>NC_073360.2:32107500-32480000 GCF_027580225.2 Misgurnus anguillicaudatus | reverse complement strand
CACTCCAACCCTACGGTCTCCGCCGCTCGAGAGAGCACGGCCACCATCTCTGGATCGAAATCCGGCGTCACGACCCGTCCGGAAGGGGGGAGGACATCCGGATCCTCAGAGGGAGAGGGCCCACCCTCGGATGCTGCGGTCTCCGTGGACCCGGAGGGAGGCACGACAGATCCTGCAGACATCGCAGAACACGACTCTGCAGTCTCCATCGGCACATCAACCGGCTGTGGATGAGGAGGCTGAGAGCCGGAGGACGAATCCCCCGACCGGCTCAGCACAGTGATGCGGAGATCGTCCTTTGAGAGCCTCACGGCCGCTCCGTGGCGGCGTTCGGAACTCGCTGGACGTGGGTTGCGTTTTTCCCGGAGGAAAGACAACCGTCTCCGCAAATCCACAAGGGACATGTTCTCGCAGTGAGAACACTTACCCCCAGCGAACGCTGCCTCTGCGTGCTCGATGCCCAAACACGAAAGACAACGCTCGTGACCGTCCTTCGGACCCATATACTTCCCGCATCCAAGATCACACGGACGAAAAGCCATCCTGAAAAGGACGCTAATCGCCGGATATACGAGAGAGTGGCTGCCTTTAACAAGGCACAAAGCTCTCTCGTATCACTCTTTTAGGGAAATTCACTCAGATGCTCAGTTGATGATGCGCACAGGGAAAGGCAACGCACACACTAAACTCAAAACAAAAAGATGCAGAGCCTGTGGAATGCTGCGAAGCGTCCGCTGTGGTACTGCCAGTCCAACCAACTTCCGCAATCGATCCCAACAGAGTAAAGTAGCTTCTCAGTAGCAGATACTGCCGGCTTTCGAAGCGATAAAAAGCTGATTTCCTCATTTGCACGTGCGCCTTATATACGCACCTGGCGGGGCGGCGCCAGCATTATGCAAATATCTCAATGCCAAGTTCATTGGCGTTTTTTGTAGTATTCGAAGCAGATTGGTCTCTCTAAGCGAGTTCCCAATTCGTCGGTCACGACGTGACGTCGTAGTGACCGACTGAAAGGGAACTACTGTTATACAAAATAAACAAACAAGATATAAATGCTTTAATGGATAGAGAAAGGGAGTTTTTGTAAAGCTAGTTCTGATTTCCAGACCCGCTAAATAACCCTGGAACGTTTTGATGTTTAACAAACACCTCACCCATCAAACCAATGTGTCTGTGCAACACTATCAATTAAAAAGTAAAGGCACACAAACCAGGCATAGTAGTTCCCAATTTTACACTTTTTGATAATCTTCTCTTGTGTTTTGCTGTGCTATCAGAAACTCTTCTGTAGACAAAAACTTTTAATAATATTTTATTTCATATCCTCTAGAGGGCAGCACACTCTCAGAAAAAAGGCACAAAAGTGGTCACTGGTGCAGAACCATTATAAAAAGTAAGACACTCTAGGAATTAGTATATGCCTTTTCTGGAACAATGACAGTATAATAAAAAGATCCTTTATTAAAAAAAAATACATACAAAGAGAGAAACAAATGTCACCACCAAACAAAATATTTGGTATCGCCAGAGAAAACAATATATAAAGGCATAAGTGCAAAATATTCTCTCAAAATAAGATGAACATGTAAAAAAAAATATTTATTTATTTTATTGATTTACTTATATTTAATTATCAGGTTAAACAGCAATAGAATTGTGTTTATATTTACAATGATACATCATTTGTAATAGCTTGCCCAAAAATGAAACTTCCGTCATCATTTTCCCATCCTTTTCTAAACATGCATGAGTTTCATCATTCTGTTAAACACAACAGAAGATATTTTGATAAATGATGGTAACCACACACTGAAAAAAGGAAAAAAGGAAATCAACGGGTAATGTGCTCACCATAATTTATCAAAATATCTTAAACAGAATAAAGACAGAAAGAACAGAAGAGTGAGTAAATGATGATAGATTTTTAGTTTTTGGGTGAACTATCCCTTTAAGTGAAAGGTGGTTTGCTTATGCCGAGTTCAGGCTGCACGAATTTAGACTCGCCAACAGGTTCTGAGAAATTGCTGACAAATGCCTGAAACCACAGGAAACTCGATGCTCGTGCATGTGTGACAATCAGACAGTGTGAATTATCAAACACACGATCTGAGAGAATAGCCAATGAGTCGCTGGCATCCGTGAGATATCTGGCATGGTAGATATCTGGACCTGTATGCAATTTAAAATCATGCTGTGTGAATGTGTTTTGACTGAAAATAACTTTGGTGATGACCTACAGCCAATGAGAGAGCAACATACAGGGCAGCTTGAAGTTCAGGGAGGACTTATCAGCAAGCCTGGCTTCGGTACAGAAAAGGGCTTCTCTTTGTCTTCTTTTCGCTGCAAATGAGTGCACATGCAATTTGTATGGCAAGTTTCTTGCGGGCTACCATTTTTTATAATAATCCGAGTTTCACGTGAAAACGGTCTTGCATGCGTGACCTTGTGTTGTTTCCAGAGCCGGCGCCAGACCATAACTATCAGGGGGGCACTCGGCTTCCAACGGGGGGCACGCAATAGCAACAATTACTTGCGAAAACAAGACATTAAAACAACAGATACAGCAAGCACACACTCATACAACTAGTACAGACTGTCAGCTCATTTCCCGTATAAAGTGCAAAAGACCACAAACTATGCGCAAAACAATTGAATTTCGACCACGGCGTGAGCACAAGCTGAGCTCCGCTGCGCTTGCGCTTGGCTCGACGCAACAACAAACCGCCCTCGCGCGGCGCAAATCATTGAAATGAATGGATAGCGCAGCGCACAGGGCGTCCTAGCTTTAAAAAAGCCGCTTTACCATAATCACGTCGTAATGCTGTTAACGGTCTATAGGCACACTTCACATTTAAGCTTACGTAATTTAAAACAACGCTAACTTACCTTTAAAATAGCTGAAGACGGCGTGTAAGAACATTAAACTTCCTTAAAGTGTCCTGTAGATTTGTAAATTCCACCTCGACCTCTAATCTCTGAGTTTGAGCCAGTCTGTGTTTGCATGAAGATGAAGCAGGCGGTGCTGGTTCGTTCTAAATGTTCTAATATCCATATTTTACACGATCCATAAAATGCCGCGAAAAAACACGTTGCTAGTATCAAGTCACAAATATGCTAAAGACGTAAGACGGGTGAGACGCGGCAATACATCCAATCAGAGAAACTGGTCTATTTTAATTAAAGAAAACATATATCAACTATATTTTCCTCATTTGATTACATTACAAGTCATAAAACATTCAATGTTTAATTTATTTTAATTATTCTTGATATATTAAAGTAATAAAAAACTTTGTAGGGGGGGCACAACAACCTGTTCGGGGGGGCACTGCCCGCAAATGCCCCCCCTTGACGCCGGCCCTGGTTGTTTCCTTGTCATTTCTCATGTGTGTTTGGTTGTAAGATGTAGTTTGTGGACCATGACAAAGTTGTTGGCGATTATTCCTATGGTGAAGTCATGCAGTGTGGAACCAGGTGTGCCTCATACATCTTAAAAAGTGACGCTGCTGGCTCTTTGATTGCCCCCTGGTGGCTGACAGCAAAACAAGTCATAAACCCCACCCTCTCCATGCAAATGAATGGGACACTAAATAAAAAAAAATATTTACACTTACAATAAAATTTTCCATAAAATGGTTGTGGTCCTTTAAGGTAGTTGTTATCATGCTGATATATGTTCAATTGTTCAATTTTGTGCTAAGTTTCATTTTAGCTAGTAATTTGATGCTATAGAAATGGGGTGTGTCGTTGTGATTGGCGTGGTTAAATTGGGCGCACAAGCGTTTGGGCGGAAGTTTGATACCGCGACTCCGCCTCTGGCTTCACGCACGATTCCTTCTGCGCATGCCCTGGCTCCAAACTGACTTTTTAATGTAACATGGCAGCGCCCATGGTCGGACATTTTTTTGCTTCAATTCATTACAATTAAATTTTTTTTACAGTCTATGTGTGAAACCCACTGTCGCCGACCAATCATGCAGTGTCAACACACCAGCTACTGAACCCTATATGCGGTGTGAAAAGATCTGTGACTCGACTACTTCAGGAAGTCTAAACTCGGCATTAATGACAACCTTGCTCATTAGAGCTAAAAAGCCAGAGAGAGATCCAGATACCACACAAAAGTTACAGTAAGTATAATATGTGTAAAAGCATGTGAATGAAAACATTGATGTTATTATTTCCTTGACATATCCAAGACAAAGTTGTATTTTATATATATTGTTTAAAATATATGTTTGACTTTTGTTTTTTTCTGTTTTAAACACTGTATTGCCATGTGGAGCATTTTCATTAGACTTTTCTATTAATGTTGACATCTTCCATGTTGGCGTAATAATCTTCATAATTCTCAATCTTAAAGTATAAATTCAGAGACAGAGAGGTAAAATCAGTCAATAACATTTCAGACACTATTTGAGGTCAAAAACTGTGTTAATTCACTAAAATGGTGTAAAGTAATGGTAAAGATTGATTATACTGTATACTTACAGTGCAGGATTTTCTCTGACTAAATTGCACAGGAGACAACAAACAATAAAAAATTAAGTTATATAATAAAGAATTTAGGTGCGGTTTCTCAGACATGGTTTAGATTAATCCAGGATTAAGCCTTAGTTATATTTTTACATTTAAGTCGTTTTTAAAAACAAACCTTAGAAAAAACATTACTGGTGTGCATCTTGAGACAAAACAATGACACTGATATATGTTTAAAAATGACAGTACAAGATGTTTTTAAATTAAAGCAGCTCAAACATGCATTTTAGTCTGGGACTAGGATAAGCCCTGTCTGAGAAACTGCCCCTTGAATTAATTTTAAGGTAAATTTATTTTAACATGTAACATCTGATAAATTGATACATCAGTTTGAATATTTTAATTTGCCAAATGATAAAAAAAACATATTAAACTTTTCAATAACTTACTTTAACTTATTCATAAATATCTAACTGCCACTTAATAAAGGTGCTATACATTTTTCAGCGATGCCATAGAAGAACCATTACTGGTTCCACAAATAACCATTCAGTTAAAGACTATAAATTCTAATACCTTGACTATGAAGATGGCCGTATCTACCATTGTGGTCCCCGAGCTCCAGACCTTGGTAATTTACTGATGCTCATCTTAAAAGAATAGTCTACTCATTTTCAATATTAAAATATGTTATTACCTTAACTAAGAATTGTTGATACATCCCTCTATCATTTGTGTGCGTGCACGTAAGTGCTGGAGCGCGCTGCGACGCTTCAATAGCATTTAGCATAGCCCCATTAATTCAATGGTACCATTTAGAGATAAAGTTAGAAGTGACCAAACACATCAACGTTTTTCCTATTTAAGACGAGGAGTTATACGAGCAAGTTTGGTGGTACAAAATAAAACGCAGCGCTTTTCTAAACGGATTTAAAAGAGGAACTATATTTTATGGCGTAATAGCACTTTTGGGAGTACTTCGACTCGCCTGAAAAGTCCGCTCCCCTTCTCACTCTCATAAAGGGAGAGGGAGGGTGTTACTGCGCTGAGTCGAAGTATTCCCAAAAGTGCTATTACACCATAAAATATAGTTCCTCTTTTAAATCCGCTTAGAAAAGCGCTACATTTTATTTTTACCACCAAACTTGCTGGTATAACTACTCGTCTTAAATAGGAAAAACGTTGATGTGTTTGGTCACTTCTAACTTTATCTCTAAATGGTACCATTGAATGAATGGGGCTAAGCTAAATGCTATCGAAGCGTCGCAGCGCGCTCCAGCGTTTACGTGCACGCACACAGATGACAGAGGGATGCACCAACAATTCCCAGCCAAGGCAACAACACATTTTAATATTGAAAATGAGTAGACTATTCCCTTAATGTTTGCACTGTTTTTACAACAAAATTCAAAACCACTTTTTTATTCTAGTAGTGACCTGATTAGATTCACAAAGTGAACTGCTGCCTTGAACTTAACAAAATGATGCGTGCCCAGCACAACACTTCATTCACCAGTTACACAAACCCTCCCACTTTTGTTGTTAGCAAATCAATATTGTTTTTTTTATGTTTTTACCATTTATAACTCTCATTTTGAAGACTGTTTACCCTGTTTACCTCACTGTAGTGTTAATAGAACAGGTTTTGATTGCAACCTGTAAACGGCATGCGATGTAAAAAAAATGGCAGTCTCAGACAAAGATTTTTCTCAAAGTTATAAACATTTGTAGCCTACTGTTTTTAATTTCACATTCATATAGGCAATTCCAGTGTTAATCTTTTTAATCATACATGTGTTTATTTTCCGGTTACTTTTTAATACTTTGTTATAATTTAAAGTAGCCCAACCGATATGTTTTTTTTCTTGGTTGATATCAATATTAAGGATTTAATAAGCCAGATACCTTAACGGTAAGTTGCTAGTTACGTTTCTTACTTTAAAGAGAGCGCTGGACTCTGTCATGAAGACACCTCTTGAGTGCATCTGTGCGACAGACTTATACTTTATCTGCCCATAAAATCTGCTAACTGATAGATCGTTCATGCTTTAATCTAAAGAACCTTTGTTCAGTGCAAAGAACCGAAAGATTCTTCAGATGTTGAAGGTTCTTTATGGAACCACACCGTACAGACACAAATGGTTCTTCCATGTCATCATGATGAACCTTTAGTTTATTATGAGTTAAGACAGATACTTTAATCTACTATAATACTGGACAAAAATATTTTATAAAACAAATTACAGTTTTAGAGACTGATTGGGTTTAAATGCAATGCACAATACCTCTTTGGTGATGGTTTACAGTCTTTAGAGAAAGTCTTGTCTGCCGCAACCGCATCTTTTGACCTGTGAACAGATTAACACATAGGTGAAGTGTAATATTGTTTTTAAAAACAGTCAAGTCAGTGTTGGGACAAAACAAACTGATAAGTTATCCAATGCTGGGTTGTTGTTACCCAACCATGAGTTATATTTAACCCAGCAGTTGGGTTAAAACAATCCAGCATTGGTTTGACACAACCCAACATTTTTTAGAGTCTGATAAGGTTGCTAATATACATGCTGGCATGTTTTCATATACTAACTTAGCTATAATTCACATATACTGTATAAACATAGCTAACCAGAGCCGAAGTGATGTTGTCTCGCTCTCTCACATAAGACATGTTCAGTCATTAGCACAATATAATCTGATTATATTTTCATACTTATGTTTTCATAATTGATTTTAAAAGTCACTATAGAGCAAATAAAATGCATTCATTAAAACTTATTACATTTTGAATTTTGTATACTAAATGTTTAAATTAACATGAACTAAGATTAATCCTGAGCATATCACTCTGTCTCCTCTAAACAAGTATTGTTTACTAAAAGTTCATGTTAGGTGATGCATCTAATACAACTTTATTGTAAAGTGTTAAGAATATGTTTTGCTATCTGCAAACTGCATGCTGCTATCACAGTTGCCTAAAGCGTAAAGAGTTGCTTGCTTGCACAAAAGGTGTGAGATTGTCAGAATGGACTCGTATACTACTCTGTAATTTTAAAACTTCAAATACACCAGAAGCAACACATTTGAGAAATTAACACCCACACACACATATTTACTAACATGAAGACCCAGATGCATACAAACAAGTTGGTTAACATCTAGATATGGTTAAACATTACATTAAAAAAAAAATGCATACTGCACCTTTGTTCCAGTTGTGATTCTTGTGGATTAGCAGGTGAAGACCTATAAATTATATTGACAGTGTTATATAACAGTATAAAAAGCTATACATGCTCAACAAAACTACATCATAGCAATATATGAATACTTAATTCAGACTTCAGAGTATAACCGTGATGTAACACACATGTACCTGTTACACTTCTTGTATATGATGACTCCAGCAAATATGCAAATGAGAAGAAAGCCAATTGAGGGGGCAAGAATGTAAAGCCCAATTGTCATCATGTCAAAAGTCATCACATCGGTTTCATTCTGGGAAACAGCTAAAGGAAGTGAAATAATAAAGCATATAGGTCATTTTGATGTATATATCATGTAAATAACTACAGAACAAATGTGAAGCACATACATTTATTTTGGACTTGGGTCACTGGTTTTAAAGACTCTGTAAAAAAATCTGCAGACAAAAATCTATAAATGAAAAGACACAGAGGAATCGCACAGATCATGTATGATGTCTTGAAATCACTCACGTTGTACATGTAAGTCGACAGATGCTGTGATTTTCTGTCCAGAAATATTTGTAGTGCAGATTAATTTCTTCCCATCATCTTTCTTTGCCCCCAAAAATGTTATGGTGGAAAAAGTGGACCATTTAAACCCTGTAAGTTGTTTTGTATCATAACTGACCGACATGTTCTCATAGTTCCAGGAGAGGATCGGAGGATTCGTCTGACAGGAATGGTGGACGGTACAAGTGAAGTTCATATCAACACCCTCTTTGATATCTGCTGCCAGTTTAGGCTCAATAGTTATACTAGAGTGGACACCTGAAATTAAAATGTAAGCCGTTACAAACATCAAACGTGATTTAAAGCTATTTGAATGAAGTTAACTTTTACAAATAGTTAAATGTTTGATGTCTTTAAATTCATTGTGAAAACTGATTGTAACACACATATAAAACAGAGGCAAGTATAGATGTCTGCCTTTGAATGCATATAATTTTTTACTTACATTTTGCATTTTGTGATTTTGTAGCTCTTGTTGTTCTGCCTCCATGATGTGTTACAGTACACTCAATATCTGAGCGTTCAGCCTTCACAACACCGGTGCGTGTCCGAGTGGTTTTCCATTGACCATTTTCCATACGGACATCATCTACATTATCAGATCCTTCAATACCCTTCAGAATGATGTTTGGTTTGCTGTATGGACAGGTGTGTAAGGTGTAACACGTTACTGTAATGCTGTCACCGGTCTTTCCTCCTCCGTAAATATTGATGATGGGCTGCTGTGGATCTGCTACAGTAGAGAAAAATTTTACAGTTAGGCAACCGATGATACAGCTGTAATGTCACTTAAAACCAAAAATATTACATTAAAAGAACATGTGAAGTATTTACGCACTGTCAACAATAATCGTAGAGGTGACATCATAAAACTTATAGGTGCGCCATCCAACAACTTTTGGGTCAATCCATGCATATATTTTTTCTCCATTGTGGGACGGATTTACGCTTTTGATCAGCAGACTACAATCCCGATCTGAGTTTGTAGGGTTATATATATCAGTTACTCCTTTAAATTTGTCAATGACACTGTCTGGATACCAGGGATCATAAACTAAAGGGTAGCCACTCGACACATACTGATACCACACAACTCTACGTGGGTTAGTAGGTGGGTATAAAGTGTAAGAGTAAGAGCACGGTATAACCAGACAGGAACCTTTGATGCCATGAATTTCTGATGGCATTCTCACTTCCCATGCCAAAGTTTCATACAGCAGAACACCTGTGAGAAAAACATGTAATATAAAGAGCTTAAATTTTAGTAATCAGTTTCTGAATCTCAATTACTATCGGGATTTGGCAACAAGATTTCAGAAGGGACAGTAGGCACTATAAAACAGATGTCATATTCAGAAAACATAAAGCAATGTAAAATTTAATGTAACTTTTGCTTTTTGTAAGAATACTGCAACATATCACATGTAAAAAAAAAACATAAGTCACATTAGTTTTATATACATATTCGGTGAAGGAACCTGTTGCTCTTTAAAATGCAGGAAGTGACAAGGTACCTTGAAACAGAAGATATATCAGTTCTTTCATCTCTGGATCACAATGCTTCCTCTTATATAGAAAAATCCTTATAACCTGCAAACAAGCTCAAATGTTAAAAATGTTCATTTCCCAAACAATTTTGTTTTCAGAACTATGTAACACAATATTTCTCATTATGGTTTTATTGGGTAAAGTCCTTTACCATTAGAAAACAAAAAGTGAAAGGGGACAATAATACGTTTTTTAATACAATTAAATGTAATATTACCTTCTCAGCTCCCTGCTCAAACAAGTGGACTAGATGATAACTGACAAAATAGAACAAAGTAGGAAAGAGATGTAATAAATGTCTCTCTTGTTCAACCGAAGAAAGAATGATTTGTTATTTCATATAAGGTTCAATATGTGTTGTGCTGTGATGTCTACGCCCACCAAGATCTAAAGCATTTCCTTTGTCATCATGGTTTTGTGGTTTAACAAATATCTTACCCGTTGCTCGAATTGAATTGAATCTAATGGGGGTCACCACCAATGCAGCAAACACAAAATGGCAACATAATCTCCCAACTGGACGGTAATTCCCGCACTTTTTGCAAAGTATGTTGCACTCATTTTAGTATCGGGCAAACATGGGGAAAACGTCGTAACACAGCATAATAAATCACAATGGCACAATAGCACTGTGGAGGCACAGAGCATAGACATTAAAGAAATAACTAGAACGTGTGCTAGCTGCTTGATTGTAGGTCAACGGCACCGCCATATTCGTGGTGGCAACTTCTCTATTTAATTACCAAGTATAATATTATCTTAATAACATATGTTTTGTCAAATAAGCTCTATGTATTGAACAATATGGTTGACAACAAATGAGTTCAGCGATATCAGCACCGGCCACATATGACCACCATTAGCTACTGAAAATGTTATGAATGAAAATGTATTTTTAATAAAAATGTGGTAATACAGCACATACGATAAAGACCATGGTTATACTTGGACAAAACCATGGTAAACTTTAATGAGGAAATTTTTCCTCATATTCATTTACTGGTGCATCGACTATTTTTGACTCCGTCTCACGGGAGGGGTGTCCTCTCTGAACCACAATACGCAGAGATGTAATTTTTGTATTATGAGCTATATTTCCATTTGAACTATATTGAGCTATTCTGTTATTTCTTTTATATAATTTCTTTATTGTGCCCCGAAAATTGTCCAGTATTCAACACTGTATGTGCCAGGAAGTTGATAAACTGCCAGCTGGCGATCACAGTATTATTTACAACCATTTGACAAATCCGCACAAAACTTATAAAAACACGTTATTCAGAGCGAGAGCAGAATTATCATAGCGTCTGTCTGTTTTAACCGCTTTGAACTTGACAAATCCTCTGAATGTGTTAATCATGCATCCATTTGAACAAATGCCTTTTAAAACATAATTTAATTTCGTGAAATTATAGCAATATGGTATCAAAGTCAAAGCATATAAGCATTCGTCTTCATGTAGCTGTCTGTTGGACTTTTCCGAGATCTACTACTCTTCCCTGTGCACACCGGAAGCTTGACCTATGACCCACTTTCTGTACGATCTGAATTTCTGCACTTGAATTTTAGAAAATTGAATTTGAATTTGGTGTTTTGAATTTTCTCTTTATCTTGAAAACCTGTGCTGTATTTTTCAAAACTGTGAACTACTCTTTGAAAATACAAATCTTTACAAATACGGCATCAAATTATTCAGTTTTATTATATTACACTTGTCTATAATTCAAGTGTATGGATTCCAAATTCAAATCGTTTTGTCATATTTAAAGCTCCATACAAATGTGTCATTATTCCGATTGAATAGTATTTGATATTAAAGTTAGTCATCACTCTTCCATAGGCATCAAATTATTCAGTTTTATTATATTACACTTGTCTATAATTCAAGTGTATGGATTTCAAATTCAAATCGTTTTGTCATATTTAAAGCTCCATACAAATGTGTCATTATTCCGATTGAATAGTATTTGATATTAAAGTTAGTCATCACTCTTATTTTGGAGGTTTTTGCATGAAAGCAGGGGTTTTCAGATTGTTAGAAATGTAAGTGCCATGGAAAAGACTGAAAGCTCTATAATATTTCGTTTGATGTCTGTGTATGTGTCACAAGTCGGGGCGGACCCAGATGTTAATGAGGTCACGCCCCTTTCTAATTTCCACCTCGAGGAGGTTTCCAAAGCCACCCCAATGACCAGACACACAAGGTACGAATAATCTTTAAACAAACTTTATTAAATATTTAAAAAGAAGGGATAGGGGAAGGGAAAAGGGAATTTTTAAAACAAGGGCCTCTTCTAGCCTCCAGGCAGGTTCAAAGGTGAGGGGGGGCAGCCTTTTGGGGTCTCTTCTATTCGTGGAGCCCTCCGCTGTTCTGGAGGCAGAAATCTGTTGGCTCGGAACAGCGAGCACAGTGGGTAACCTTCGGATAACGGGTTTGTAATGTTTCTCCTGTGGGCTGGCTTGGGGCTGCAACACAAGATCACACGGCACCTTTAATTGTAACTTTCTCTCTTACTTGCAGGTGGACTGGCGGCAATGGATATGGTGAGTACTTTCACAGGTAACTAGTTGGACGTCTTCCTCCTTTAGGGGCTCAGGCTGGAACACAGATCACACGGCACCTTTAACTTTAGCTTTTCTCTCTTACTTGCAGGTGGACTGGCGGCGATGGATATGGTGAGTACTTTCACAGGTAACTGGTTGGTCGTCTTCCTCCTTTAGAGGCTCAGGCTGTAACACAAATCACACGGCACCTTTAACTTCAACGTTCACGCAGTGAATACGGTGAGTACTTCTGCAGGTATCTATTTCGTCGTCTTCCTCCTGTAGAGGCTCAGGGCTGTAACACAATTCACACGGCACCTTTAACTGAGACTATCTCTCTTTCACAGGCGGGCTGGTAGCAGTAAACGTGGTGAGTACTTTTACAGGTAACTATTTAGTCGTCTTCCTTCTTTAAAGGCTCAGTGCTGTAACATAAGGTGTGGGTGCGGTGGATGGATCTACTCACAGGCCACCCGTGGTGAGATGGGTTCTTGTAGTTTTTACCTCCAAGTCCTCAATCACAACGAGGGGATGTAATACTGTCACCAACGAGCCGAACGCTTCCCTCTCCTATCCGTATGTGTAACTTCAGAGATCTGGACAGGGGCGCACCCTTGAAGAGACTCCATGACAAACAGATTACTGCACGTCTACACACACCGTGCTTTCCTTCTCATACACATCAGCATTTGAATTTCTACTCACACCAGGGTCTGGGCCTTCAGCATAATCCACCACCAACGGTACCAACTCCACGACAGGGGCTCTTGATGCCACACCCGTCTCTACACAAAACCGCTGCACAGCCGATGTATAATTAGCACTTCGCCCACCGCACGGCGTCTGTCCTCACGGCCAACTCTGTACTGGCTCCTGACAACAAATACACAGCACAACACTGCACAGCATCAAGTGTACACATACAGTAAAGTCACGACTCACCCACGACACACTTCAGTGATAAATAATAGGGTCAGGCCAAGATCTTCCCGGAGTAGGCCGTGGGCCGGCGGGGCGTTGTAATCGAAGGCTGAGGTAGAAGATCGCTATTGCAATGGTCTTTTTCCTGGAAATACTATACTGCCGGCTCGCCCACCACTCTGCTCCGTGACGGGGCCGTTACCTTCGTTCACTGGGGCTCACACACACATGAAACAACATTTTCTCAATCAATGCATTCTACTGTAAATTCCTGGTACTCACGGTAAGTGGTCTCACTCTCTCTCTCTTGGTCTCCGTGGCATTCACGCAGCAAAGCTGCATATAATCCAGTCGTGGTTAGCCAATGGCTTAAATGAGGATGTGCACGTCAATACTTCCACAACACCAATCACTTTCAGTATACTCAGCCAACGATTTCTTCTTCCCTTCTGTTTCTACTCACAGTTCATTTAATCCTCCATCTGCATACGGCGACAACACCAGTATTCACTTCACCACCTCAACGACGAGCTCCGCCAACACAACAAACCCAATGGGTAAAACGAGCCACCGGTTCTCGTGTCCTCTTCTGTAGTGCTCCTTTGATAAAACGACCTCCACTCCTTTCTTTTCGGCTCCAGCCGTCTTCTTTCCACTCAGTTTAGCGATCCCCAGATCAACGGCGCCTTCTAAGGAGGGTGTGTTTAATCCGCCCTTGGCGGAGCGGAGCTTGCCCCGGAAATCAACTCTCCAGTCAACCGCGCTCATACTGTATTTCTCTGGGCCTATTTATCTGTCTCCTCTTCCTACATCCTCCAATCACAGATTGCCACTTTCAGATCCGCACACCTGTTTCTCATAAGCCCCGATTGTGTTGCCCCGGGAAACCAGGAAGTAGAGAGGTGTTTGTGAAGGAAGGTCTGGCTTGAAACCATCTTCAGGTGGAACCAATCTCTGCCACTTTTGGTTCCGCCCTACAATAGTCACCCTGTGACATATGCACAAATTTCTGTGAGCTGTTGACACTGTGCCCCCTTAAAAAAAATTGGTGCATGACGCCCCTGAAAGCAGACATGGGGACTTGTGACTTGGTGACTTGGACTCGAGTCGACTTGAGTCGCTATTTTTGTGACTTGTGACTTGACTTGACAAAAAATAAAATACTTGAGACTTGACTCGGACTTGGAAATTAAAGACTCGGGACTTGACTTGACTTGAGACACAATGATTTGAATGACTTGAGTGTAAATCACATCACGTTTTCAGTTTGAATATAAAATATATAAACTATTTAAAAAAATAAAGTTGACCCAGCTGGAGCGCAGGCTGAGCATGGCGTTGTCATGACTCAATCACAACACTATCATCAGTCATGCCCTCTCGTACCTTTCGCACACCACGCCCACTTAAATCACACATCAACATGTAAAATTACAATAATAAGGTGACTTGACTTGGACTTGACTTGACATAGCCTGTGACTCGACTCGACTTGACTTGCCCAAGAAAAAAAATACTTGGGACTTACTTGAGACTTGAAGGTTCAGACTTGAGACTTACTTGAGACTTGCATATGTGTGACTTGGTCCCATCTCTGGTAAAAAGGTCTCTGTGGCTCCATCGTGTGCAGTTTGGAGGTGTACAAACCTTCACACACCTTAAAACGAGTCTCTGGGAATAACCTTTCACAATAAGACTGAACAGTTGTTTCGGGTTGTGTTAGACTTTAAATTGTCTGTCTAACTGTAGTTCAGGAATTGGGAGGTTGCTGAAAGTAGAGAATGATTTTTTTTCTCAAATAAATCCTCAAATAATCCTTATGTGGTTAATTGCTGTTTTACATATATGCTATAGTATATGTATGATATTATTTTAGCTTTATATAGGCTCCAGACTGTTACTATAGATTAAATGTGTTTTCTTTAACTAGACACAACATGTGCTGTTTTAAAACATTTGAGTGTAATAAGATTTTACATTGCTTAAAAAGAAATTTAATTAATTTAATTGATATCTGGAAAAAAAGCATATGAGACTACGTGTAAAGTATAAAATTAAAAGATACCTTTAATAAGATAGCACAATAAGTATGTCTTATAAAAATGCACAACAGAAATAATGCTATTTAATGTGGTAATGTACTTGCCTGATGTCATCCCCATCTCCTTATTCCAGACAGCTCTTCCTTCAGACATCCAAGAACTATGTAGGGTAAAAAATATTAAATGAGACCTGTGTTGTTTTATTTAACTTTTAATAACCAGACAAGGCGCAATAGCTGCTTTTTCATCTTTACTTCACAACTGCATAAGCACAACAAATTCCTCCCTTTCCGAGGCTTCTGCCCATGCTCACAACTGCTGTGGCATGCCGGGTAATGGAGTTCTTAACATAACATACTCATAACATCACATCTTTCCCCCTATAAAGAAATGAAATGTTCCCTATAAAACATAAACCATCTTAAAGTGCTCTTAGTCATCTATAGATATATAAACTTTAATTTAACTTATTTAACTGTATGAAACTTTACTTGTAAACAACTATTACAATTGAAACTTTTTTTTAACTTAAGGGTCCATATTGATCCTTTGTTCTGTAAAACAAACGAGAAAGTCATTAGCAACACTCAATCAACCTCTGAGGTGGCTGAACATGTCTCTTAGGTCTAGCCTGTTTTTCAGCAGCTGGCGACCTTGACAGTTTGGAAGGTGTTTCAACAGATGGTGATGCCGACACTGCTGTCAGGCCACTGTCAGGTAGCTCTGTCGATTCACCCGTGTCCTGCTGGACAATCTCCTGAGCTGTAGTGTCCTTTACAGTCGGCTGTAGTTGAAGATCCGTGCGGTTCCTCCTTAGAGACAACCCATTTTCCATCTGGATCCTGTAGGAGCGTGGAGCGACTTCCTCCTCCACCTGTCTCTTTTGTTTCCAGGTGCCTGTAGAGATGTCCCTGAGACGCACCATGTCACCAGGCTTCAACATTGGCAGGGGTGTATTCCAGAAAGCTGGTTATGTGGCTTACCCGGGTAAGTTTAGCAGTAAGTAAGCGGATAACCTCTGCTTCGGTTCCAAAAACGGAGGTAACTTTCGGGTTATGTAAGTAACCATAGCAACTGACTCTCTGAAGATAACCTGCTCCGGAGCAGGTTATGTTGGGAGGTAAGTTCATTTCAGTTAATAAAACGAGGCTCCGGAGGAAGTCTGCGCATGCGTGTACTTATGACGAGCGTACAGCGGGCGTGGAAACATATATTTTGCATAATATTACAATGTTAAAGCATTTATTTTATTTTATTACATTTACAGTCGCGAATATTTATTGCTGTCTTAAAAAAATGTGTGATATGAATTTTTTTTAAAGAAACTATTTTTTTAATAACATGGATTGATATTTGTGATTGGACTAATTACTATAAATTTAATTATTAATTAAATTTGCCAGCTCAACCAAACGGTTGAGCACATTTTGAGTCCCTATATTTTATTGAGAGGAGTACCTAACTTAACTCAAGCTGATTGAGCCATCTCTACTATTTGTGTAAGATATGTTTTGCCAAAAAAATCCACTAGATATCAATGTATCAATCAACAGCACTTGTCACAACACATCTTGTTATGTGGATTTTAGAAAGAAAAAAATCACTTCTGTTATATGAACTGTTCTTGTTGAAATTTTGCAAGGAAACCATATTTTTTTGACATATTTCACTGTAAGAGCCCTAACTTTACAAAATTATGTAACTTGGTGCCATGAAAAAAACTTTTATATGTTTTGAATAATTTTTCAAAAACATGCTCAACCAAACGGTTGATTTGTCACTTAATGGTAAAAGTAGAAAAGCTAGGGTAATGTTTTCAGATCATCCATTTCTGCAGTCAGAGTGTACTATTTGCTATGAAATATACATTTCTGATCATTCACAGCTATGAAAATGACACAGCTATTGTTATTTCTTATTTAATATATTAAGATCATTTCTTAAGTATGTATTTTTGCCACTTCTGGATATTTTGTTGAAATAACTATAATTAATTAATATAATTAATGTATGGAAATCATAATTACTCATTAATTAATCAATAATTACTTCTTAAATTATGTTTTAAATTGTTTGAAGGATTGTTTGCAATGTTGGCTTACTCTACACAGCATTGCTGGTTTACAAAGAAATGTTAAAGGGGCCATGTCACCAGACTTTTTTAAGATGTCAAATAAATCTTTGGTGTCCCCAGAGCACATATGTGATGTTTTAGCTCAAAATATAATATAAATAATTTATAATAGCATGTTAAAATTGTCACTTTGCAGGTGTGAGCTAAAATGTGCAGTTTTGGGTGTGTCCTTTAAAGTGCAAAGGAGCGGATGAAATGGAAACACCGATCACAATGATGGTGGTTTGTTGAAATTGAAACTTAGTTGTGCTTTGAATTATTTTCTCTGTATCACCCTCTCTGGATTAAAACACTGGAAATGGCAGTGCTGTGGTTGGAAAGTGCAAATTAAGGGGTGGTATTATTATAATAAGGGCTCCTTCTGACATCACAAGGGGAGCCACATTTCAATTACCTGTTTTTTCATATGCTTACAGAGAATGGTTTACCAAAACTAAGTTACTGGGTTGATCTTTCTCATATTTGCTAGGTTGATAGAAGCACTGGGGACCCAATCATAGCACTTAAACATGGAAAATCTCAGATTTTCATGCCGTGACCCCTTTAATTTATCTAAAAAAAAAAGAAAAAAAATATATTTTGCACTACCAAACTTGACAGTGTGTTTCTTAAATCATAAAATACTAATATGCCATTGTATTACTATCTTTGGCCTTCTTTTATTTTAGGTTTTAAATGCAGAATATCCTTATTTTTGTTAATTTTGGTCATTTTTATTGCAAAAAACATGAAAACATGTCATGTCCTGCGTTAAAATGAAAACCTGAAATATTTTAATATGTTAAACTTCAATAAATAAAGAAGATTTAATATACAAAACCATTTTATTTGGATTATGTTTGTAAAAAAATTAGTATTATAGTTCATATTTTGTAATTTCCATAGTATGTGTTTGAATTCCTTTAAGTGACATATCAACCGTTTGGTAGAGGCCGATTTTTAAAAAATGATGGGATGTGTTGAAAAAAAAACATTGATTGTGTTAAGTGGTGACATAAGGAGATAAGAAATGCAAACAAAAAATTTTTCAAATGCCTTTTTCTTGGTGTGGCAGTTAAAGGGTTTAAAATGTATTCATATTTAACTAAATACTATACATTTAATTATGTTCATTATTAATATATCTACAAATATCAGTGGATGTATGAAACACAATTCCATAATTTAATTAATGTTAACAATAAAGTACATTTCCATATCAATTTTGTCAATTCATAAATAACCTCATCTTTCACTTACTAGATAATTTGAGATGAATCTAAAGTTATAATAAATGTGTGTGCAAATACATTGTCATTAATGAATCTTAACCTATGTTACTTAAGTGACAATGTGGCAATGTTACAGTAAATGGGTATAACAAATAGAAACACATGATGCCTATCATAATAATAATTACTGAGGGACAGAAGTTACCCCTGGCTGCAGTCTCTGATAGGCATGTGCATCTGACCTGGCCCACAGAATGACACCCATGAAGCACAGGCATGATTTAACACTGACCCACAGAATGACACAGGTGAAGCACAGACTTCATTAGGTGAATCACTATTGAATCACAGACATGGCATAGTGGTCAGAGATTTTCTATTATCAGTTAGAATCATGTACACAATGAAATGAAATTATAAATATATATTTCATAGTATAATATTTATTTCTTAAACACGCAGATCCTTAGCCCTCTCTCTACATTTGATCTATAGTTGGTGTTTTTCTAAATCACATTTATTTCTTTAAAATGGGCCTTTTGTAGCTGCTCTCCAGGGCTATCATTTTTGAGCAAAGGGAAATTGAGATATTTGCATATATTAGATGATAAAGGACATATTACAACATGTTACTATTGACACTAATGTAACATTTCTATTCTCCAATTCTGTCTCAGCAGATCCTAATGGTCCAATGCAAATGAAGTGTAATGAAAAGAATTACAGTGTAGTGTAATGAAAAGCATTACACATTATTGAAAATCTGTAAGGACTGTAAGGAAGCTTTACAATTAAAAGAGAGTGCATTAATCTATCAGCTATCAGTAAATGTTAAAAAAGATGGTGACACAGTGTCATACAAGGAAAGTCCTAAAACTAAACAGGGTCACCCAAAGGAGCAGAAGTAAAATAAGTACAATATAGTGAATATTATCATAGTGCATTTTATGCATACACAATACAATCATATAAAAAAAACCTTTAAATAAGCCTTACGACAGATTTGCACTTTATGTGCCACAACCCTTATGAAATTAACCATGGTTTTATTGATGTATAGTTTTACTACACTAACCATGGTTTAACTATGTTTTTTGAAAACCATGGTTATTTTGTGGTTACCATGGTTTTACTGTAACCATGTTTTTTACGGTAGTACAACCATTGTTACTTTTCACAAGGAAAAAGATATTCATAATTCATATGTTTACAATCATATATAAAATCTATGATTATTTTTACTATATTAATTATTTTAGATTGTTTTAGATTATTTTAAATAATATTGTGTGTATTTTCGTTGAGACACATAAAATGGGGTAAAATAGGTTCGTATTAATTATTTAATTAATTAATTTTATCTGTTTTGTAATCACGCACTTCTAAGCCGATTATAAAACGTTGATTTTGCCAGAAAATATTGGTTTATAATGTTATTTCTCATTTAAAAACTTTTAAGTTCTCTGACGTTTCCATGGTGACTCGTGAAATCTGCGATCCATTGACAATGCCTTTATGTTGTTACCGTGAGCGCGCTTTAACTCTGGGTTACTTTCAGCGAGTTGATTGAACTAACTCTTAAACTGTGTTTTGGAACCGACATACCCCGAGTAAGCAAGTTTGGGGTTGATCAACCCAAAGTTCGGGGTTAATCTGATGGTAAGTTAACCCTGCTTTCTGGAATACACCCCCGGTGTTTTGTTGTTCGATTATACAGCTTTCTTTGTTTTGCTTTTTGCTCCTCCTTTACTTTTCTGACTTTGTATGCACTTTTGGGCGTAAGCAAGTCCTCATTTACTGGTAGGTTTGAACGAATGCGTCTACCCATCAGCATTTGAGCTGGTGATAGTCCGTTCTGTAGAGGTGCACTCCTATAGATCAATAAACTTTTCTGAAAGTCATCTCTATCCTGTGCTTTTTTCATCATTGTTTTTACTGTTTTCACAGAGCTTTCCGCCAAGCCATTGGACTTTGGATAAGTTGGACTCGACGTCAGATGTCGAAACCCCCATTCTTTGGCAAAGGCAGCAAACTCACAGCTGGAAAACTGGGGCCCATTGTCCGAAAACAGTTCACATGGGACACCATGTCTGGCGAAGACGGTCTTGAGGTAGCTGATGACTGCCTTACTTGATGTTGACTGCAGCACTCCAACTTCTGGATAGTTTGAAAAGTAGTCGGTGACCACTATGTAACTCTTTCCGTCACAGTCAAATAGGTCAGTTCCAACCTTATAGTAGGGTCTGTGGGGCACCGGATGAGTCATCAGCGGCTCAGCTTGCTGTTTTGGCCTGTGGATGCGACAAAGTTGCTGCAGTAACACCGCTCCCAGGCCGTACTGCGACGCATCTGCTGAGATCCTTGTTCTCTTCTCTGGGTCATAAAACTTGAGCACTGGCTCCTGTGTCAGGGTCTCTTTCAGTTTCACAAAACTTTGTTCCTGCTCATGTGACCAGATCCATTCATTCTTTTGTTCCAGAAGACTCTTTAGAGGTGCTGACAGCGCTGAGAGCTGTGGGACAAACTTGGCAAGATAGGTGACCAAAAATCTGATTTTTTTCATATTTGTAATTCAAAAATGCTTGCACAAATACATAACTCTAAAAAAATATTTAGAATATATTCTATAAATTCAGTTTTGTAGATAACAAAATATCCAGTGTCTGTAAACAGAATATTAATACTCTTGAAAGTTAATTTTATTTGGAGATGTCCTTAGCCAAATTATACGAAGAACAAACAAACAGAAGAAAGGCACAATACATTAGAAAAGTAAAGGAAATAGCAAAGTCATAGCTTCAGGTCAAAATGATGCTCTTTTTATAAAGAAAACAGAATGTTAATAATTCAAAAAAAAAAATAATAATAATAATAAATAACATACAAAAAAATTCTCAAGTAAGACATAGTAATTTCCCATTTTACAATTTTTGCCCATCTTCTCTTGGCTTTAGTTGCGCTAGAAGCTATACTAGAGACCCTGCTAAAACTTAAAATGACAAAATATTTACTTCCTTTTTGATTTCAAATCTACTCTAGAGGGCGGCATACTCAGAGAAAAGATACAAAAGCTGTCACTGAGCCTGTACCCTTTTAAAAAGTATGCCTAAGTCAAGTCAATTTATTTATGGAGCACAACATTAACACAACCATTGTTGATCCATTGTGCTTTACAATAAAATATTACCTAAAAGGGAAAGAGACAAAATATAAAATAAAATATAAATATGTATAAAAAAACACATCAAACTCTATATAAAGGGCACACTAGTACCTCAAAGGTACATGACAGCTACTTTACTTCCGACTCAGGTGCAGGATGTTTGCAAAAAGTAATATGCTAAGCATTAGTATTTGCCATTTCTGAAATAAAGACAGTATATTATAAAGATATTTGATTAAAAAAATCATCCCCAAACTAAATATTTGTTATCTCTGTACAGCCCAAGGACATCCTGTTAAAGATTTCTCAGGACTTCGAAATGTGTCGTCTACTAGTAAAAAAAAGATTTGCTGTCACCCAGGAGACAACAATATGTATGCATACATGCTAAATCTCCTGTCAAAATAAGATACAAATATAACCTTGTTCCTTTTTTTATTTGCACGTCCTCTGATTGGTCCCTGCACAATCAAATCGATGGAAAGTCAGCCTTCAAACACTGCTAAATAAAAGAAGTGAGAAAACATCAAACTTTAGGGGAAGTGAAGAACATTTATATCTCAGAATGCTTACTTTGATTCTTCATGGAAAATAACACGCTTATCTTGATGTTTTAGCTTTAAGTTGAACCCACATTGTTTCCAAAGTCAGCTGTTTCTTCTGTTGTAAAATCAGCAAAAATGGCTTTCAAAAACTTGCAAAGACACATTTGTATGTGTGACATTGTTAAAAGGGCATAAACTCGTGCTGAGATTAACTGATATCTTTACATGTTGTCATTTTTGCCTAAAATCAAAGTTCAAAACACAAAGAGATTTCATGTTTAATCAATTTTATGATTTATTTATATTTAATTCTCAGGTAAAATAGCATTAGAAGTGTTTTTATATTTACAATGATACATAATTTGTAAAGGGATAGTTCACCCAAAAGTGAAAACTCTGTCATGACTCACTTAATCTCATGTTGTTCTTAACCTGTATGAGTTTCTTTATTCTGTTGAACACAAAATAAGATATTTTATTAAATGACGATAACCACACACTTAACTGTAGGACAAGCAAATACCGAGGAAGTCAATGGGTACCATGCTCACCATCATTTATCAAAATATCCTCTGCTGTGAATAAAGAAACTTATACAGGTGTTAGTAAATGATGACAAGATTTTCATTTTTGAATGAACTATCCCTTTAAGCGAAAAGTTATTTGCTTATACAAATTGCTCAGTAGGGCTGAAAAGCCAAAGAGAGATCCGACAAATCAGACAAATGTACAGTAAGTGTAATATGCATATGCTATTATTTCCATGACATATCCATGATAAAGTTGTATTTTTTAATATTGACTAAAATATATGTTTGACTTTTGTATGTTTCTGTTTTTAGCACTGTATTAGAGTAAGCACACTTTGGAGGTGATGTGGAGCATTTTCATAAGACGTTTCCATAAATGTTGGGATCTTCCATGTTGGCGTAATAATCTTCATAATCCTCAATCTTAAAGTACAAATTCAGAGACACAGAGGTAAAATCAGTAAATAACATTTCAGACACTATTTGAGGTCAAAAACTGTGTGTAAATTCACAAAAATGGTATAAAGTAATGATAAAGATTATATACTTACAGTGCAGGATTGTGTCTGACTAAACAGACAATAAACAATTCAAAAGAAAGTTAATGAATCATTTAATTAATTAAATTTAAGGTAAATTTATTTAAACGTTACGTTTTATGAATAATTGAAGATGGGCCATTGAATTATAAGAAAATAATGCACACCCAAGGTGGCAATGTGGCACGACGCAAAGCGGAGTACCTTTACACCGCGGATGTGCATTATTTTCAAATAATTAACACAAACATTGCTCTGGTGACTATTTTTAAGACATTTTAAAGGTTGTGTGCGTTTTACAGAAAAATAATCAACACCCATGGAACATTTCTCAACCAATCAGAATAAAGCATTCAACAGGCCCATGGTATAAATCTGATTAGCATACAGTTTAAATATGTTTATATGTTAAATCACAAAGAAACACATATTCAACTTTCACTTAATAAAGGTGCTTAAACTGTCCTTATAGCGATGCCATAGAAGAACCATTACTGTTCCCAAAAATAACCATTCAGGCTAAGTAAAAAGCATTTCTTATACCTTAATGACTATGATGAAAATTTTCATTACTTCAAAACTCCCAACATGTAATACTTATTTTAAGCTGTGGTGGCCTCAAAATATTACTACAGTTTATTACAATGGCGTCCGGCAGGAATTAAAAATATGTGTGTGGCATGTCGTGTGTGGCTCGTCATGTCAAAATATGTGTTCAGTGCATCATGTGAACCTATGTGCAGCATGTGTCTTGTCAAAATACGTGTCTGCTGCACATTCACAAAATACTCACAAAACACTCACTTTAAGATTAAGCGAGTACCTGACAAATGTGTTTTAACCTCTTCGAAGCATCTGCTAACACGGTCTCACACCCATGGCGTCAATATTTGACGACACTTGACCATGCGTCAATATGTTGACGCGGAGGGTATACCTTTCGCGTCATTTTTTGACGAACTGGGGACTTCAATACTATTGGGTACGCGAAATTAAACAGTTGTCGCCTGGCATTGGGGTTAGGGAAAGGTTTGGGTAGGGATGTCATTATGTAAATCTAACCCTAAACCGACGCGAAAATGGTAGAAAATGGTAAGAAAATAGGAAAGACAATGCAACGGACTTAGTGGTGTTGAAGTCCCCAGTTAGTCAAAAAATGACGCGAAAGGTATACCCTCCGCGTCAACATATTGACGCATGGTCAAGTGTCGTCAAATATTGACGCCATGGGGTGAGACTGGGTTGCATCTGCAGCAGGCACATATTTCGAGGAGCCACACACATGATGGGATAAGTACATGTTTTAATGAGCTTCGCATTTGTGCGCCCTCACAAAAGAAGTCACTGGTCGCCACTGGTTTACTATGATAAATACGATGGCATTTGCTATAGTTTTTCATGTGAGTTACAAGGGCTGAACAGAAGATGTTGATATTCTTGTATTTTTATGCACCATGATCTCACAGAAAGTCATATTATAGTCACGCAAAACGTGATTAACTCATTTGTGTCCATGGCATGAAATTCAGCTTTTTTTCCCAGCACAAATATCTTTTCATGTCACTTTATGTATTGTTTTCTCGTTTTTTTACCCCTATTTTAAAATGATTGTGCTTAGGGGTTAGATTTGGGGTTTGGATTTACTTTTATGTATTGGTTTCTATGTGTTTTCCTTCCGCTTTCTTGCCTGGAGTTGGGGTTAGAGTTGGGGTTTGGGTTAGGATGTCTAAAAATGTAACCAATAGTGATTCCAAGCGACAATGATGAGAAAATAGGAAAAAACTATGAGAAATCAATACATAAAATGACACGAAAAAGAAAGTTGTGCCACGGACACAAAAACACTATTTATAGAAATTCAGTGACACGAAAAATACATTAGTGCTCAAGACAAGAAAAAAAACTGAATTTCATGCCATGGACACAAATAAATAAATTACACTCTGTGTGACTATAGGGCTTATTCGATCTACGTCATCAATGTTCGCGGCGGCCATATTGTTGACATAAAACTGTCAGTCTGTCAATTGACAAGCGAGGCAGCGTGGGTATTATGCATGGTATTATCGGTGTAATTTTTTTAAAACCGCGCGATGGTGTGTGTGGTGTAATACACGGGTGTTCTAACAACAGCAAAAAGACCCCGGAATTACTTTTTATGCGATACCTACTGTCAGAAAACATGAAACGAGAGGAGTTGAACCAGCGAAGGAGAGACTCCCAACAGCAAAGTCTGTCCCCATCATTTTGCCACAGGTAACGTTAGGGATATATGCTCACAGCAAAGTCTGTCCCCATAATTTGATCACATATGGTTAGCTGTAAGCAGTGGCTGAAACTGCTCTTTCAAATAAGCTGCCATAAATTGAGACATTTAAATGAGTATTAATAACTATATGATCATAATAATAGGTCTGGCATTGATACTAGGTAGGGAATTAAGGGCCGTTCACATAGTTTTGAAAATCGTTTTATATTAAACAGAATAGCAGAGCTCACACCAAAACTATAACGATACAGATACAATGAACGACATCATTGGGATCACTTTCTGAGCGATTTTCCCACCTGATGAAGGATAAACCATTGATAGCATTAAAATCTATTTGAACTTCAAGTGCACGGACACTTAAAATGACAGTGAAGCTCATTGCTGAGCTCTATAACATTAGATTACCTCCAGTTGCTGTGAAAATTGACTACGTAATGCTTTTTAATCTACTACATTAACTAACTGTTATGCCAAAAGGTAAGAGATTACACAAACTATTAGATTCACTGTTTAGAGTTACTCGAAACGCAGCGTGTTGAGGACATCTGCAAAAGTTTTTATTACAAGCAATATTAAAGGCAAGTGATTTGCGCGAGTGCCGTGAGCGAATTAGCATAAACGTATTGTTTGGTGATGTGGACGATAATATAGTTATCGTTATCGTTATAATGTGAACGGCGCTTCAGTGCTTGTATGATGAATGCGGATACTGTATGAACGATATAGTTATAAATATCCGGATAAGTTACGGACAATAAGGACGGATCTTTATTGGGTCTATTTGATATTGTTCCACAATAATCAAGCTCATCTTCTCTTAATACAGACGAGATTGAGCCATTAGACTACTGCTCCCCTCGACTCAAATCTATGTGCGGCTAGGGGCAGGACACATGGCAGGACAGATGTCATGTCAACAAGATGGCCACGGCTAGCGACTTCCGGTGTTTGCGAATAAGCCCTATAACACAACTTTCCATGAGATCAGTCTATTTTAATGGCATGCAGGACAAGACCAGATACCACCCCTACTGTCTGTGTGCATTTAAAACTATCATTTTGAAGAATTGTTTACCCTGTTTACCTCACTGTAGTGTTAATAGAAAGGGTTTTGATTGCAACCTGTTAACGTTATCATGTATTGTTATGTAAACAAAATTGTGGTTTATTAAAACTATGACATCTGTGCTATTATTAATTTCACATTTATATAGTCAATTCCAGTATTAACCTATTAAGTCAAGTCACACGTGTATTTTTAGTCTGATTACCCTTTAATACTTTGAAATAATCTAAAGTAGAGCCCAACCAATTATTATTATTATTATTATTTTTTTTTGGAGGATGATATCGATATTAGGGATTTTAAAGGCCTGATAACAATATATCGGCCGATATTCTTTATGTGTATATTTTAGTACAGTACCAGTCAAACTTTTTAAAACACTTATTTTGTGTGCAAGGTTTAAGAAATAATCTCTGCATGGAAGAATGCAAGTACATACTGGGGGTGTGGCCTCAGTGGCCCTTCAGTAAGCTGTGTGCATACTACCGAGGAAAATGCAGGGTAAAAATTGAACTGAAATTGCATTAAATCATGTTGTTTTAAACAAAATTATTCTGCAAGATTTTTTTAAAATTACATTTAAGTTTCCTTTTATAGGCAACTCTGCATTTTTTATTTCAAATTCCCAGTTTATTCCAATTAATTCCAATTAAAAGTTTCCAGCCTGGAATTTCATAACCCTACTTTCCATACAGTAAATACATAAACAGAAAAAATGTCTAATTAATTGAATAGATAAAATAATCATTTTAATAATTAAGACATCACCACACTTCCATATATTGGACTGCAGAAATATATTAACTTCATCTGCTACTGACTGTACTGACACACTATGCTGAATTAGCAAATGTTATTGAGTGTCACGGCTGTTTTTCAAAAGGGAAATGCATTGTTTAATACCCTAACGGTAAGTTGCTAACTAGTTTGTGAAATATGTATCTTACTGTAAAGAGAGCGCTGGAGTGCTTCTATGTGACAGGCTTAAACTGTCTCTGCCCATGAAATCTGCAAACTGATAAATCGGTCGTGCTTTGATCTAAAAAAAACTTTTTCCAGTGCAAAGAACCGAAAGATTCTTCAGATGTTAAAGGTTCTTTATGGAACCACATTGTACAGACACAAATGGTTCTTCTAAGCCAATATGATGCACCTTTATTTGTAAGAGTGTAGACAGATACTTTAATCTACTATAATACTGCACAAAAATAATTTATAAAACAAATTACAGATTTTTTTAGAGATCGACTGGGTTTAAATGGACAATACCTCTTTGCTGATGGTATACGGGCCGGTGATGCATACAGATCATTTGAACTGTGAACAGATTAACACATTTATATCACAAGAAGTTTAATATTGTACGTTTTTATAAACAAACGTATGTATATTTACGTTATCCCTTTGCTTGATTCTTTTTTACTTACACAGATGCATTTAGATCAGCCGACAATGTAAATACCAAAAACCATGCTTTCAAAATAATTACTATAAGAAATCAGTCACAGATGCAGGATGTCACTCTCTGACATACACTCACAGAATTTAATGGTACAAAAGTTATCACTTGGCTGGTACCTTTGTGAAAAGTACACCTTTGTACCTAAAGAGTGCATATTCTCACTATATTATACTGTAAGTACTTTAAAGATACATATTGGTTTCAAATGCATACATATCTATACCCAGTGCTTTAAGTGGGCCGGAACGCCCCGGTACTCAGTACCGCCACTTCCAAAAATAGCTCTTGCGCGTACCACCACCTATCCGTGCGCCCAGAATGTGCTTTTAGCGTACCCGGAACGCTCATTTGCACATCTGTTTAAAAATCAGAGGTTTAATTTAATCCTTTGGCTGCGCTGCTGCTTTTCAGAGCGCCCTTAATGTACGATTCCTAATTCGTCCCACCGCGAGCAGAGACGACATTACCCATACACCCTTGCGTTTACAAGTTAAAAGCGCATGCGTCGGTCAGTCAGTGTCAACGTTCTCTGGACTGGAGAGGTGTTTGTGTGTGAAACGTGCAACCATAGCTGCTCGGTTAAAATGAAAATACAATGAACACTTAATATGCCCTCCTTGTTTTAGACTCTGAGTAGTAAAAGAACAAGGTCAGAATCAGAGGACTCGCTGGCTGACATCCCACCAAGCCAGAATGATATCGCTGCAGGTCAGACGCAAGCCTTATTCAATACCCTTTTGTATGTACGTGATAATCTCCGCTGTCGCGGCTGTCAGTTTGGTTTCCCTCGACGCAACTTTGGATTTCCTCAGGCGATGTGCAGAAAACATTCTTGAAATTGTAATATACATTGTTTAATTGCTAAACTACAAGTGAACGAAATTTCAATGAATTTGAACGACGTGCACAGTAGTTTTACCACCCGCAAAATGGGAAACAATATGGGACAAAATAAATGACTTTCGAGATTCAAATGGCCAGTATTTTGTTATTCTTGAACCCATAGACATGGTCTTGATGTCATTTTAAAGTTTTTCTTCAAACTCTTTCTATCTGAACAGCTAGTTTAGCATTTAACCATGCTGAAAATTTTACTGACATATTTAGCTTTTGCACATTTTATTTATGTTCAAAAGCTCTTTCTACAGTAGCTCTTTCTAGTGGTATTTTTTCAAAATCCTTTTGCACATTTTATTTATGTTCAGTAGCTATTTCTAGCTCAAGCAAATCCACAAACTTATAAAAGGATTTATTATTTTTTACAAGGTCGTCTGTTGATTGCTGAATATAAAACCCCTTCAATATCCGAGTCGAGTCAGCAAAAAAAAAAAAAAAAAAAAAATAGGGTACCGGCGCCTCTTTTGGGCCACTTAAAGCACTGTCTATACCTTAATTGTACTGCATATAAAGCCAGAATTTAAGCTTTGTTTTTTGAACAGGCCTACTAAAGGGTAAACTGTGCCACATGGTGATCAACAGTAAAAAATGACACATTTTATCTCTTTGCAAAAGGAAAGACCACAAAGAATCAAAAACCCCACTGCTACTATTAGTAAGGGGTGCCTTCTTATAGGTGTTTGTGAGGAAGCAGGCGCATCCTTTCCGCACACATCCACTATTTTTTAGCTTGGTTGTTTATGTCTGAGATTTCCTTGCGGTCCTTGTGCGCACACTTACACATCAGTAAGTGGTCCAGACATCTCCAAGCACGGCAGCGTGGGTATTGTCGTTCCCCATAGCGCTTAGCAGTGCAGCATCGGGTAAAGCTTTTGATAGAGAATGGAGGGGCTACTTGAGTGCAACCCTGCTCCCCGAAAAAGAGGAACGAGATGCCGCGCTGTCTTGCCGTTCAGTAGATGTCTCAGGACTGGTCTTCAAACAAAATATCTGATGAGACAGCTGGTGCTCATCTATTTTATAGCCTCGCATCGGGTGCGCTGTGATGTCGTAATCAACCGAGGCTATATACCTCCAGGTCAATTCCATTGACGTGTTTGCACACTATATTCAGCTGGTCAACAATAAAGACGTTTCCCATAGCGCTTAGCAGCGCAGCAACTTGTTCCGCTTTTTCAGGGAACAAGGTTACACTCAAGTAACCCCTCCGATTCTGCAAGATTTAAAAAAAACTACATTTAAGTTCCCTGTTATACTGTAGGCAACTGGGTTTAAATGCACAATACCTCTTTGGTGATGGTATATTGGCCGCTGCTGCATACAGATCATTTGACCTGTGAACATTAACACATACATTAATATCATAAGAAGAAAGGTTAAGTTTTTTATAAACAGACTTATGTATATTTACTTTATCCATAAGCTAGTTTTTTTACACTTATACAGATGCATTTAGATCAGCAGATAATGTAAATACAAAAAAAAACATAGGGTTTCAAAGAAATTACTATAAGAAATCATTCACAGATGCAGGATGACCCCTTGTATGTCACTCTCTGACGTACACTCACATAATTTAATGGTACAAAAGCTGTCACTGGGCTGGTACCCTTGTGAAAAGTACACCTTTGTACCTAAAGAGTGCATATACTCAGCATATTATACTGTACATATTGGTATCAAATGTATACATATCTATACCTAAATTGTACTGCATATATTGACCTTTCACTTACAATTATTTCAGAAAGTTTTGGGCAGAAGCAGAAAGACAGAAGAGGGTGACATACAAGGAGTCATCCAACATCTATTTATGAGCATATGTACTGCACACATTTACATTATTTTTAGAACAGCTGGTTTTTAAGCAAGCCACAAATGTCAGTTCATTTATGGTGCTACTGTTTTAGGTGATGGTTGCTAATGCCTAGAGCGGTTTAGGCATGTTCTCAAATAGCTTTAATTCACACATACGTTATAAACATAGCTAACCACAGCAGAAGTGAAGCTGCCTCGCTCAAACAAATAAGACATGTTCAGTCATTAGCACACTATAATGTGATTATATTGTCATACTTATATTTTCATAATTGTTTTTAAAAGTGATCATCATACAGCACATAAAATGCATTTATTAAAAAATATGTTACATTTAAATTTAAACACAAGTTGGTTAACATCTACATATATTTATACATTACATTAAAAAATGCATATTGTACCTTTGTTTAGACTGTGATTCTTGTGGATTAGCAGGTGAAGACCTAGAAATAATATTGACAGTGTTATATGACCGTATTAGAAGCTATACATGCTCAACAAAACTACACAATGTCAAAATATGAATACTTAATTCAGACTTTTCCAAAGTTTAACCCTGATATAATACACATGTACCTGTTACAGTTCTTGTATATGATGACTCCAGCAAATATGCAAATGAGAAGAAAGGCAAAAGAGGGGGCTAGAATGTAAAACCCAATTGTCTTCATGTCAAAGGTCCTCAACTCGGGTTCATTCTGGGAAACAGCTAAAGGAAGTGAAAGAAGGAAGTAATTTATGCGTCATCATCATGGATATATCATGTAAAGAGAAACAGGACAAATGTGAAACACACAAACATACATATGTTATCTTGGACTGGAGGCACTGGTTTTGGAGACTCTGTAAAAGAAATGTAAAAAATCTATAAGTAAAAAGACACAGAGGAATCGCAGACATTGTGTATAATATCTTGAAATCACTCACGTTGTACATGTAAGTCGACAGATGCTGTGATTTTCTGTCCAGAAATATTTGTAGCGCAGATTAATTTCTTCCCATCGTCTGTCTTTGCCCCCAAAAAGGTTATGGTGGAAAAGGTGGCCCATTCAAACCCTGTAAGTTGTTTCTTTCCATCTTTGACCGGCATATTCTCATAGTTCCAGGAGAGGATCAGAGGATTCATCTGGCAGGAATGGTGGACGGTACAAGTGAAGTTCATATCAACACCCTCTATGATATCTGCTGCCAGTTTAGGCTCAATGATTATACTAGAATGGACACCTGAATTTAAAATTGAAATTATAAGCAGTTGGCACAAACATCAAACATGATTTTAAAGATACATTGGAATGAATTTAACTTTTACTTTCCTTCCTTTTATAGTTAAAAGTTCAATGTCTTTACATTTTTTGTGTAACTGACTGTAACACAGATATAAAACAGAGGCAGATGTATGCTTTTGAAAGCATATGCATTTTTTTCTTACATTTTGCACTTTGTGATTTTGTAGCTGTTGTTGTTCTGCCTCCATGATGTGTTACAGTACACTCAATATCTGAGTGTTCAGCCTTCACAACACCGGTGCGAGTCCGAGTGGTTTTCCATTGACCATTTTTGATATCGTCATCATCTATTTTATCAGATCCTTCAATACCCTTCAGAATGATGTTTGGTTTTCTGTATGGACAGGTGTGTAAGATGTAACACGCTACTGTAATGTTGTCACCGATCTTTAAACCTCCAGAAATATTAATGATGGGCTGCTGTGGATTTGCTTCAGTAGGGAAAAATGTTACAGTTAGGTTACCGATGATACAGCTGTAATGGCAATTTTAAAACCAAAAATATTACATTGAAAGAACATATGAAGTATTTACATACAGTCAACAATAATCGTAGAGGTGACATCATAAAACTTGTAGGTGCTCTTTCCAATACTATCTGGGTCAATCCATGCATATAATTTTTCTCCATTGTGGGACGGATCCACGCTTTTGATCAACAGACTACAATCCCGATCTGAGTATGTATGCCTATATGAATCAGTTATTCCTCTGAACTTGTCAATAACACTGTCTGGATCCCAGGGATCATAAACTATAGGGTAGCCTTTCGACACCCACTGATACCACACAACTCTACGTGGGTTAGTTGGTGGGTATAAAGTGTAAGAGTAAGAGCACGGTATAACCAGACAGGAACCTTTGAGGCCATGAATTTCTGATGGCAATTTCACTTCCCATCCCAAAGTCTCATACAGCAGAACACCTGTGAGAAAAACATTAGATCATATTAATGTATTGATGTCTGTCTGTTAAACCCGAAAATGTAACATTAAGTTCCTGTAGCTCAATCAGACGAGATTGACACTATCAGCAAGTTCATTGGATGGTTTTCAGGGAAGGAACTGTAGGGACTATAAAAGATATTTTATCATATACAAATAAACAAAGGAGCAGGGTCATGTAATCCAACCAATCAGCACAAAGACGTTTATATATATACATATACGTATGTGTCACGCCGGGAAACGGGAATCAGGACACATATGCAGGGTTCACATAAAAGGATAACATTTAATATAATTAACATAGAAAACAAACACGGGAATCAAACAACGGGCAGAATAAATAAACAGGAACAGACAGGATGGAGACAAATGGCGACAATGATCCGGCAAGTGAGTATAGCACAAAAAGGGGTATAAATACAGACAGACTAACAATGCACAGGTGTGATGAGGAAGGTAATTAATCAATGAATTGTCCAGGTGATGGTAATCGGAACAGACACAAAACATGACACGGATTTAACCGTGACAGTATGTGTGTATATATATATATATATATATATATATATATATATATATATATATATATATATATATATATATATATATATATATATATATATTTATTTATACAACAGTTCTTTCTGGTTTTCGAATCTGATTGGCTAAGAGCTATGCGATATTGTGCTGATATCGGCACTGTAACCGCTTCACCTTTCGTATCATTCCGCCACCTAGTGAGTGGAGGTCCTAAGCAGGCTCATCTCTGAATGGAAAAACACAGACGCGCTGTTTTTAAACACTCTCCGTGTGTCTCATTAGTTTACTAGCTCATAAATCAGTCTGTGAATCCCCAATCGGAAGTTATTATTCCGTCAAAGATTAGCGCTCTTGGATGTTACGTTAAAGTGAATGGGAGAAATGTCTTGTCACATCGTGTGGACGATTAACACTTGGAAAGAGTAATATAAACACTCGTTTTTTTTCTGGAGCTATATTTCTTATCAGAACGCGAAAACACTGTGGAACTGCAGGTAAGCACCGCAGCTTTTAAATGTGGACATTGATAATTTACTTTATCGTGACGTGACTATTAAAACATGTTATGAGATATCGCCACTGGTATAACGTTATTTATATAGAGTGATGATATAGAGCTATATCATACTCCTACTCGAGCGATATTGCTTAAATATATATATATATATATATATATATATATATATATATATATATATATATATATATATATATATATATATCCTTGTGAATGTTAAATTTTTGCTTTCATTTAGCATACTGCATATCATATACGTTATGAACATATGTGTAAGGTTTAAGGTTGCAATTATTATATATTTGATTCTTTTATTTTTCAACAAACAGAGATGGACAGTACAAGAATGAATTTGTTCACGTAACATTATGAAACAATAACTTTTGGTATAATGGGTAAAGCAAAGCAAAACTTAAAGGAATAGTCTACCCTTTTGCCATATTAAACTATGTTATTACCTCAACTTAGACGAATTAATACATACCTATCTTTTTCCAATGCGTGCACCGTACAGCGCGTTGTGAATGTGTTAGCATTTAGCCTAGCCCCATTTATTCCTATGGTACCAAAAAAAGAGTTTTATTTTGTGGCACCATACTTACTGGTATTACTCCTCATGTAACAGTCTTTAAATAGGGAAAATACGGAAGTGTCTGGTGGCTTCCCTGTTTGGTACCATAGGAATGAATGGGTCTAGGCTAAATGCTAACACATTCACGACGCGCTGTACAGTGCACGCATTAAAAAAAGATATATATGTATAAATTTGTCTAAGTTGAGGTAATAACATAGTTTAATATGGCAAAAGGGTAGACTATTCCTTTAAATGTTTACTTTGAAAAGATTACTCGGTAGCTTAACCTGAAACAAGTTTATTACTCAGTTAATAGTGGATTAGTTATATTAATACATGTAAATAAAGTGTCCTTTGACAGAATCTCTTGCTCTATAAATTGCATGAATAGAATTAAAGTGACACGGTACCTTGAAACAGAAGATATATCAGTCCTTTCATCTCTGGATCACAATGCTTCCTCTTATATTGAAAAATATCACTTATAACCTGCAAACAAGCTCAAATGTTAAAAACATCTCAGAACTATGTAACAGTGCACATCTCATGCCAGTTTACCACCTAAAGTGTTTTTCACAATTGTACACATTATGGGTTTATTGGATGTAGCCCTTTAGAAAACAAGAAGTGAAAGGGGACGAAATTAGTTTCTTTAATACACTAATATTCGCTTCCACACTGTAAAAAATAATTCAGTGGCTTTGTAAATATCACAAAAATAAATTATTAAAATAACTTAATAAAATCTCTTTATGTCACTAAGTTGATTTTTTGAGTTAGACAAACCAAAATTAATGACTAAAAAATAAACATATATTTGTGTGTAAAATGTACAGATATTATTTAGTTGTATACATCAAATAAAATAAGTATTTAACTAACAGATTATTTCTTATAGATATTCTTAATATTTGTTGTAAATTTGAATCAATATATTTGAGAATGTCACACTTATATATTTCAGCTTTCAAAACTATTATAATTGCTCATTTCAAGTTAACATAGGTATTTAACATCAACAAAAAAAAAATAGTAAATTTCATGCATAACTTTAACTATGATTTACTGAATATTTTTGGTGAAACATTATTACATTGTATTATTTGAGTAAATGTAGGCAAAAAAATTCATTAAATCAGATGTAAATTTAAAAATCACAAAGCCAACGGTTTTTTAATCAGCAGCAGAAGAAACAGCGCCTCTTGCAGGAAGATAAACAACCTCAAAACTCCTCAAAAATCATGGTAAGTGTTGAGTTTATTAATATTTACACTTGTTTTTAATGAAATATTTGATGTGTCCTTGCGTAAACAACTTGTTGGTGTATTTATCTGAATACTTTAGGAGCCATAGGCCTACTGTAAACTGGGTACAATAACAGCTTTCTGTGCACATACTGGTAGATTAATCATTAATATTTTTATTTTACGTATTTATTCAGGTCACCAAAGTATTAATACAGCTGTGCCACTTGAAATGTGTGTAAAATAATAATTTCTGATCGTTTTATTACTGCATAAAGTGGTTGTGTAGACAAACACGTGTAAATCTGTACTGGCTGATAGTCAGGCGATCCGAAATCCGGTCCTCAGTTTCGCTCCACCCGGATTTATTAGACCTTTCACGTGGAAGCGGAACACAACAGAGCTTAACAGAGCTCACACGCTTATATACATTTATATTAATTATCTCTCGACTCCATATGCCTATGCTTTATTTTCCTTTTTTGTGTGAAGGGTCTCGCACACCGGTGGAGATGCGTTGCGTCTCGTGTAGGACAACTCGCAGTTTCTGATACCACACCGGACGGTCGCATTAAATAGCGCGAGTTTAGTCAGACAAAGTTTACTTCCAGATATAAAATATGCATTCGTAGCCTTTGTTAATCGTTACAGATTTGAGACAAATATGTTATTGTAATGTTAAACTAAGTGGCGCTCTGTGGCAGCGTCCAGAGTCACAGCGGACAGCCGTTTAAATAAAGTTATCTTTGTTGCAGGTACAAGTGCTGGTGGTCTACCTGTCCGGGTTCAAGAGGTGTGGATTCTGCATGCTGTGAATTTGAGAGACCTCTCAGAGTTTATTTAGCTGATTGTTTTTGTAACATGTACAATGTTTGCCATTTTCAATAAAACAACGTATACAAATTGCTTTGTTTATCATTGATAATTGATGGTTCAGTATGAAATAAATGTATAACATTAAGTAAATAAAAATAATTTATTTTAGTTAAATAATATTCAAAAAAAAATTCAGCTACATCTAAGTTACATTTTTAATGATATCAACTTAATTTATTAGTAGACTTTACTGTGATTTTTTATTGATTTGCTTTTATATTTTTGATTCCATCTACTCAATTTAATTTGTGATAGGAAATTAATGTAATTAATGAAATCTAATCGATTTCATAGCTTTCAAATGTACTAAATTTTTTTAAGTGTAAAAATGCTTCACCAAAAATATTGAGTAGGTAATAGTAATAGTTTTTACAGTGCATGTTTCAAGCTTACCTTCTCAGCCTCCTGCTTAAACAATTGGACTGGATGAGAACCAACTGAAAACAATAAGAGTAAAAATCCTTCTCTTGTTCAGCAGAAGAAAGAATGATGAGTTTTCAATAGTAGTGCTCTGATGTCAACGCCCACCAAGATCTAAAGGGATTTCCCTTTCTTGGTTTTGTGGTTTAAAAAGTACAAGTTCAACTGATTGAAAACAAAATATGGCTGTAAATTGAGGTTGTGGTAATAGAAATGTCATTTTGGATGTATTTACAACAAAAACGTGTATGCAAGTTTAAATGTTTCAAATGAGGAAAAACTGCATGCAAAAAGCAAGTCAAGAACAGGTTAACAGTTCTCGTATCACCACAAGTGTTTCTGCCAGACACATGCACAGAACTGAAGAAAGCAGTGTAAAGGATAGACTATCTTTTGTGCCCAATGCTGTTTAATTGCAGGTGATCTTAAGTTATTTTTTACTATGGTACAGTATTGTGGAGTTTTAAGTATATGTAGCTACAACCGAGGTATACAGAAGAACATCTCTGAACGCACAACACGTCCAACCTTGAGGCGGATGGGCTACAGCAGCAGAAGACCACATTGGGTGTCACTCCTGACAGCAAAGAATATGAAAATGAAGCTACAATTCGCACAAGCTCACCAATATTGGACAATAGAAGATTGGAAAAATGTTGCCTGGTCTGATGAGTCTTGATTTCTGCTGCGACATTCGGATGGTAGAGTCATAATTTGCCATCAACAACATGAAAGCATTGATCCATCCTGCCTTGTATCAATGGTTCAAGCTGTTGGTGTTGGTGTAATGGTGTGGGGGATTTTTTCCTGGCAAACTTTGGGCCCATTAGTACCAATTGAGCATCGTGTCAGCGCCACAGCCTTCCTGAGCATTGTTTCTGACCATGTTCATCCCTTTATGACCACGGTGTACACATCTTCTGATGGCTACTTCCATCAGGATAAATCATCTCAGACTGGCTTCTTGAACATGACAATGAGTTCACTGTACTCAAATGGCCCCCACAGTCACCAGATCTCAACACAATAGAGCACCTTTGGGATGTGGTGGAACCGGAGACTTTAAACTTTTTAACCATAGAAAAGAAAGGTATACCAAGGCCTGCAATTAATATAATGTAATAATGTATAATGTAAGTTTTATCATTTTTCAGTTGTTTAAGGTAATTATATAGTTTAAATACTTGTTTTTAAACATTTTTACTGACAGAACGTTATTATTGCATCTCTCTGGATCACAGTTTGTGCTCTTATATACAGTACAAAACTACAAGCAGGTTTAAATTCTAATAACGTTTCAAAATAAAATGTTATGTGCAGCACTATACACAGGTCAGCCATAACATCACGACCACCTGCCCAACATTGTGTAGGTCCTCCCCTTGCCACCAAAACAGCCCCGACCCATTAAGGCATGGACTCCACTAGACCCCTCCAACCAGAACCAGCATTCACTTTATCAGCAATTTCAGCTACAGTAACTGGTCTGTTTGATCAGACCACACGGGCCAGCCTTCGTTCCCCATGTGCATCAATGACCCTGTCACCGGTTCACCACTTTTTCTTCCTTGGATCACTTAGCCATCACAATTTGGCCCTTGTCAAAGTAGCATAGATCCTTACATTCTTCCTGCTTCTAACACATCATCTTTGAGGATAACTTTGAGCAGGAAAAATGGGCAAGCGTAAGGATCTGTGTGACTTTGACAAGGGCCCAATTGTGATGGCTAGACGAATGGGTCAGAGCATCTCCAAAACTACCTATCAAAAGTGATGAACCGGCGACAGGGCCAAGGCTCATTTAGCGAAGGCTCACCCGTGTGGTTCGATGCAACAGACGAGTTACTGTAGCTGAAATTGCTGAAAAAGTGAATGCAAGTTCTGATATTCTGGTTCTGCCTCAATGGATCAGGGCTGTTTTGGTGGCAAAAGGGGGACCTACAATATTACTGTAGGCAGGTGGTCATTATGGCTTTTTGCAATCTTCCCTTGTGTTTAGCTGTGTTATCAAAAACTCTACTGTAAACAAAAACCTTTATTAATATTTTATTTAATATCCTCTAGAGGGCAGCACACTCTCAGAAAAAGCGGGAAGTGTTACACAATTAGTTAAAAAAAGGAAAACACCATAGTTTTTCAATATTTTACTATGTTTTTACCTCAACTTAGACAAATTAATGCATACAGTACCTATCTTTTTTCAATGCATGCACATTTAATCTTTGTACAGCGCCTCATGAATGTGTTAGGATTTAGCCAAGCCACATTCATTTCTTAGGATCCAAACAAACGATTTATTTTGTGCCATCATACTTACTCGTGTAACTACTCATTTAACAGTCTTTAAATAGAAAAAACATGAAAGTGTTTGGTGGCTTCTAAATGTATCCCTGTTTGGATCCTAAGGAGTGAATGGCTACATGCTAACACATTCACAATGCCCTTTCCAAAGATTATGCATTTTGAAATAATGACAGTATATTATAAAAATACTTTGATTAAAGAAAAAAAAAACAAAGAGAAAAAAAATGTCATCGCCAAACAAAATATTTGGCATCTCCTTACAGTTCTGGACATCCTCTTAAAAATTCCTCAGGACTTCTGCACGCCCACGAGACAATATATAAAGGCATAAGTTTCTCTTAAAATAATATAAAAATGTAACAAATGTATTACTTTTTTGTTTTCTTGTCCTCTGATTTATTTTTTTCTCATGTAAAACAGCATTAGAATTATTTTTATATTTACTGTACAATGATACATAATTTGTAAACTTAAATGGTTAGTCTGTCATCATTTTCTCACCCTCATGCTTCTAAACCTGTATGAGTTTTGTATTGTTAAACACAACAGAAAAAATTTTGATAAACAACCACACACTTTACGGCCATAGTAGGAAAAACAAGGAAGTCAACGGGTACCATTCTTACAATCATTTATCAAATTACTGTATCTTCAACAGAATAAAGAAACTCATACAGGTTTGAAACAACATGAGAGTGAGTAAATGATGACAAAATGTTAGTTGTTGGGTGAATTATCCCTGTAAGTGAAAAGTTGTTTGCTTAGCCAACTTGCAAAAGCCAAAGAGAGATCCAGATTTCAAACAAATCAGACAAAGTTACAGTAAGTAGGCTATAATATAAAAGCAAGTGAATTAAAATATTGATGCTATTTTTCCATGACACATACATGACAAAGTTGTATTTTTTAATATTGTCTAAAATATATGTTTAACTGTTGTCTTTTTCTGTTTTAAACACTGTATTAAGCACATTTTTAGGTTAGGTGGAGCATTTTCATCAGGCGTTTCCATAAATCTTGAGATCTTCCATGTTGGTTAAATAATCTTCATAATCCTCAATCTTAAAGTAAATTCAGAGACACAGAGGTAAAATCAGTCAATAACATTTCAAACACTATTTGAGGTCCGAAACTGTGTGTTAATTCACTAAAATGGTGTAAAGTCATTTTAATGATAGATTATATACTTACAGTGCAGGATTTTCTCTGACTAAATTGCACAGGAGACAATAGACAATTAAAAAAGAAGTTAATTTAATTAATTTTAAAGTTAATTTATTTAAATATGTTAAATCTGATTAGTATAAACTTTGAACATTTGTATCTGCCAAATGGCAAAGAAACATATTCAACTTTTCAGTAAACATACTTTAGTATAATCATGAATATCTAACTGGCCCTTAATAAAGGTACTTAAAAAAATTGCCTTTTACTAAAATCTAAACTCTTAGAAAGAATTTATACATCTTTGTGCGTTAAGCTTTTAACACATAATTTGTAATTTTAACACATTATGTGTCATTTTGTGTTGATTTTGTGTTAAAATAGATATAACACAATATGAGTTGTGTGGGTGGATTCTGGGACAACGCATTTAGTGTGTTGTCCCAGAATCAACACAAATGTGTTCTCTTTACACTCTTTAGAGTTAACAAGGCACATGTTACGATACAACATTTAAATCATCAGTCCAGTTTATTATTTCATTTGGAGGTGAGGAAGTGGAGCATGCTAATGTTCAGTGCATCACATTAATTTATGAATAAAGTATCAAATTTGTCCCAAACCGATGCTGCTACAGTACGCATCCTCACGCTATTTAAGCGGGTATAGACCCCTTCACGGTTCACGTCACAGGCTGTTCCCACTGCGCATGTCGGGGTCAGAAAAGTCATTACAGCAGATTGAGTTGCGTATTATTCGGTATCGTCAAAAATGCCTACTTACGTCGTGGGCTGTGAAAATCGCACCAGGTCTTCCGTTAAGTTTTCGCGATTCATGCAGAATCTCAAAAACAAAAAAATACAACATCTGCGTCTGCAAGCAATTAACGTGCAGACTGGGACAATGCAAAGATCAAAGAGGCTTGTGTTTGTAGTGCTCACTTCATTTCAGGTAAGTCATAATGTTTCAGCACTGTTAGATTAAATTATAAAGCCTAAATGGTATGAACAGTTCGACCCCGTGCTGCGCGCGCACCCGATAGTCATTCAATGTTTACAAACCTTGAAGGGGTCTATACGGAAATCATTCACCTGTCCTAGTGGGTATACGGCATATACCTGCTTATCACATAGACTGATCAGATCCTTACGCTTGCCCATTTTGCCTGTTTCTAACACATCAACTTTGATGATAAGTGTAGGTGATGTGTTAGTATATAACATGAGAAGGCATCAGTCGGGCTTTAATCTAAAGCTCCTTTTTTCATTGCAAAGAAAAGAAAATTTATTCTGACGTTAAAGGACCTTTATGTAAACGCACAGTCAATGTTTTTTTCTTTTATGTCAATATGATGCACTCTTATATTAGACAAATACTTCAACCTACTATAATACTGTACAAAAACTATTTTATAAAACAAATGTACAGTTTACAGTTTTAGAGACTGACTGGGTTAAAATGCACAATACCTCTTTGCTGATGGTTTACGGGCTTTAGAGGAAGTTTTGACTGCCACAGCTGCATACAGATCATTTGAGCTGTGAACAACACATGCATTAATATCACAACAAGAAAGGTAAAGTGTGATATTGTATGTTTTTTTTAAATATATTTATGTATATTTACTTTATCCCTTGATTGATTCTTTAACACTTATACAGATGCATTTAGATCAGCAGACATATGGTTTTAAAGAAATTACTAAAAGAAATCAGACACAGATGCATGATGAACCCTTGTATCTCACCCTCTGGGGTAGGGGTTTTTAGGGCCCTGGAGAACAGACATTTGTGCTTTTGCTTTTTTCGGTTGTTTAAGAACATAATAAATGGCAAAAGTCTCAAAACACAGTTCAGGACAAACTGGGCTACAATATTATATGAGCAACATGTATGTACATGTTTGTATTTTTGCGAGAAAAATGTTTATGGGTGTTTTTTTAAAAAAGCTAAATGTTTAAGTCACTGATATAAGTACACAAAATTCTTTCTAAACATTGTAGGAATGTAACAGGAATGTAACTTTATCTGTATTAAAGTCAGGATAGGCAGGAATTATCTAAAAAACTTTTTTTACAAATTTGTTTAAACTGTCTTTATATACAAATACACGATTAAAATGTAAGTACTCTGAAAAAGAGAGTATAAAACTCGAGTGTCTGTAGACCTCTCACGACTGTTTTAAACTCAGTTAATTATTTCCATTCGGGACGAAACAAATGATTGGTGACATGATGTTACTACATGCACCGCGCTCCTTCCTCTCCGCTCGTCTGGTAAATGCTTCTCCCAGCAGAGCCGGTCAGCGTCGCACTTTCATGTGTTTTGGGGGCGTGGCTTTTGAAGAAACCCAGAAGGGAGGGGGTGGAGTGAATGGAAAAATGAGCTGTGTTTAAAACAGTGGTGAGAGGTCTACAGACACTCACACATTTTTATACTCTCTTTTTCAGAGTACTTAATTTTACTTATGTATTGGTATAAAGACAGTTTAAACAAATTTGTAAAAAAGTTTTTTTTAGATAATTCCTGCCTATCCTGCCTTTAAAACCATTATAAGGTTTACTTGGGAATTTATAAAAAAGTCAATAGAATGTAAACACACACAATCAAACAATATATTATATAATTTATTATTTTCTATTTAAGCTTTCAAACAGTCTCTCATGTGTGGTACTGGGTCCTTGACAGACCATTAACTTTTTCGCCGCCATTGACGAGATATCTCGTCAATCAAGAGAAAACGCTTCCCCGCCAATGACGAGTATTTCCGTCTTTCCGCAATACCGCTATTATTCACCAGGTGGCGCCCTTCCGCAACTTTTTAAACCCGGAAGTATTGCCCTATGGCAAGCAGCTGCATGTCCCTGTCTGTTTTAAAGATCGCTCTGAATGGGATCTCTATGAAAAGTCCATCACAAAATGGAATTATCTCTGCTTTTTGCTCAAAATGTGGTGTTTTTGCAGAAACCTACTCATATTCAAAAGCTGATTACAAAAGAACTACTGAAGGATGAAACTTTTTTTTCTTGTTTGAAAGCAGAGGGTCTGTTCTTTCATTTGGTATATTGTATGTTTATATATTTAAAGAAGAACATTTTCTGGAAGGCAATTAACTTTGGTGAAAATCATGAAAAATGCTGGCGCTGGCAACTTTTAAAAAAATACTGGCGGTGAAAGAGTTAAAATAAAAGGAATATGGTAAATGGACTGCATTTATATAGCGCTTTTAACAGACCTATGGCCATCCAAAGCCCTTTACAATTTGCCTCACATTCACCCATTCACTCCCACATTCATACACCGACGGCGGTGTCAGCCATACAAGGCGCCATCCAGCTTGTCGGGAGCAGCTGGGGTTAGGTGTCTTGCTCAAGGACACCTCGACATTTGGTCCGGTGGAGCCGGGGAATGAACCACCAACTGCCTATTGTTGTCTGGACTCTTATTTGTGGTTTTGTAATCAATACAGTAGAAACACAACAAAGGACGAGCTTGGGGGACTTATCAATGTTTGTTAACACAGCCGCCATTACTCCCTCATGTGTTGATTGTGAGAGCAGCACAAAGGAATGCCTGAACATGCGTGTCATCCTGCGCTTAATAATCTTGTTGTCCAGAGATATACACATAGACCCGAGTTAATAAGGATTAGAATGTGCTGTTTGCAATCGCATCTTTTATAAGAATACCAAAAAGTGCCTAAATTTTCATGACTCGTGTGCTTGTGCATGTGTGTGCCTATCGTGTGTTTGACGGAATGACTAAGAAAACACTAACGTCTGAAGATAACTTTTAGTGACACACATACACAAGTAAATAAGTATTTAGATGTCATGTTTGGTGCACTTGGATATGGTCATATAATTAGAATATCGTCAAAAAGTTTATTTATTTCACTAATTCCATTATTAAATTATATTCATTTATTACACAGAGAGACTGATATATTTCAATTGTGAAGAGGAAGATGTGTGTGCCAGACTCAACAATGCAGAAGAGCTAATGGCCACTATCAGAGCAACTGGGGCTCTCATAACACCTGAGCAGTGCCACAGACTGATCGACTCCATGCCATGCCCCATTGCTGCAGTAATTCAGGCAAAAGTATTGAGTGCTGTACATGCTCATACTTTTCATGTTCATACTTTTCAGTTTGACCAGATTTCTAAAAATCATTTTTTTTTGTATTGGTCTTAAGGCAGGGGTGGGCAACTCCTGGTCCTGAGGGCCAGTGTCCCTGCAGAGTTTAGCTCCAACCCTAATCAAACACAGCTGAAAAATCTAATTGAAGTCTTCAGGACTGTTTGGAAATGACATTCAGGTGTGTTCCATTAAGGTTGAAGCTAAACTGAGCAGGACTGTGGCCCTCGATGCCCATCCCTGCTTTAAGGTCTTGGTTTTACCTTAAACCAGTGGTTCCCAAACTTTTTCCACTGGGCCCTAATTTTGTACAGAAAAATATTTTTTAAGACCCTCTCAGATATATCCATTGCTTGCAAATTCCTTATAGGATGTATATTTACAAAAATGTAATTACTACAGTACTGCAACTTCAGTGTGTTATTTTACTAATAAAACTAAATAAGAAAAAAAGGAAGCATTAGATTACAATTCAGACTGACCTAACAAACTGAACTAACAAACACTTGCAAACACTGCGGTGAGTTGGTTATTGCCTGGATATATAATATGAATCACATAGCTCTCATTTTCATATTGCAGAAACAAACTTACTGTGAGATACAACGAGCATATAGACTGGACCAGGGATGGGCAACTTCGGTCCTGAAGGGCAGGTGTCCTGCAGAGTTTAGCTCCAACCATATAAACATACCTGAAGCAGCCAATTAAGGTATTATAGGCATACTAGAAATTTTTAGGCAGGTGTGCTGAGGCAAGTTTGAGCTAAACTCTGCAGGAAACCAGCACTCCAGGACAAAAGTTGCCCATCTCTGGACTAGACATACACTAAAGATAAGATTTTGATGACATTGATGAGATACAGAATATGATTTATGCATTTTCTGCATGATTTAAACCTCTGCATGGTGTCTTTATAGCCTATTATGTTTCTTCATGTATTTCACGATGAGTATGGAACAAAAGATTGCGTGTCACTGATTAAACCAAACCACCAATCACAGGTGTGAAGCCCAAAGTCTTTGCGATTGACTTGAAAATCGAGTAAATGTTATGCAGCTGTGAGAGCACAGAAAGTGTTGAGGGAGCGCTCATCCCACCACTTGAATGCGTGACTGCATTTGTGCGCGGTGAGCAGAGGTGCGCTTTCACGTGAAGTCTTTTTCGCCCTTGAACTAGCCTATATGCGCCCTCGTAATATTAATGCATGTGTTGTTTACAGCTCAAGTGATCTGTATGCAGCTGTGGCAGTCAAAACTTCCCCTAAAGACTGTATACCATCACCAAAGAGGTATTGTGCATTTAAACCCATGTCAGTCTCTAAAACTGTAAACTGGACATTTGTTTTATAAAATATTTTTTCTACAGTATGTGTTGTGGGGACATTCCATAGACATAATGGTTTTTATACTATACGAACTGTACATTCTATTCACTTCCCCTAACCTAAAGAAACATCATTTTCAAGAAACATCATGTGTGGAGCCGTTAAACATCACCAACTAAATAGATGTGTGGGTGTAAATTTCTAAAATGTGTTGCATATTTGAAGTTTTAAAATACAGAGAATTATACAAGTTCATGCTGACAACTTCACAGCTTTTGTGCAAGCAAGCAACCCACTTTAGGGAACTCTGCAGCATAAAGTTTTTAGATATCAAAACATATTTACAATTGTATTAGATAATTCATTACCTAACTCAGGGGTAGGCAGCATCAATCCTGAGTGCTGATGTCCTGCAGATTTTAGCTCCAATCCTGATAAAACCTCGCCTATCTGTAGTTTTCACGTGACCCTTTAGACCAGGGACTGCCCAACCCTACTCCTGGACATCTACCCTCCTGCATATTTTAGTTCCAATCCAGCTTCAACACACCTGACTCTAATATTTAGGTAGCCCTGAAATGCTTGATTGCCAGGTTCAGGTGTGTTTGATTGGGGTTGGATCTGAACTCTGCAGGACAGTAGGGCTGTTTCTCAACATGCGTTCTTCAGCGATTTTGCTTCCTTGTGTTCTCGCTCTACGTTATCATTAACTTTTTGGAATTCAATTCTCAAGAACACAAGTACAGAGTAGGCATGAAAATACCCGGATGTGTTCATCGAGGATGCATCGAGTGCAGACTTGCGCTCTGAAATCTGGGGAGGTCAGGTGACCAACAGGAAGATTGCACACATCTCAATTCTCACAAGTGCATTCTGTGTTCTCGCGACCTTCCGAGTTTGTTCTTCCAAGGTTGCCTGGAAAGGCAGTATTCACGAGAACGCAAGTCCGTTCTTTGCATTCTTGGAATTGAGAAACAGCTTAGGCATCCAGGAACAAGGTTGGTCACCACTGCTTTAGACCTTGATTAGCTATTTCAGGTGTGCTTGATTAGAGCTGGAGCTAAACTCTGCAGGACATTGCTTACCCCTTAACCTAAACTAACAATACTTGTATAGCGTCTGGTGAGCTAGGTTTACATATGTGGGAATTATATCTTAACTCTCTTGGGTTGCATGTAGCACCGCAAAATATTTATTTTCACTCCGCAAAGAGACTAATCTGCTGATTTTGGACATACAGAAATGAATTATACAACATTAAAATATAATGCTCCACCGGTTGACTCATTATTTGTAATAAGCTGAGATCACCACACCCATGTGCCATTGAAGTGAACGAGCAGTCAATGGACACACAATCTCTGATACATTCTCTCCACTCCTTGCTATGCTGAGCTGCACAGGTGCTGGTCATATAATAAGAATATCGTCAAAAAGTTGATTTATTTCACTAATTCCATTAAAAAGTAAAAACTTGTATATTGTTTTCATTCATTACACACAAACATATCTTTTCAAATGTTTATTTCTTTTAATTTTGATGATTATAACTGACAACAAAGGAAAATCCCAAATTCAGTATCTTAGAAAATTAGAATATTACTTAACCCTCTGGGGTCCGACCATTTTGGGACACTCTTAGAGGTTCTGACATGCTCTTACATTTGGTCTTTTTTCAGTTGCTTTAAAACATAATAATGGGAAGTGTCTCATACCACTGCGTTCAGCACAAACTGGGCTAAAATATTATATGAGCTACATGTATGTACATGTTTGTATTTTTGAGAGAAAAATGTTTATGCGTGGTTTTTAAAAAAGCAAAATTTTTAAGTCACTGATATAAGTCCACAAAACCCATACTAAACATGTTTTAACAAGACGTCCTAAACATAATCTAGTAGTCTAGAGTTTTTTCTTTAAAATGATGTGACAATCACCATGCCTACTTATTCACATAAAACAATGTATTCATTTAGAAATTGTAAGACACTTTTTGTTTAGACGGGCTGTATGCGAGAAGGATTGATTGACAGCAAGCAAACAAAGGCTCGCATAATGAGCTGCATAATTAGGTAGGAATGTGAGAATGAACTACAGTAAAGAATGTGAGGACAAATGTATACATGTTTGTTTGAGGTTTATTAAGTTAACAATATAATCAAAATAGAAATGATGGTTAGTAGGACATTTTAAGTTTTTTTGGAAAAATACCCTATTCCTAAAACTTTGTATAAACTAAGAAACTGATACACAACAGAGCTGTAAACTTCATGTGGCTCATGTTACCATATAACTTTGTCCAAAAAGTGTTTTTCCACTTCATAGTTTTGTACTGATGAGAGAGATGCAGACCTCTAAGAGAGTTATAAACAGCTGTTAGCATAATTGTCCACAGAAATACCCTTACTTATATAACTGATGGGTAAATGTCACTGATACTAAGTTACATTCATATACTATCCATACCTGTCAAGTTTTGGATTTGAAAATAAGGGAAATTTTCCGGCGCCCACCACGAACAGTCCCACCACCAACCCAAACAAGCTCCAGTATTCCTTACATTTAAGACTGGTGAGGGCCGGATGATATTTTTTAAACCTTAGTGCTGATAATTGTGTTAAAATTAACTAAACAAACTAATTCATTAGCAAGAAAACTAGTGAAACACACAGCTCTGTGAAAACTACATTTCATAAGTCACACTCATACTGTACATACTATACACACAAATTTGCATCTGTACAAAACCCAGTGGCCTTAGTTTGAAAAGCCTTATTTTAACTTCTTTTGCATTATACCTTAATGCCAAAATTATTTATAAACCATTCACTTTTCTTTGTAATGAGAACAGTAATTTAGAAAATGAAAATGCTAGATGGGGCAGTGGCCCAAACCAAAAAGGGCACAGGGGGTGGTACTATTATAATTAGTGTTTTAATAAAGTACTATAAATAAATGATGTGTTACTATATTACTAGCATCAACTTAGACAAGTGATTACAAGTGATTATAATGGGAAAGTATAATAACAAGAATTAAAGTGTGACAATAGATATTCAATATGATTTACCTGCTGGCTTGATGGAGCTTTGAATCAATGTTTGCAATGTTGAACTGCCTTTACCAGCCTCCCTTTCCGTTCTCTGTCTTTTTAAAGTGTGCCAACAACAGCAAATTTAGTGTTTATGTTAACTTAGATCTGACCGGGAACATTTAATTCATTAGGCAAGCATTGTAACGATAATAATGTGGATATTTTGTTGCTGTTTGCTTGCTAACTTGTTAGCACTTTTAGAACACCGACAGCAAATCATTAACCAAAGAAATACATAAACAAACTTCAAAATTAGTAATTCTGCGGTTTAACAACTGATATATTATGTAATAAATCTACCTGTTAATGCAACAAACTTCAGACAGAAACTGTCGTCTTCGCTCTCCAGGCAGAGAGTGCACACAGAGATGCTGCGGAGCGGGTGGGAAAACACGAAGTGGATTAACGGAATCAGTGGATCTTAAGCGATCTGGGATTGGGAATGTTTTTTTATTACTCCGCCCGGGCATTATTATTTTTGTAATAACGCAGGTTAAAATACGGGAGATTTACGGGAAAATACTAATACGGGAGGACGGCGGGAAAGAAGGGTAAAATACGGGACTTTCCCGGCCAAAACAGGATACTTGACAGGTATGATACTATCTTGTACATAAACTTAATCTCAGATAAACATCTGCAGCAATTAATATAAACAGCTGTTTTCAGATGCCCATCCCCTTATCGTCTAGCTTCTGTAAGCGCGTATGAACTTTATTAAAAACACATCGCATGTGCGCGAGCTCGCGTCTCCGTGTAACGCAGCGCTCATAAAAACGGTGTCGCGTGTGAAGCGCAATGTATGGAATTACCTTGCATGTAAACAATATGGAATCATTTTACAGCAAATCCCGCAGTGCAGCATGAGTCAAAGTTGCCATGACAGATACGAAAGTGAATAACTGTGTCTTAACACTGTACAACATGTAACAGATATCCGCCATTATGGGAGGTCACGTGTACTCGTTTGTAAATAAGCATGTAAACATGGAATCATATTACAGCACACACTTAAAAGATACAGCAGTTCAGGCTTACTGAAAGTTGCCATGAAGGATATAAGTGAATAACTGTGTTTAACACTGTTACAGCATGCAACAGTGAAATCCGCCATTACGTGAGATCGCGTCCGTTTGTAAACAATGCAAAACTTTTTCAATCCGAAGCGTGTAGTCTGCTAAGGTTGCTTAACGTTACTGTATGTAGGCTGAACTGCACAAGCCATGAGCATATTAAGTTACATGATAGCAAATATAAATGGTATAAATTAACTGTTAACGTTACTTACTTCTAATCCAGCAGTGCGTTCTTCATTGTTCTTCTTAGGTAACGTTAAAGATAAATGCTTCTTTTCCTCAATGTCCAGACATAAATGAAGATATTCCTCACGTGTGTGAATAAAGTTTATAATCCAAACATGCGGTAAAAAGTCTTTAAATCTGATCAAACTTTACGCTTTGCTTGTTATGGTTGAACAGCTCGTGTCTTCATTACCATGTCAACAGCTTTGGGCGTGACCAAATTACAGATAATGAAGTCAGCCAGGAAAAACGGTACTCTCTTTACTTCAATGCAGATTACATAAACAGGCAATATTTGTTTTCGATTATATTTAGCTTGTTTAAAAGTAGACATTTCAGGCTTTCTTTGGATATGTGTATCATGCTTGTGTGGCGAGTATTCGCGGAGTTTCAATTGATTTTTGTAACGTGTTTTGAGAGACAGCTGGCAGAGACAGAAATGTCTGGATGGACACCCTGTTTATTTTCTTTATTTGACAAAAACACAAAGATCTGTTGTTATTGTGAATGAACACATATTAAAGAAGACCCTTTACCGTTTCAAATGATGTCAAACACGTAAGTGTATGATTATTAATGATGGAGTATTTTAAGTTGATTCTGCCATGATAAGGAAAAAACACGTCAAAACGCGGCCCCGCGTTTTTGGACCCCAGGGGGTTAAAGGGACTGTAAGTAGGATTTACCCCCATCTAGTGGTGAAATTGTATTTTGCATTCAAACAAATAGTGCTCTATAGCGCCTCGCCTTTCCAAATGTGTGTTGCAACTACGGTAGCCATTATGTAATCACTGATCTCCTTTGTTTGTTGCAGTTGGTTCACTTGTTCTGAATGAAAACACGTTGTGGGAACGCGTTGGTAGGCTAGTGCTTTTTGTCCCTATCTGCTATTATAGTTTATCAATACGGCGAAACGACATGGAAGCCTCCTTTGACTTAAACGTTCAATGTAAGTAAAGAGAAGAAATTCTAAGCTTACAAAGAAAAGTCAGATCACTGGCAGAGGTCATTTGACACCAACGAGGACATATTTATGAATTAAGACATTGATTTTGATTAATAAAACACTTAAAACCCTACTTACTGTCCCTTTAAGACCAAAATAATTTTGTATCAATTTGAAATGGGCACTATTTTTATTTTTTAAACCAAGATTTTTTTCTTATACCAAACTGTAAAATGTGTTGTGTTAAGCAGTTCAAAATAAAATAAATCCGGTTTATATATGTCCAAATTAGTTCTATATACTCAATATTGTAGTTGTGCAATTCAAATAAAAAAACTTTGAACAATGTTGGGGCATGGGGGGCCCAGGTACTTGGACTTGCTTAGGGCCACAAAAATGGTAAACACGCCACTGTTTATGTATATTTACTTTATCCCTTTGCTTGATTATTTTACACTTTTACAGATGTATTTAGATCAGCAGACATATGGTAAAAAAATCACTATAAGAAATCAGACACGGATGCATGATGACCTCTTGTATGTCACCATTTTACTGACATTATTTTTAGATTATGATAAGGTTACTAAGGCAGAGAGCAGTTTCTAGGCATGTTCTCATATACTAACTTATTAAGCTATAAATACCACATACGGAAACCTAGCTCACCAGATGCTAAGTATTGTTAGTTTAGGTTAAGGGTTAGGCAATGTCGGTCCTGGAGTGCCGATGTCCTGCAGAGTTTAGCTCCAGCTCTAATCAAGCACACCTGTGGCCAGTTGCATAAAACTTTGAGGCTGAATCTATTTTGAATCTAGCTGTCATCTGACAATAGATATTAAATTACAATCTGCTTGTTTTACTTATTTTGTCCCCTACAAAATAATGTGTAATATATCTGTAACACTGTTACAGATCAAGTTACTTATGCAATCAGGTGTTAGTGCACCTGTCCCTCATACACACGCATACGTTTTCATGTCTGTTATTAGAGTTTATGCACCGCTGTAAGAACCAACAGCTGGATGACATCAAAGTACCGTGAGAGAGATTCCAGAAATCACACGGAGAACTCTGATTTCGAGTTGCTCTCACGGTATTGTGATGTCAACCTCCTGTCGGTTCTTGTGGTTCCGCATGAACTCAAACAAGTCTACTACGTCATATGTCACATGATAACGTCAACATGGCGAATGCTGTACATACTTAACGCGAACGTACATACTGCCTTAGTGCACGTTAAGTAGGTACCCAATGAAATTCTGTACCTACACAGTAAGTATGCGATTTCGGATTCAGCCTGAGACTAGTCTTAAAAGTTAGTCATGATTTTTTTTTAAGTATGTTACATAGAAAGGTACACTGTAAAAAATTACTCTGGAGGGTGTTAAATTTAACCCATGAAAATTAGTTATAATTTAATTAAGTATATAAGCTAATAAGTAAAATAAAAAATAATGGGTATATTCTACCTTCACTATCCAATTTTTAACAGTAATAACTGCAATATTAAAAAAATAAGTAACATATACCACAAAATATTGTCCGTAGCACCGCAAAGTGCGCATGAATCAACATCCAGGCGGGACTCGTGTCACCATTTTTCATATCATATCGGCGGGAGAACTGCGGTTTGTTGACAGGTAAGTTTTTATTTAACTTGTTGATATCATCATGAATGGAAATGTTAAGTGGGTTAACTGTAAAATCTACAAGAAGTTTAGTCATTTGCATGCTTCTCTGTCTCTGTTGTTGACAGATTGATAAGTTAGAATATGTCAGCTTTGAATGAAACATCGCCCAGTTCTTGCACCTGCGAATACGAATAAAAATCCATATTTATGATTAAAATATTAACTTCCATTATTATTATTTACATGTCTGAATCTCGTGAACAGCGGAGCTGCTCAATATGAGTGGTTGAACTTGAGCAAGTCACGTGACGAGAGAGAGCAGCGGACGGTTGATGTACGATACAGACGGGAGGGCGTCGAGCAGACAAACAAACAACGGTAAAGCTGTCGATGCTAGATAATTACTGTTTAAGTTTTCTTGCATTTATCTGTTAATATATTGAGTTTTGTTTTTAGAAGGGATCCATTTATGAAGCCATTTTATTATTATTATTACTATCATTTACGGATATATACTTAACGTTGCCTTTCGCTTTTTAATGTCTGTTCAAAAAAGTATTTAAGAGTTCATATGTTATATATGTGACTTGTATGAAGTTGAATCACTTAAAATTGAATGTAAGTACTTCTTGTTAGTGTTCAATGTTTTATGCACGTGTACTGTGAGTTATAGCATAATATGAAGTTGTATTTTTGCACTTAATAAGTTTTAAATGAAGTTGAAATGTTTGTTTGTATCGATGTAGCATGGTCTACTGAGGTAAATGAGATCAGTTTTTCCTCTCATATTATTGTCTTCTTTAATTTTCTAATGATAATGTGAAAAACAGTATTTAGGAATCTTGCTTTTAATGGTTTTTTAACATCTCATGGTAAAGACTTTGGTTTATTTTTTTTTGAAATAATATGTTCAAGAAGCTTTATGTAAAACTATGATATGTTGTATTTCACTTGAAATGTATTGGGGTTATTTTGTACTTCCAAGAATTAGTTTTAAATGTTTACAGAATGTTATTTGGTCAATAAAGCAAGCAATTATGCAATCTTGTGTATGACTATTTTCTTATTCAACCCTCTCTGAATAATTAATATGTAATGTTTCTTAATGGCTTATCATTATTAATAATAATTGAATAGATCTGTGCCTTAATACCAATAGGGTTAATGTTATTCATTTTTTTATAAGTAATTAGTTATGAAAAAAATAGGTAGACCTTACCTAATTTTTTTTACTTTATCATAGTAATTAAATTTAGGTACTCTTTAATCAAATATATAGGATATAATTTACTCAAACAAAAGTGAGTGCAAATTGTTACAACAATTTTTTTGAGTAAATTCTATAGGTTGTTTTTTACAGTGTAGATCGGTCTAATTTAAATTCAAATAATAACTAATTAATTGCAAGTTAGTCAGAATAATTCTTAAGACACAGTCTTAATGTCACGGCTATGTTTATGCAACCGGCAACTCAAATATCTGAACAAGGTCTAAAGCGTCACCTGAAAACTACAGGTAGGTGAGGTTTTATCAGGGTTGGAGCTAAAATCTGCAGAATATCGGCACTCAGAACTGATGATGCCTACCCCTGAGTTACGTAATAAATTAACTAATACAACTGTAAATAAGTTTTGATATCTGAAAACTTTATGCTGTAGAGTTCCATAAAGTGAGTAAGGTTGCTTGCTTGCATAAAAGGTGTAAGGTTGTCAGCATGAACTTGTATAATTCTCTGTATTTTAAAACTTCAAATACGCAACACATTTTAGAAATATACACCCACATCCATTTATTTAATTTGTGCCATTTAGAGGTCCCCACAACACATACTGTACAAAAACTATTTTATAAAACAAATGTCCAGTTTACAGTTTTAGAAACTGCCATTGGGTTTAAATGCACAATACCTCTTTGGTGATGGTTTACAGTCTTTAGGGGAAGTTTTGACTGCCACAGCTGCATACAGATCATTTGAGCTGTGAACAAAACATGCATTAATATCACAACAAGAAATGTGAAGTGTACTGTATGTTTTTATAAATATATTTATGTTAACCCACCACGCAAACCACGCAATTGCATGGGGCAACTTGTGTCCTGCAGAGTTTAGCTCTAACTTGCCTCAGCACACCTGCCTAAAAGTTTCTAGTTGCCTAGTGAGACCTTAATTGGCTGCTTCAGGTGTGTTTGGAGTTAAACTCTGCAGGACACCTGCCCTTAAGGACCAAAGTTGTCCATCCCTGGTTTATTCTATATGCTTATTGTATCTCACAGTAAGTTTGTTTCTGTAATATGAAAATGAGAGCTATGTGATTCATATTATAATTCCAGGCAATAACAAACTCACCACGGTGTTTGCAGGTGTTTGTTAGTTCAGTTTGTTAGATCAGTCTGAATTGTAATCTAATGCGTCCCCTTTTTTCTTATTTTTTAGTAAGATCACACACTGAAGTTGCAGTACTGTATTAATTACATTTTTGTAAACATCCTATAAGGAATTTGCAAGCAAAGGATATATGTGAGAGGGGCTTAAAACATATTTTTTATACAAAAGGGGGGCCCGGTGGAAAACGTTTGGGAACCACTACGCAACACAATTTGGAAATTTACATCCACACCCATCTATATAGTTGATGCCGTTTAACGGCCACACACACACACACACGTGATGTTTCTTGAAAATCTGAAATAGCAGAAAGTTTTGTATAGTATAAAAATCATTATGTCTGTGGAATGTCCCCACAACACATACTGTACAAAAAATATTTTATAAAACAAATGTGCAGTGTACAGTCTTAGAGATTGACATGGGTTTAAATGCACAATACCTCTTTGGTGATGGTGTGTTGGCTTTAGGGGAAGTTTTGACTGCCACAGCTGCATACAGAACATCTGAGCTGTGAACAACACAATCATTAATATCACAACAAGAAAGATGAAGTGTGATATATATGTTTTTATAAATATATTTATGTATATTTACTTCACCCCTTTGCTTGATTCTTTTAAACTTTTACAGATGCATTTAGATCAGCAGATCAGAGCCCCCCCCTCCCAGAATGTTTTAAAGGTCTCCTGATTTCACTCATCAGGCTCCTTAACTCTTTCCCCGCCATTGACGTGATCTCGTCAATTAAGAGAAAACGCTTCCCCGCCAATGACGAGATTTTCCGTCTTTCCGCAATACCGCTATTATCCACTAGGTGGCGCACTTCCGCAACTTTTAAACCCGGAAGTATTGCCCTCTGACAAGCTGCTGCATGTCCATGTCTGTTTTAAAGATCGCTCTGAATGGGATCTCTATGAAAAGTCCGTCACAAAAATGGAATTCTCTCTGCTTTTTGCTCAAAATGTGGTGTTTTTGCAGAAACCTACCCATATTCAAAAGCTGATTACAAAAGAACCACTGAAGGTAGGAAGAAACGTTTTTTTTTTTGTTTGAAAGCAGAGGGTCTGTTCTTTCATTTGGTATATTGTAAGTTTATATATTCAAAGAAGAACATTTTCTGGAAGGCTTTAAACTTTGGTGAAAATCATGAAAAACGCTGGCGCTGGCTGGCAACTTTTTTTAAAAACGCTGGCGGTGAAAGAGTTAAAGGGACATGCCCAGATTTTGGGAATTTAGCTTATTCACCCTATCCCCCAGAGTTAGATAAGTCCATACATACCTTTCTCATCTCCGTGCGTGCTGTAACTCTGTCTGACGCAGGCCCCGCTAGCTTAGCTTAGCACAAAGACTGGAAGTAAATAGCTTCAGCTAGCATACTGCTCCCAATAAGTGACAAAATAATGCAAACATTTTCCTATTTATATGTTGTGATTTGTATAGTCACACCATGTACAAATAGTAAGGTCATATGAGACACAGCTATCTTTTAACAGTATACATACGGGGAACTATATTCTCTGAAGGCGAAGCACTGCTACTTGGGCGGAGTGTTTTGCACAACTCTGACCGAACTCTTTGCTCCTCACCAGGGGCTTCTCGGGTGCTGTGAGCAAATCACTCCGCCCACGTAGCATTTGTACATGGTGTGACTACAAATCACAACACATAAATAGGAAAATGTTCACATTATTTTGTCACTTATTGAGAGCAGTATGCTAGCTGAAGCCATTAACTTCCAGTCTTTGTGCTAAGCTAGCGGGTGTTGCGTCAGACAGAGTTACAGCACACATGGAGATGAGAAAGGTATGTATGGACTTATCTAACTCTGGGGGATACGGTGAATAAGCTAAATTCCCAAAATCTGGGGTGTTCCTTTATTTAACACACTATCAAGCTGATGAACTGAATCGGGTGTTTTTATATATGGAGATGTCTAAATGTTCTGGGAGGGGGGGCCCGAGGACTGGAATTGAGAACCACTGGGTTAAGGGGTAGGCAACGTTGGTCCTGAACAGTGATGCCACAGTTACTTTGAAAAAGTAATCTGATTACTGATTACTCCTTTAAAAAGTAACTAAGTTACTTTACAGATTACTTGATTTTAAAAGTAACTAAGTTAGATTACAAGTTACTTTGTTAGTTACATTCCAGTAGCTGCCAACACCCCCACTGCCTCAACATTAAAAATGACAACCGGTTTTGCCAACACTCACTTTATTGGAAGTGCATTTTTAACAGTAACGTCAACAATGTATCTCCTGACATTTTAAGTTGAACTGTTGTGTTTTAAAAAACTAAAATATATATGAGTTTTTCTTGACTTCACTTAACATAAATAAGGGTGAGCAGGGGCCATTTTCAGAAAAACTTTTAAAAGTTAATGTTTTAGAGGGAGATATATTTTTGCTGTGGTCAATAACTCACAAGTGTGGTCTATCAAAACCAGCTGGAATTTTGAACAAATGTAAAACAACTTCTGTATAATTTCACTTTAAACAAGAGTAGTGAATTGTTACTTTTGACCTTGACAGCAGGGACGAAAGTAACACACAGGTGGGTCAAAAGTAACACAACAAAACATGATAGATTTTTGTGTTACACTTGTTTTTATTAAATATATATTACTATGACCTCTTTAATATGTAACTGCAAACTTATTTTGTCATTTATCTTTGTAAAAAATAATTAAATTACATTTTTATTTTAAATTTCAGTTTTATCAAATGTTTCAAAAGCAACCAACAGTACAAACATAAATTGCTGAGACTAAAAAAAATTCAATAGTTTGAACACTATGAAAATAAAATTAAATAAAATTAGAATAATATCAATATCAATGTTACTTTTGACCCGACAGGATCTACTTACTCTATAAACTCGACTTACTTTAATTTTGAAAAACTGAGAAGTCTTCAGGATGTTATATACCTTGTAGATTTATCAGTATTGTAACACATGAAACGAGAAACACAACGCGTTGTAAGAAAAAAAGACCGCTTTTGGAATGTACTTATCATGGTTGAAAACACAGTTCTGGATCTACACGTGGCAATCGGTGAGTAAATAACGCGATATTTGTCAACTCTTTCAGAGGTTATGTGCTAATATGCTGTCATAGTGAGATGCAGATGTTATCAGGGCTCGGAGAAAATCGCTTTGTTACTTTCGTTCTTCAACTCTCCCACACTTACTGGTTTTGCACTGAAGTCCAGCTTTTGTTGTTTGGGTAGTGGATGAACTCCTGCTCACTGCTTCGCATCACCGGGTGGGACTTGCTCTTAGTTTCACTGTCTGCGCCGTGCCGCGATTCCAAATGTTTTTTTTTTTTTTTTAATTTGACGTAGTGTTTTTGTAGCTGCATCTCTCTTCTCTCTCCATTGTACGTTGTTTACGTTTGTGTCGCTTACACGTGACCTGAGTGGTCCTCGTGCTGAAAACGTGACTTGTCGCACACCTGACTTCACCTCCCGAGACGCAAGAAGAAATATACAAGAAAATATATATTTTACTAAGGAAAATTTCAAAAATAGTAACGCACAGTGACTTGGATAAGTAACTTTAATCTGATTACTGGTTTGTAAATATTAACGCGTTAGATTACTCGTTACTAAAAAAAGTGGTAAAATTAGAGTAACGCGTTACTAAGTAACGCGTTACCGGCATCACTGGTCCTGAAGTGCCAATGTTCTGCACAGTTTAAGTCTAGCTCTGATCAAGCACACCTGAAATAGCTAATCTAAAAGCAGTCTAAAGCAGGAGTCACCAATCCTGCTCCTGGAGGGCCGGTGTCTCTGCAAAGTTTAGCTCCAACCCTAATCCAACACACCTGAAACACATTATTAGCTGCTTTAGGTGTGTTTGATTATAGGGTTGGACATAAACTCTGCAGAGACACTGGCCTTCCAGGAGCAGGATTGGTGACCCCTGGTCTAAAGCGTCACCTGAAAACTACAGGTAGGCAAGGTTTAATCAGGATTGGAGCTAAAATCTGCAGGACACGGAACTCAGGACTGATGCTGCCTAACCCTGAGTTAGGTAATAAATTAACTAATACAATTGTAAATATGTTTCGATATCTAAAAACTTTATGCTGCAGAGTTCCCTAAATTGGGTAGGGCTGCTTGCTTGCATAAAAGGTGTGAGGTTGTCAGCATGAAGTTGTATAATTCTCTGTATTTTAAAACTTCAAATACGCAACACATTTATTTAGTTGATGCCGTTTAACGGCCCCACACACGCACGTGATGTTTCTTGAAAATCTGAAGCAGAAAGTTTTCTGTCAGGGTTGGGTTTAAGGTTTAGGGAAGGGAATATAATGTATAAAAATGTCCCCACAACACATACTGTATAAAAAATATTTTATAAAATAAATGTGCAGTTTACAGTTTTAGAGACTGACTGAGTTAAAATGCACAATACCTCTCTGGTGATGGTGTGCGGTCTTTAGGGGAAGTTTTGAATGCCACAGCTGCATACAGAACATCTGAGCTGTGAACAACACATGCATTAATATCACAACAAGAAAGGTAAAATGTGACATTGTATGTTTTTATAAATATATTTATGTATATTTACTTTATCCCTTTGCTTGATAATTTTACACTTTTACAGATGCATTTAGGTTTTAAAGAAATTACTATAAGAAATGAGACGCAGATGCATGATGACCCCTTTTATGTCTCCCTTTTACCAACATTTTTTTTAGATTATGATAGGGTTGCTAAGGCCGAGAGGAGTTTCTAGGCATGTTCTCATATACTAACTTATTAAGCTATAATTCCCACATACGTAAACATAGCTCACCAGATGCTATACAAGTATTGTTAGTTTAGGTTAAGGGGTAGGCAACGTCGGTCCTGGAGTCTCTGTCCTGCAGAGTTTAGCTCCAACTCTAATCAAGCACACCTAAAATAGCTAATCAAGGTCACCTGAAAACTACAGGTAGGCAAGGTTTAATCAGGATTGGAGCTAAAATCTGCAGGACACGGCACTCAGCACTGATGATGCCTACGCCTGAGTTAGGAAATTAATTAACTAATACAATTGTAAATATGTTTTGATATCTGAAAACTTTATGCTGCAGAGTTCTGTAAAGTGGGTAGGTTTGCTTGCTTGCATAAAAGGTGTGAGGTTGTCAGCATGATCTTGTATAACACTCTGTATTTTTAAAACTTCAAATACGCAACACATTTTTTAAATTTACATCCACACCCATCTATTTAATTGGTGCCATTTAGCAGCTACACATAGACACATAGGGCCCTACCATACACCCTACGCAATGCAGCACATTTTGCTAGTTTCAACCCAGCACAAATATAATTTTCACGTTTAGCGCCACGTTGTTTAAATAGCAAATGCATTTGCGCACATGGGCGTTCTGGTCTGAAAACGAGGTGTGTTCAGGCACATAGTTGGCGCATTGCTATTTTGAGGCAACTAAAATAGACTACGCCATTGACCAACAAAAACCTGCTCTAAAGTCTATGGCGCAATATGTTTTTGTTATTTAATGAGCGTGTTAGATATATGTGCCTATAAACGAGAGGACAACGAGGGTTTGCTTATCACATACATGGGTGCGCAGCATCACAAAAATGCTTTTAAATATGGATGAAAATGTAAAAGATTATTATTGAGTCTCTTGGACATAAATGAGGACCGATTATGAGACTTTAGAAGGCGTAAAAAGTTGCTTCACTTGTAGCCTGGTAAGAAAATAAATCCTTTGCTTTAAACAAAATGCATCTGTTTTTAAATGTTTTTTACATGCTTTCCCACGGATTTATTGTACATGATGACTTTGTACTTGTGGATATGGTGAGATGAGAAACATCTTTAAGTAATGCTTTAAAAAACATGCCGCTGTCCGAGTGCTAAAACGGCTCTCTGCACGTTTGTAAATTCTTTATCTCTTGTTTGTATTTTTAGAGTACCAACCTTTTCTTGCATATTTGCAAAATATTTTATGAGATTACAATGATTATGTAGGATATTAATACATTTACAGCAATTAAAAGCCTGCTATTTCTACTTCCATGACTAAAAGAAAACGAGTTTTAAAGGTTTTAATAAAAAAATAACAATTTCAATACAAGTGAAAACAACACAATTATTTAACATTAATCTTAAATTGGGGGTCTTGTTCCTCTGCTTAGTTTTTCCGTTTACAAAGTCTGTCATCTAAATAGGGATTAGACATAGCGCCAGCGCAACTGGTTTTTAAAGGGGATGAAAGCTGAGACTCTTATTGGTTTATTGCACGTTACGGCATATATACATAAATACACACACACACACACACACACACACAAGTTGGTTAACATATTACATTAACATATGGTTACACATTACAATTAAAAATGCATAGTGTACCTTTGTTCAGGCTTTGATTCTTGTGGATTTCCAGGTGAAGACCTATACATAATATTGACAGTGTTATATGTATGAAAAGCTATACTTGCTCAATACAACTACTACATGTCAATATATGCATATTTAATTCTGACCTAAGTATAACCCTGATGTAACACACATGTACCTGTTACACTTCTTGTATACGATGACTCCAGCAAATATGCAAATGAGAAGAAAGACAAATGAAGGGGCTAGAATGTAAAGCCCAATTGTCATGATGTCAAAGGTCATCACATCGGGTTGATTCTGGGAAACAGCTACAGGAAGTGAAAGAAGGAAGTCATTTATTGGTCATTATGATGTATATATCATGTAAATAGCTACAAGACAAATGTTAAATACACAAACATACATATATTATCTTGGACTTGTGAGGACTTGGTATGGATGAACCCAATCGCAGACAGATGAATAAACTCTGACACTTTATTTAAACAAAACAAGAAAAACAAAACCCACGAGGGGGCAAAACATAAACAGGAAAATATACTAAGACTTGAAACACTAAACAAAGAACAAGGCTAGACTGGACTGGACTACACACTAAATATACAATGGCAAACTTAACTAAACAAAGTATTCACAGGTAAGGCAAGACAAGGCACCATATCAACACTGGATACAAAACGAACGTGCCCAGGACAGCAAACACAAGGGTATTAAATAAGGAAGCAAATCAAAGGGGAACAGGTGACATGAATCAAACAATAATGGGATAATTAATGAGGAAACAAGGGGGCGGGGCCAGGAGACGAGACAGAAAGCACATGGCTTAAATAAACAAGGCCAGTGCTTTCACACAAAACATTGGCCTGTCATGATCCTGCCTCATGACTAATACTAAAACAAGGACAAGAGGGCAGAATCATGACAGGACTGGAGTCATTGGTTTTGGAGACTCTGTAAAAGAATCTGCAGACAAAAATCTATAAGTGAAAAGACACAGAGGAATTGCACACACTAAAGGTAGTTAAAGGAAGAAGTAATTTATTGGTCATTATGATGTATATATCATATAAACAGCTACAGGACAAATGTGAAACACATACATTTATTCTGGACTGTGGTCATTGGTTTTGGAGACTCTGTAAAATAATCTGCAGACAAAAATCTATAAATGATAAGACACAGAGAAATCGCACACATTAAAGTAGGTTAAAGGAAGAAGTAATTTATCGGTCATTATGATGTATATATCATGTAAAGAGCTACAGGACAAATGTGAAACAAGTACATTTATTCTGGACTGGAGGCACTGATTTTAGAGACTTTGTAAAAGAATCTGCAGACAAAAATCTATAAATGAAAAGAAACAGAGGAATTGCACACATCATGTATGATGTCTTGAAATCACTCACGTTGTAGATGTAAGTCAACAGATGCTGTAATTTTCTGTCCAGAAATATTTGCAGTGCAGATTAATTTCTTCCCATCATCTTTCTTTTCCCCCAAAAAGGTTATGGTGGAAAAGGTGACCAATTCAAACCCTGTAAGTTTCTTTTCATTTTTGACTGACATATTTTCAAAATTCCAGGAAAGGATCGGAGGATTCTTCAGGCAGGAATGGTGGACGGTACAAGTGAAGTTCATATAAACACCCTCTATGATATCTGCTGCCAGTTTAGGCTCAATGGTTATATTATAATGGACACCTGCAATTTAATTATAAGCAGTTGACACAAACATGAAACATGATTGAAAACTACATTTAAATGTATTAAAAATTTGCTTTCATTAATTTTTACAAATAGTTAAATGTTCAATGTCCTTAAATTCATTGTGAAACTGACTGTAACACACAGATAAAACAGAGGAAAGTATAGATGTATGCTTTTAAATGCATATTTTTTTTACTTACATTTTGCACTTTGTGATTTTGTAGCTCTTGTTGTTATGCCTCCATGATGTGTTACAGTACACTCAATATCTGAGCGTTCAGCCTTCACAACACCGGTGCGTGTCAGAGTGATTTTCCATCGACCATTTTCCATTCGGACATCATCTATTTTATCAGATCCTTCAATACCGTTCAGAATGATGTTTGGTTTGCTGTATGGACAGGTATGTAAGGTGTAACACGCTACTGTAATGCTGTCACCGATCTTTAAACCTCCAGAAATATTAATGATGGGCTGCTGTGGATTTGCTACAGTAGTGAAAAATGTTACAGTTAGGCAACTGATGATACAGCTGTAATGACACTTTCAAACCAACAATGTAACATTAAAAGAACATGTGAAATATTTACGCACTGTAAACAATAATTGTTGAGGTGACATCATAAAACTTATAGGTGCGCCATCCAATAGTATCTGGGTCAATCCATGCATATATTTTATCTCCATTGTGAGATGGATTCACGCTTTTGATCAGCAGACTACAATCCCGATCTGAGTTTGTAGGGTTATATATATCAGTTTTTCCTCTAAACTTGTAAATGACATAGTCTGTATACCAGGGATCATAAACTAAAGGGTAGCCACGAGAGACCCACTGATACCACACAACTCTATGTGGGTTATTTGGTGGGTTTGAAGTGTAAGAGTAAGAGCACGGTATAACCAGACAGGAACCTTTAAGGCCATGAATTTCTGATGGCATTCTCACTTCCCATGCCAAAGTCTCATACAGCAGAACACCTGTGAGAAAAACATTAGATAATATTGATGTATTAATGGCTGCATGTTAACGGCAGGATAGGCAGGAATTATCTAAAAAACTTTTTTACAAATTTTTTTTAAACTTTCTTTATACACCAATACATAAGTAACATGTAAGTACTCTGAGAAGGAGAGTATGGAAATCGAGTGTCTGTATACGTCTCACCACTGTTTTAAACACAGCTCATTTTTCCATTCACTCCACCCCCTTCCTTCTGGGTTTCTTCTAAAGCCACGCCCCCAAAACACATGAACGCGCGACACCGGCTATGCTGGGAGAAGCATCATTTACCTCAGACGAGCGGAGAGGAAGGAGCGCGGTGCATGTAGTAACATCATGTCAGAATCACATGTAATAATACAATTAACTTTATCACTATGAATATAAACAAATAGGATGGCTTTTAGTACTCACTATTAAGCCAGCGTTTTGCATGGAAGAGTTTCCTTGATGAAAGCATTGTTGACTCTGATGAGGACTACACTACGGAGACAATACCAATACCGCATCGTCGACTCGAGGAAAAGGCACACGATATTTACTCTAGTTTGATCGCTTCGTTTATTCATTTGTTTGCCTTGTTTGCCTTCGCTGACTGGATATGCAGGTTCTGAATGCACTTTCTCTGCCATACTTTTGCTCTTCCTAGAGTGCCTCGTGCACGTTCAAATCAATCGGTGTGCGCATGTTGTCCCCTTGGAATTATAAGGCTCTAACTGACATTTTTGTCAAAATTGAATTATTCAAATATTCTTATTCTGTGACAACTTATTTACGTAATGTGATGTTTTTTTTAAAGTTATGTACATTTTGGGATGTTTTATTAAAAGAACAAAAAGTTTCTATCTACAAAATCGAACTCTAACTTGGCTCTATAAGGTTCTATCTACGTGAGCTAATCAGCACTTTGAATGAACAGAAGAGAACCAATCAGGATGGACTTTATGGGGTAGTTTATCAGACAGGGATTAGTTTAAGCCAGAACTAGACCTTAGTTTCACTGGGAAATAGTTTTAACAAACATGCCTTACTAAAAACATTACTTGTGTGCATTTTGTCACGATTAATCACCGTGATCTGCTTTTGTGTGTGTTTTGTTACTTTGATTGTTGTCACCTGGACATGTCATTAATTACCATCTTCATCAACACCTGCTTTAGTCTGTATATATATGCCTGTCTGTTGTCTGATCTGATGTGTTAGCATTGTCATTGAGTCCCTAGTGTTTTTGTATACGTTCTTGTCTAACTGCCTGCCTGTTTGTTTCATTCACTTAGTGTTATTTGAAAATAAATATATGTTTTTAGTAACTTGCGTCTGCATCCTCTTATCTGTTCTACGTATCCTGACAGAATGCTAACACCACTACTGGATGCAGCAAGTTACACAACGCTGGGCATGGAGTCAAGGAGTGGGTCTCCTCCTAGTATTTTTTGGGGAGGGAGTAGTGAGCACCAAGCTCCGCAGGCTGTGGTACCTCATTTCCCTTACGACCTGACTGAGCGCGAACACTCTGAACTCCTTGCCTGGCACAGGATGGCCTCTGCTAGGCCTGATTTAGTTCTTGGGATGACCGCTTTCATGCTCGCTCCAGTTCTCAAATTGGCCGCTGCCACGCTCGATTCACTCCCCAGGGTGGTTGCTGCCATACATGAGCCTGTTCCCGTGAGGGTCGAATCTTCTGAGTCGGTTCCCGAGACGGTCGAATCTTCTGAGTCAGTTCCCGAGACGGTCGAATCTTCTGAGTGGGTTCCCGAGACGGTCGAATCTTCTGAGTGGGTTCCCGAGACGGTCGAATCTTCTGAGTGGGTTCCCGAGACGGTCGAATCGTCGGACGAAGGCTCTGCCTGGATCAAGATGGCCGGTCCTGTTATGTCGGATCCGTCCTGGCCACCTGATCTACCAGCTCCGCCCTGGTTTCTTGACCCTCCGTCCCTCCCCCAGATCCACCCACCTAGACTTGAGTTTTCCCTGAGGTGGAGTGTCTGGTAGCCACTCCTTAGGGGGGAGGTTATGTCACGGTTAATCACCGTGATCTGCTTTTGTGTGTGTTTTGTTACTTTGATTGTTGTCACCTGGACATGTCATTCATTACTATCATCATCAACACCTGTTTTAGTCTGTATAAATATGCCTGTCGTCTGATTTGATGTGTTAGCATTGTCATTGAGTCCCTAGTGTTTTTGTATACGTTCTTGTCTAACTGCTTGTTTGTTTCATTCACTTAGTGTTATTTGAAAATAAATATATGTTTTTAGTAACTTGCGTCTGCATCCTCTTATCTGTTCTACGTATCCTGACACATTTAGAGGCAAAACAAAGGTCACTGATGTATTTTAAGATATGTCTGTGCAAGTTGTTTTCAGTTTTGACAGCTCTTACATTTATTTTAGTCTAGGACTAGTTTAATCCCTGTCCGGGAAACCGCCGAATTCCAGGCAAGTTCACCCTACTGTAAAATCCAGCTTAAGCTGGTGAGTTGGTTTAAGCTGGTCTTCCAGCTTGGTTTTAGCTGGTATTGCTGGTGTAGCAAGCTGTTCTAGCTGTGTTTTAGTCAGTTTTTAAGCTGGTCTAGCTGTGTTTTGGTCACTTTTTAAGTTGTTCTAGCTGGACTTATCTGGTCATGCTGGAAGACCAGCTGACCCACCAGCTTGACCAGCTTTGCTAGGCTGGTTGGACCAGCTAAGACCAGCTATTGCCACCTTAAACCAGCTTAAACCAATTACCAGTTTATGCTGGTCTTTGGTGGATTTTTCAGTAGGGTCTTTTTTGTTTTGTTTTAGGTCTTGCTAGCAGTGCTAGCTTCATAGTTCCTGATATTAAGAAGCAAGCACTAAGATAAAAAATACAGAAAAAACTATCTAGCCTATCCTACCCAAAATTGTGCTGTTACAGTAAGTTATGATCGTTATGTCCAAATGGAAACATGTGAAAGATCATTAAAGCAGTTACCTCAGTATTAAAATGATTTTAGCCTGTAGCTGCTCAATGGTATAACATGCTAAAAATGTTTTGTCCATTTTTGTAATGAACCTTGCATATCCAGGAGGGGGGAAAGTAATGCTAGAAACAACAGTAGGAGAACGAGAAAGAGGGCAAAGAAAATATAAAAAAACATCATCAGAGAATGGGAGAGAAACTGAGACAGTAGAAGGAAGTAGCAATGTTGTAAATGAGCAATGTAAAATCAGACTTTTAGAGATAAAAGTGCTAAAAATATAAAATGTCATAGAAAGGATTAAAATGTTGCTTTCTAACACATGTTGAAAAATTGTTACAACATTAATTTAATATTTAATGTTTAAATAATGTTTTGGCAGATAGAACCTTATAATTCTAAGCGAAAAGTGTTGTTTTAGAATTAGAAGGTTTTATCTGCATTTGACCCCTTCCAAATATGTACATGTTTGTATTTTTGAGAGAAAAATGTTTATGCGTGGTTTTTGAAAAAGCAACAATTTTAAGTCACTGATATAAGTCCACAAAACTCATTCTAAACATGTTTTCCCAAGACTTTTCAAAACAGGATCTAGAAGTCTAGAGTTTTTTCTTTAAAATGATGTGAAAATCATTCGGACTACTCGTTCACATAAAGCAAGATATTGATTAACAAAAGATAAATGTCTACATAATGCTTGGAATGTCAGCTTTTAAATGATGTAAGTGAGATCATAAACATATATCGTCATTCGGTGTAAACTGTATGAGAAGTAGGAGAGGGACCGTCTTTCTAATGTTTCCTGATTATCTGTAATGAGAAGAGATCGCCACGCCCCCGCGCCATTGAAGTGAATGAGCAGAGACATCCATATGCATAACTTGTGCCTCCTGCAGTCAATGGATACGCAATCCAGTCCACAACCCAGTCTCTCCATTCCTTGTTGTTTCATCCGATTGCACCAAAACATGACATCTAAATCCTTATTTACTTGCGTATGTGTCAGTATCTCCAGACGCGAGTGTTTTCATTGTTCTTTCGTCAAACATTTCACGCGAGGGGAACACACATAAACAAACACACGAGTCAGGAAACTCGACGCGGTTTTTGGTATTCTTATAAAATACGCGATTGAAAACAGTACAATCCTTATTTAGTTGCGTCTAAGCATATATCTCCGCACAGCACGTTTATTAAACACAGGATCATTCGCATGTGCACACATAAGTTAATAGGCTTGTTCGACTTAATGCGGCGCCACAAGAACCGGCAGCCGAATGACGTCAGAGTTTCGCGAGAGCGATTTAAAAGCAAACTCTTCCATATGATTTCGCGGATCACTCTCGTGGTAGTTTGACGTCACCCGGCTGTCGATCTTTGCAGCGCCGCATGAAGTCGAACAAGCCGACTGCTTTCATGAGCAACACGTGAGGTAATGGCGGCGGCTGTAAACAAACATTGAGCAAGTTTATCGTGCAAGTTTATCATGCTTGTCCCTTGTTGTGTTTCTATTATAATGATACAATGATTACAAAAACACAACTAAGAGTCCAAACAACGATAGGCAGTTGTTATTTTGAGCTTTTTGCTGCACACAAACCCTGTGTTCACTTTGATTAGGCTACTATGGTTTTTAAAAGGTAACTTATAGCCTACATGTGAAATTAATGTAATTATATATATATATATATATATATATATATATATATATATATATATATATTATATATATATATATATATATATATATAGTGTGTGTATTTACATTTAAATTGAAAAGTAAACCATCATGGTTTTACTACAGAGAAAGTTACATTCCTGTTGAACATCCCCACAAGGCTCATGGGGCTCATTATGCAACCCTTTTGTCTCTCAGCTGTCAATCACTGATTATTCAGGAGCTTCCCGCCTCCACGCATACAGCCTTTCCCAAGCAAAAGTGTCTTAGAAATTGTAAATCAATATCTTGCTTTATGTGAATGAGTAGGCCGAATGATTTTCACATCATTTTGAAGAAAAAACTCTAGACTGCTAGATCCTGTTTTGAAAAGTCTTGGGAAAACATGTTTAGAATTAGTTTTGTGGACTTATATCATTGACTTAAAATTTTTGGTTTTTCAAAAACCACGCATAAACATTTTTCTCTCAAAAATACAAACATGTACATACATGTTGATTATATGATATTGTAGCCCAGTTTGTGCTGAACGCAGTGTTATGAGACTTTTGCCATTAATATGTTTTTAAGCAACTGAAAAAAGCACAAATGTCAGTGCATGTCAAAACTTCCCCAGGGCCCTAAAAACCCCTTAGACCCCAGAGGGTTAATTTTCTGACACGTTTCTGAAATGACTTCACTGAGGGAGAGAGAACAAAACACGCATCATGTTTATTTTCTTAATTTTGCGAAAAGCACAACATTCTGTTTTTATTGGGAGTGGACAGAAAAAAAAAACTAGACACTTTAACGTTTTAAATGATGTATAAATCATATCTGTATGTCCAAAATCAGCAGAGTTATCTAAGTCTCTTTACGGAGTGATTGAAAAATAAAGAGTTGGCGGCGCCCGCGCCCGCGCCGCAGCCGACCCCAGAGTGTTAAAACAGTCGTGAGAGGTCTACAGAAACTTGAGTTTTATACTCTCTTTTTCAGAGTACTTACATTTTAATTATGTATTTGTATATAAAGACAGTTTAAACAAATTTGTAAAAAAAAGTTTTTAGATAATTCCTGCCTATCCTGCCTTTAACACTCTGGGCTCCAAAAACGTGGTTCTGTATTGTGACTTGTTTATTCCTCGTCAAAGCAGAATCAACTTAAAAGACTCCATCATTAACACTTTTGACGCCATTGACGAGATATCTCGTCAATCAAGAGAAAACGCTTCCCTGCCAATGACGAGAATTTCCGGCTTTCCGCAATTTCACTATTATCCACCAGGCGGTGCCCTTCTGCAACTTTTTAAACCCGGAAGTATTGCCCTATGGCAAGCTGCTGCATGTCCGTGTCTGTTTTAAAGATCGCTTTGAATGGGATCTCTATGAAAAGTCAGTCACAAAAATTGAATTATCTCTGCTTTTTGCTTAAAATGTGGTGTTTTTGCAGAAACCTACTCATATTCAAAAGCTGATTACAAAAGAACTACTCAAGGTAGGATGAAACGTTTTTTTTTTTTTTTTGAAAGTAGAGGGTCTGTTCTTTCAATTGGTATATTGTATGTTCATATATTTAAAGTAGAACATTTTCTGGAAGGCATTAAACTTTTATGAAAATCATGAAAAACGCTGGCTGGCAACTTTTTAAAAAAACGCTGGCGGCGAAAGAGTTAATAATCATACACTTATGTGTTTCACATCATTTGAAACCGTGAAGGGTCTTCTTTAATTTGTGTACATTCACAATAACAACAAATCTTTGAGTTTTTGTCAAATAAAGAAAATAAACAGGGTGTGTATTCCTCTGTCTCCGCCAGTTGTCTCTCAAAACATTTTACAAAAATGTATTGAAACTCCACGAATACTTGACAAACATGATACACATATCCAAAGAAAGCCTGAAATGTCTACTTTTAAACAAACTAGTTATAATTGAAGAAATTGTTCCCTTTTAGTCGGTCGCTACGACATCACGACCGACGAATTGGGAACGCGCCTTGTGGATCCAATCTACTTTGAGAAACTACTAACACGCCAATGAACTTGGCATGCAGATATTTGTATCTGCCGGTGCCGCCCTGCCACTCGGGTATTTAACGAGTGGCAGGGCGTTCATTAATGTTCATCTGAGATGTTCTGAATGTAGTTTATGTACATGATAGCTTATCTGAATTTAGTCCTATCAGTGATATTTACCCATCAGTTATTTATAAGCTATGTGGTAGTTCTGTGGACAATTTATGCTAACAGCTGTTTATAACTTTCTTACAGGTCTGCATCCCTCTCATCAGTACAAAACCATGAAGTGAAGAAATATTCACACTTTTAAGACTTTGGGCTCTATCTTACACCCGGCGCAATGCAGCGCAATGCGCGACGCAAGTGTCTTTCGCTAGTTTCCCCCCTCATTTTCACGTTTAGCGCCGCGTTGTTTAAATAGCAATTGCATTTGCGCCCCCTTTGCGCCCATGGGCGTTCTGGTCTGAAAAACGAGGTGTGTTCAGGCGCATGTTGGCGCGGTGCTATTTTGAGGCAACTAAAATAGACTACGCCATTGACCAACAAAAACCTGGTCTAAAGTCTAAAGTCAATGGCGCAATATGTTTTATGTTATTTAAAGAGCGCATTAGTAATATGCGCCTATAAACGGGAGGACAACGCGGGTTTGCTTATCACAAAGTACATGAATGAGCAGCAGCACAAAAATGCTTTTAAATATGAAAGATTAGAGGATTGAATGTAAAAGATTATTATTGAGTCTCTTGGACATAAATGAGGACTAATTATGAGACGTTAAAAGGCACAAAGAGCTGCTTCGCCTGTAGCCTGGTAAGTAAATAAATGCTTTGCTTTAAACAAATGCATCTGTTTTTAAATGTTTTTTTTAATGCTACCTCACGGATTTATTGTATATGATGACTCTGTACCTGTGGATATGGTGAGATGAGAAACATTTTTAAGTAATGCTAAAAAAAACTCTTTGCTAAAAAACCGCTGTCCAAAATGCTGAAACGTGAGGAGAGCCGTTTGTAAATTCTTTATCTCCTGTAAGTATTTTTAGAGTACAAAAATTATCTTACATACTTGTAAATTATTTTTTGATGATAATGGATAGCCATACATTTAAAGCAATTACAAGCCTGCTTTTTTACTTCCCTGACTAAAAGAAAACGGGTTTTAAAGGTTTTAATAAAAAAATAACAATTTCAATACTAGTGAAAAACAACATAATTATTTAACATTAATCTTAAACTGCGGATCTTTTTCCTCCGCTTAGTTTTTCAGTTTACAAAGTCCGTCATCTAAATAGGGATTAGACATAGCGCCAGCGCAACTTGCTTTTAAAGGGGATGAGAGCTGAGACTCTCATTGGTTTACTGCACGTTACGCCCAAAATACTCCCATTACAATAGGACCAACCCTTTTCGACCATACGCTCGACGCACAAACCATTTTTCCCGTCGTTAAATTAGCAAAAGTGGATTCGGACACGCCCATTTAGACGTTGCGCTGTGCGCTTTAGACAATGCGCTTAGATCGTTAAAATAGGGCCCTTAAAGTTATAACATGAGCCACATGAAATTTATATAACAGCTCATGGCAGACCTCTGACTTTGGAAATGCCAGTCATGGCAGTTGTCTGCTAAAATGTGTACAAAATTTACATTTGAAGTTACAGTTAAAGGTGGGGGGTATTCTGAGTTCGGGCTAAAATTCAGAGCTCATATTTAATCCATAATGAGATTGGAAATAGTTGATTAAGACATTTCCATTATACATTTATAAGTGAATACATGCATGACTAAATAGACCATTTCTCTGTCTGTCACAAAATCTCTCACATTCTTTTGTGGTCATAAAATTCTAATCTTGATGTGTTGCCATAGTCACGAGGCCTGTTCTGCTTTAAAGTGTTAAAAGCAGTTTGGGGGGTAGTGTTACAGACCTCGGTGCCTAGCCTGCTTGTTCGGTGAGAGTCTGCAGTTATATTTGTGAAATATAAGAAGTTGTTGTGTATCTGATCTGGCTCAGTCGTTACATAAGTTTATTACTCAGTTAATAGTGGCATATTTATACACAGCAAATTTAGCAGAGTTAAAATCACGGTGTTAATGGAAATATAAAGAGTTCAGCGTTAATTTAACACTGGATTGAGTTAAAACTATTTTATTTACTCTATAAAAATAAAGAGTTGGTGTCAAAACAGAGTGTTACCACTTTTTTAAAAAAATCAACTCCTACAGTGTTTTGTTAGTGGTGTTTCTTAACTCCTAGGGTGTTAAAAAGAGAAGACCTCCCACTTTTTACAGCACACAATGAACCGTGTTTTTGGATGATGCAGTTCAAGCAGAATATTATCTCTTTCACTGTAAATGGTAAGTAAATGTTTAATAAATAAAATTTTGATCAATTACATTTGAGAGTTGTGAGGTGTTATGTTTTATATTGCTGTTAGTATCAAGTTTAACATTAAGAGTCATGTGTTATTGTCATTATATGAATGCGGCAGTTGAGTTTAGGTCTTAGCCTCAGATGGAGCAATTCATACTCATGTTTTGGGAAGTTTTTTGTTGTTTTTTGCTTTATATGCTGTTTTAGTTTAAAAATATATATCTTTTAAATCCATTAATGTGTGCAGGAGATTTGCTTTGGGGACTTTGAACCATTTTACAAGAACAATTTTATAACAAAGTGAGTATTTCGTGCAAAACATAAATGTATAACTGATTTCAAAGTATTTTGTAATGTGTTCTGTATATAAATTCTGCAAATATTAGTTTCTGTGGTGTTATACATAGTTATAAGTTGTTTTTAGGGTTTCGAGCACGAAGTGCTGAAAACCTATTGTATTTGTCTGTTTTATTATTATTATTATTAGGGTTTCGAGCACGAAGTGCTGAAAACCTATTGTATTTGTCTGTTTTATTAGGGTTTCGAGCACGAAGTGCTGAAAACCTATTGTATTTGTCTGTTTTATTATTAGGGTTTCGAGCACGAAGTGCTGAAAACCTATTGTATTTGTCTGTTTTATTATTATTATTATTTATTATTTTTCCACGCTAAAACGCATTGCCCAGCCCAAACCGTAAGTCGTAGAAACTTGCCACTTGGTCATCTGGTTGTATATTAGCAGGCTACTCAGATACAGTGAATCAGCCAAATCGGCCCATAGGTGGCGCTACAGCAATGCCCGACGCGTTGGGCTTCATAACTCCTAAACCGGATATCTGACACTCAAGTGTTTGGTATCATTGTAATCCCTTGCTCCAAACTTAAAAAATGTATATCTCCGATTTCATTTCCGGTATGCAAAATTTTCCGCTAATTTGCATAATATGCATTTCAAGCCAAAACGAACTAGTCCTAGGTTTTTCGCCCGATCGGAATCGTTCCAACGCAGGAGAAATCTGTGGAGTGAGTAGGTAAATAATTATCGAACAGAATTTGAAATTCCGCTTCAGGGTCACTAGGGGGCGCCAAAACTCCATACAGGAAGTAGCCTATCGTCACTTAAATGGCTATAACTCGTGAACGGTTTGAGATATCTTAACGAGGTTTGGTACACATATGTACCAGCTCACTCCGGGATCACAGTAAAAAAGATGCGGATTTTGGCCACTAGGTGGCGCTGTAACAGGCTTGAGATCGGGAATGGCTATTACTACACAACCGTTAGCCCGATACACTTAATATTTTGTATTGTATGTCTTTGTGCAATGTACCATGAGGGTCTAGAAGGACATTGGCGTATCTTCAAAAACATGGCCGTCGTCGGCCAATGAAGGTTGAGGACTGATTTGACAGGGTTAACAAAGGTCGATCGGAACGAAACGCACTGTGCTTCTTTGTGTACTGCTCCTGAAGGCCTGTAAGAATTTTGGTGTCATTTGGCCACTAGGGGGCGTAATACCGTATTTCGGTGCCTGTATCACGTGACGTTTGACGTACACAAACAAACATGACATCATATGATAGATCGGCTCATGACGAAAAACTTTGCCTCTGGAAGCGTTGCTGTCAATCAAACGGTTTGTGAGTTATTGGCGATAACGTTCAAACATACTTTTGCGAACTAGTCCTTGGTTTTTCGCCCGATCTGAACCTAACCAAGGCTGATTGATTCTGTGGAGTGTGACTATAAATAATTATCAAAAAAAATTTGAAATTTACATTCAATCACGCAAGGAGTGGCCAAAAACCAAACTGGGCGGAGCTTAAAACATTAAAACAGCCATAACTCGAGAGTCGTTTGAGATATCATCACGGGGCTTGAATCATATTTGTAGGCAATCGGTCTAAGGCCGTGATATAAAAAGCTCGCCGATCGGACACTAGATGGCGCTATAACGGGGAAAATGGCACTAAATACTGTGATTATGCAATGGTTACAACTTTCACGCCTATAGTTTTATCTGTGGTCAAGAGATTTTCATGGGAGTTGTTTTTTTTATCATCCTGAATTGTTTCCAAGTCCTACGATACCAAACATACCAGGTTTTGCCTTACGGTTAGTTCTGCACTGCAAAAACTGTGCTTACAAAACATGCGTGAATAACTCCGCGAGGGTTATTCCGATCGACTCGAAAACACCATAGGAAGAAATTAACTTTACCTTCTGAACAAAAAACTCTATTGGCGTTATGTTAAAATTTCCATCAGAAATGGCCGAAAATTGCAAAAAACAAAAAATTACATTCATTTTTTGTGTTTTCTACACATAAATGGTTATAACTCCGCTATGAAATGACATTTTTCTACCAGATTTGATATGCTGATGTCTGAGCAGAGTCTGAGGCAATACAAAGAAAATTGTTTGCCTACACCACTAGTTGGCCTCATAATTGAACAAAACCTTTGACATTGAGTAAGACTAATGGTCATACAATTGTTTCTTCACTAAACTAAAGTGAATAGCCATGATACTAGCTACATGTAACACAGTCATGACCCGAGGTTACATGCACGAGTTTGACATAGCGCCACCTAGTGGTTATTTGTTATTTTCACTTAAAAATACTGCAACCTTACATCTAAAATCATGAGTCATCATAGATTGTGCCTTTCATGGCTTTGAGTATAATCATTGGTGGATTGCAGTTCACTCCCTAGCAACCAATGAGAATACCCTAGCAACCATTTAGCAAGAGCTGTATCTCAGTATCAGAACATCTTAGAGACATGGGGTTCGGCTATGACGACAACTATGAACAAGTGTGTCTGGTAGCTTACTTTTCATCATTTATTTTGTACAATGCAGCAAATCTACTCAGGCATGCCCTTAAAGGTCATAAGATCCCAAATCGCTTGAACCCAGGCGAATGACTTCACATTAAGCACGTGACATGTTTGTCCTATAGGTGCACGTGTGTTTAAGCATACATAGTCTGTATGAACTGTTTCTGACCATCTCTTTCGTTTTTGTGGATGCTGGATCAGCCTGGTCGACGACGTCTGACATCTTTGATGTGCTGTCCACTGTAAGTCTTTGCGGTCTGCTGCGCTGCTGTTTGTGTCGTATATGCACGTCCGCAGTCTGTTTGAACCATTGATGACCATACCACGACTCAATGGCCTTTTAGTTAAACTAAACACAGCCATTTCTGAATTGTATGTTTCCGTATAAATCTGAATAACTTATTCTCGTTAACAAATTATCCTTATAACTTCACATTAAGGACATTAAATGTTTGTCTTATAGGTGCACATGTGTGTAAGCATAAATAGTCTGTATGATCCGTTTTTGACCATCTCTTTCGTTTTTCTGGAGCGAGGTGGTCTATCATTCATTGTGTCTGTATTCGGGTGCAACTCCTCAGCCTGGTAATCGACGTCTGACGTTTTTGACGTGCTTTAATGCTCGAAACCCGGCAATTGCTGCTTGCAGCTATATTTATTATTATTAGGGTTTCGAGCACGAAGTGCTGAAAACCTATTGTATTTGTCTGTTTTATTATTATTATTTTTCCACGGTAAAACGCGTTGCCCAGCCCAAACCGTAAGTCGTAGAAACTTGCCACTTGGTCAACTGGTTGTATATTAGCAGGCTACTCAGATACAGTGAATCAGCCAAATCGGCCCATAGGTGGCGCTATAGCAATGCCCGACGTGTTGGTGCTCATAACTCCTAAACCGGACATCAGACAGTCAAGTGTTTGGTATCATTGTAATCCCTGGTTCCAAACTTAAAAAATGTATATCTCCGATTTTATTTCCGTCATAAAAAAATTTCTGTATTTTCGATTTTGTCGAAAAAAATAAAAACGAACTAGTCCTAGGTTTTTCGCTCGATCAGAATCGTTCCAGTGCTAAAATGTTCCTTGGAGTTCGATTATCAATAATTATTAAAAAAAAGTTGAACTTTCGACTCACGGTCGATATGCCACGCCCAAACGTCTGAAGTGTGCGCAGCCAATTGGACTTTTTTGGCTATAACTGGGGACAGAAATGAAGTATCAACACGACACTTGGTATTTGTGATGACAGTCATGGCCGGGGGTTGCGTGCCCTCGTTTCATCACAGCGCCACCTAGTGGTCAGACAAATCATGTAAATGCTTATAACTTAGGCTGAGTTTGACGTATTTTCATGGGACTTTTTTACTAAGTGTTTTGAATTGTTGCCGAGTCCAACGATACCAAACATGCCAGGTTTCGCCTTACGGTTAGCCCTGCACAGCAAAATAGCGCTTAAAAAACATGCGCGAATAACTCCGCGAGGGTTATTCCAATCGACTCGAAATAACCATAGGAAGAAATTAACTTGAACTTCTGAACAAAAAGTTCTATTGGTGTTATGTTAAAATTTCCAACAGAAATGGCCGAAAATTGCAAAAAACGAAAAATTACATTCATTTTTTGTGTTTTTTAGATATAAATGCTTATAACTCTGCAACGAAATGACATTTTTTCACCAAATTTGATACGCTGATGTCTGAGCAGAGTCTGAGGCAATACAAAAAGAAATGGTATGCCTGCACCACTAGTTGGCCTCATAATTGAACAAAACCTTTGACATTGAGTAAGCCCAATGGTCATACAACTGCTTCTTTACTAAACTAAAGTGAATAGCCGTGATTCTAGCTACAAGTAACACAGTCATGACCTGAGGTTGCATGCACGAGTCTGTCATAGCGCCACCTAGTGGTTATTTGTTTTTTTCACTTAAAAATACTGCAACCTTACATCTAAAATCATGAGTCATCATGGATAATGTCTTTCATGGCTTTGAGTATAAACATTGGTGGATTGCAATTCAGTCACTAGCAACCAATGAGAATACCCTAGCAACCATTTAACAAGAGCTGTATCTCTGTATCAGAACATCGTAGAGACATGGGGTTCGGCTCTTTTGACTCATTAACACTATTTTAACATTTTGTGACCCAAGTTTTACCACTGCAAGCACCACAAACATTTCCTTCAGTGTTCTGTTTGTCAATGTTCCGTGAGAAGAGAGGGAGACATTTCACTGAATGATAACACCTTTTTTTGCTGACAACTTTGAACACGTGTGTCTGGTAGCTGCGAATGACTTCACATTAAGGAAGTGACATGTTTGTCCTATAGGTGCACGCGTGTTTAAGCATACACAGTCGGTATGAACCGTTTCTGACCATCTCTTTTGTTTTTGTGGATGCTGGATCAGCCTGGTCGACGATGTCTGACGTCTTTGACGTGCTTTAATGCTCGAAACCCGGTAAATGCTGCTTGCAGCTTTAATTATTTATTATTTTTCCGCCATAAAACGCGTCGCCCAGCACAAACCGTAAGTCGTAGAAACTTGCCACTTGGTCAACTGGTTGTATATCAGCTCGCTACTCAGATACAGTGAATCAGCCAAATCGGCCCATAGGTGGCGCTATAGCAATGCCCGACGCGTTTAGGCTCATAACTCCTAAACCGGACATCATACACTCAAGTGTTTGGTATCATTGTAATCTCTGGCTCCAAACTTAAAAAATGTATATCTCCGATTTCATTTCCGGTATGCAAATTTTTTCGCTAAATTGCATAATATGCATTTCAAGCCAAAATGAACTAGTCCTAGGTTTTTCGCCCAATCGGAATCGTTCCAACGCAGGAGAAATCTGTGGAGTGAGTAGGTAAATAATTATCGAACAGAATTTGAAATTCCGCTTCAGGGTCACTAAGGGGCGCCAAAACTCCATACAGGAAGTAGCCTATCGTCACTGAAATGGCTATAACTCGTGAACGGTTTGAGATATCTTAACGAGGTTTGGTACACATATGTACCAGCTCAGTCCGGAGTCACAGTAAAAAAGATGCGGATTTTGGGCACTAGGTGGCGCTATAACAGGCTTGAGCTCGGGAATGGCTATTACTACACAACCATTAGCCCGATACACTTAATATTTGGTATGGTGTGTCTTTGTGCAATGTACCATGAGGGTCTAGAAGGACATTGGCGTATCTTCAAAAACATGGCCGTCGTCGGCCAATGAAGGTTGAGTTCTGATTTGACAGGGTTAACGGAGGTCGATCGGAACGAAACGCATTGTGCTTCTTCGTGTACTGCTCCTGAAGGCCTGTAAGAATTATGGTGTCATTTGGCCTCTAGGGGGCGTAATACCGTATTTCGGTGCCTGTATCACGTGACGTTTGACGTACACAAACAAACATGACATCATATGATAGATCGGCTCATGACGAAAAACTTTGCCTCTGGAAGCGTTGCTGTCAATCAAACGGTTCGTGAGTTATTGGCGATAACGTTCAAACCTACTTTTGCGAACTAATCTTTGGTTTTTCGCCCGATCTGAACCTAACCAAGGCTGATAGATTCTGTGGAGTGTGACTATAAATAATTATCAAAAAAAAATTGAAATTTACATTCAATCAGGCAAGGAGTGGCCAAAAACCGAACTGGGCGGAGCTTAAAACATTAAAACGGCCATAACTCGAGAGTCGTTTGAGATATCATCACGGGGCTTGAATCATATTTGTAGGCCATCGGTCTAAGGCCGTGATATAAAAAGCTCGCCGATCGGACACTAGATGGCGCTATAACGGGGAAAATGGCACTAAATACTGTGCTTATGCAATGGTTACAACTTTCACGCCTATAATTTTATCTGTGGTCAAGAGATTTTCATGGGAGTTGTTTTTTTTATCATCCTGAATTGTTTCCAAGTCCTACGATACCAAACATACCAGGTTTTGCCTTATGGTTAGTCCTGCACTGCAAAAACTGTGCTTACAAAACATGCGTGAATAACTCCGCGAGGGTTATTCCGATCGACTCGAAAACACCATAGGAAGAAATTAACTTTACCTTCTGAACAAAAAACTCTATTGGCGTTATGTTAAAATTTCCGTCAGAAATGGCCGAAAATCGCAAAAAACGAAAAATTACATTCATTTTTTGTGTTTTCTACACATAAATGGTTATAACTCCGCTATGAAATGACATTTTTCTACCAGATTTGATATGCTGATGTCTGAGCAGAGTCTGAGGCAATACAAAAAAAAATTGTTTTCCTACACCAGTAGTTGGCCTCATAATTGAACAAAACCTTTGACATTGAGTAAGCCTTATGGTCATACAATTGTTTCTTCACTAAACTAAAGTGAATAGCCGTGATACTAGCTACATGTAACACAGTCATGACCCGAGGTTGCATGCACGAGTTTGACATAGCCCCACCTAGTGGTTATTTGTTATTTTCACTTAAAAATACTGCAACCTTACATCTAAAATCATGAGTCATCATAGATTGTGCCTTTCATGGCTTTGAGTATAATCATTGGTGGATTGCAGTTCACTCCCTAGCAACCAATGAGAATACCCTAGCAACCATTTAGCAGGAGCTGTTTCTCAGTATCAGAACATCTTAGAGACATGGGGTTCGGCTATGACAACCACTATGAACAAGTATGTCTGGTAGCTTACTTTTCATCATTTATTTTGTACAATGCAGCAAATCTACTCAGGCATGCCCTTAAAGGTCATAAGATCCCAAATCGCTTGAACCCAAGCGAATGACTTCACATTAAGCACGTGACATGTTTGTCCTATAGGTGCACGTGTGTTTAGGCATACATAGTCTGTATGAACTGTTTCTGACCATCTCTTTTGTTTTTGTGGATGCTGGATCAGCCTGGTCGACGACGTCTGACATCTTTGATGTGCTGTCCACTGTAAGTCTTTGCGGTCTGCTGCGCTGCTGTTTGTGTCGTATATGCACGTCCGCAGTCTGTTTGAACCATTGATGACCATACCACGACTCAATGGCCTTTTAGTTAAACTAAACACAGCCATTTCTGAATTGTATGTTTCCGTATAAATCTCAATAACTTATTCTCGTTAACAAATTATCCTTATAACTTCAAATTAAGGACATTACATGTTTGTCTTATAGGTGCACATGTGTGTAAGCATAAATAGTCTTTATGATCCGTTTTTGACCATCTCTTTCGTATTTCTGGAGCGAGGTGGTCTATCATTCATTGTGTCTGTATTCGGGTGCAACTCCTCAGCCTGGTAATCGACGTCTGACGTTTTTGACGTGCTTTAATGCTCGAAACCCAGCAATTGCTGCTTGCAGCTATATTTATTATTATTATTATTATTATTATTATTTTTCCGCCATAAAACGCGTCGCCCAGCACAAACCGTAAGTCGTAGAAACTTGCCACTTGGTCAACTGGTTGTATATCAGCTCGCTACTCAGATACAGTGAATCAGCCAAATCGGCCCATAGGTGGCGCTATAGCAATGCCCAACGCGTTGGGGCTCATAACTCCCAAACCGGACATCAGACACTCAAGTATTTGGTACCATTGTAATCCCTGGCTCCAAACTTAAAAAATGTATATCTCCGATTTCATTTCCGGTATGAAAATTTTTCGCTAATTTGCATAATATGCATTTCTAGCCAAAATGAACTAGTCCTAGGTTTTTCGCCCGATCGGAATCGTTCCAACGCAGGAGAAATCTGTGGAGTGAGTAGTTAAATAATTATCGAACAGAATTTGAAATTTCGCTTCAGGGTGACTAAGGGCCGCCAAAACTCCATACAGGAAGTAGCCTATCGTCAGTAAAATGGCTATAACTTGTGAACGGTTTGAAATATCTTAACGAGGTTTGGTACACATGTGTACCAGCTCATTCTGGGGTCACAGTAAAAAAGATGCGGATTTTGGCCACTAGGTGGCGCTATACCAGGCTTGAGCTCGGGAATGGCTATTACTACATAATCGTTAGCCCGATACACTTAATATTTGGTATGGTGTGTCTTTGTGCAATGTACCATGAGGGTCTGGAAGGACATTGGCGAATCTCCAAAAACATGGCTGTCATCGGCCAATGAAGGTTGAGGACTGATTTGACAGGGTTAAGGAAGGTCGATCGGAACGAAACGCACTGTGCTTCTTTGTGTACTGCTCCTGAAGGTCTGTAAGAATTACGGTGTCATTTGGCCACTAGGGGGCGTAAGACTATATTTCGGTGCGTGTATCACGTGACGTTTGACATACACACACAAACATGACATCATATGATAGATCTGCCCATGGTGAACAACTTTCCCTCTTGAAGCTTTGCTGTCAATCAAACGGTTCGTGAGTTATTGGTGATAACCTTCAAAACCTACTTTTGTGAACTAGTCCTAGGTTTTTCGCCCGATCGGAATCGTTCCAACGCAGGAGAAATCTCTGGAGTGAGTAGGTAAATAATTATCGAACAGAATTTGAAATTTCGCTTCAGGGTCACTAAGGGGCGCCAAAGCTCCATACAAGAAGTAGCCTATCGTCACTGAAATGGCTATAACTCGTGAACGGTTTGAGATATCTTAACGAGGTTTTGTACAAATATGTACTAGCTCACTCCGGGGACACAGTAAAAAAGATGCGGATTTTGGCCACTAGGTGGCACTATAACAGGCTTGAGCTCGGGAATGGCTATTACTACACAACCGTTTGCCCGATACTCTCAATATTTGGTATGGTGTGTCTTTTTGCAATGTACCATGAGGGTCTGGAAGGACATTGGCATATCTCCAAAAACATGGCCGTCATTGGCCAATGAAGGTTGACGACTGATTTGACAGGGTTAACGAAGGTCGATCGGAACGAAACGCACTGTGCTTCTTCGTGTACTGCTCCTGAAGGTCTGTAAGAATTAAGGTGTCATTTGGCCACTAGGGGGCGTAATAACATATTTCGGTGCCTGTATCACGTGACGTTTGACATACACACACAAACATGACATCATATGATAGATCTGCCCATGGTGAACAACTTTGCCTCTTGAAGCGTTGCTGTCAATCAAACGGTTCGTAAGTTATTGGTGATAACTCCTATAGGTCCTATAGGTGCACGTGTGTTTAAGCATACATAGTCTGTATGAACCGTTTCTTACCATCTCTTTCGTTTTTGTGGATGCTGGATCAGCCTGGTCGACGGCGTGTGACATCTTTGACGTGCCTTAATGCTCGAAACCCGGCAAACGCTGCTTGCAGCTTTAATTATTAGGGTTTCGAGCACGAAGTGCTGAAAACCTATTGTATTTGTCTGTTTTATTATTATTATTATTATTATTATTATTATTATTAGGGTTTCGAGCACGAAGTGCTGAAAACCTATTGTATTTGTCTGTTTTATTATTATTATTTTTCCGCCTTAAAACGCATCGCCCAGCCCAAACCGTAAGTCGTAGAAACTTGCCACTTGGTCAACTGGTTGTATATTAGCAGGCTACTCAGATACAGTGAATCAGCCAAATCAGCCCATAGGTGGCGCTATAGCAATGCCCGACGCGTTGGGCATCATAACTCCTAAACCGGACATCAGACACTCAAGTGTTTGGTATCATTGTAATCCCTGGCTCAAAACTTAAAAAATGTATATCTCCGATTTCATTTCCGGTATGCAAATTTTTTCGCTAATTTGCATAATATGCATTTCAAGCCAAAATAAACTAGTCCTAGGTTTTTCGCCCGATCGGAATCGTTCCAATGCAGGAGAAATCTGTGGAGTGAGTAGGTAAATAATTATCAAACAGAATTTGAAATTCCGCTTCAGGGTCACTAGGGGGCGCCAAAACTTAATACAGGAAGTAGCCTATCGTCACTGAAATGGCTATAACTCGTGAACGGTTTGAGATATCTTAACGAGGTTTGGTACACATATGTACCAGCTCACTCCGGGATCACAGTAAAAAAGATGCGGATTTTGGCCACTAGGTGGCGCTGTAACAGGCTTGAGATCGGCGATGGCTATTACTACACAACCATTAGCCCGATACACCTAATATTTTGTATGGTATGTCTTTGTGCAATGTACCATGAGGGTCTATAAGGACATTGGCGTATCTTTAAAAACATGGCCGTCGTCGGCTAATGAAGGTTGAGGACTGATTTGACAGGGTTAACAAAGGTCGATCGGAACGAAACGTACTGTGCTTCTTCGTGTACTGCTCCTGAAGGCCTGTAAGAATTTTGGTGTCATTTGGCCACTAGGGGGCGTAATACCGTATTTCGGTGCCTGTATCACATGACGTTTGACGTACACAAACAAACATGACATCATATGATAGATTGGCTCATGACGAAAAACTTTGCCTCTGGAAGCGTTGCTGTCAATCAAATGGTTTGTGAGTTATTGGCGATAACGTTCAAACCTACTTTTGCGAACTAGTCCCTGGTTTTTCGCCCGATCTGAACCTAACCAAGGCATATTGATTCTGTGGAGTGTGACTATAAATAATTATCAAAAAAAATGGAAATTTACATTCAATCACGCAAGGAGTGGCCAAAAACCGAACTGGGCGGAGCTTAAAACATTTAAACGACCATAACTCGAGAGTCGTTTGAGATATCATCACGGGGCTAGAATCATATTTGTAGGCCATCGGTCTAAGGCCGTGATATAAAAAGCTAGCCGATCAGTCACTAGATGGCGCTATAACGGGGAAAATGGCACTAAATATTGTGATTATGCAATGGTTACAACTTTCACGCCTATTATTTTATCTGTGGTCAAGAGATTTTCATGGGAGTTGTTTTTTTTTATCATCCTGAATTGTTTCCAAGTCCTACGATACCAAACATACCAGGTTTTGCCTTATGGTTAGTTCTGCACTGCAAAAACTGTGCTTACAAAACATGTGTGAATAACTCCGCGAGGGTTATTCCGATCGACTCGAAAACACCATAGGAAGAAATTTACTTTACCTTCTGAAAAAAAACCTCTATTGGCGTTATGTTAAAATTTCCATCAGAAATGGCCGAAAATTGCAAAAAACGAAAAATTACATTCATTTTTTGTGTTTTCTACACATAAATGGTTATAACTCCGCTATGAAATGACATTTTTTTACCAGATTTGTAATGCTGATGTCTGAGCAGAGTCTGAGGCAATACAAAAAAAATTGTTTGCCTACACCACTAGTTGGCCTCATAATTGAACAAAACCTTTGACATTGAGTAAGCCAAATGGTCATACAATTGTTTCTTCACTAAACTAAAGTGAATAGCCGTGATACTAGCTACATGTAACACAGTCAAGACCCGAGGTTGCATGCACGAGTTTGACATAGCGCCACTTAGTGGTTATTTGTTATTTTCACTTAAAAATACTGCAACCTTACATCTAAAATCATGAGTCATCATAGATTGTGCCTTTCATGGCTTTGAGTATAATCATTGGTGGATTGCAGTTCACTCCCTAGCAACCAATGAGAATACCCTAGCAACCATTTAGCAAGAGCTGTATCTCTGTATCAGAACATCTTAGAGACATGGGGTTCGGCTATTTTGACTCATTAAAGGAGCATTTCACCTGTGGAAACATTAATTTTTATTAAAAGTGGATCATATTTGTAGTCGAAATGTAACATAAATTTCGAATTTGGTGCCTATTTGACTGAGAAAAGGGGTGTTTGTAGTCTCACCCCCTCTACAAAGATATAGAACTTCCTTCTTTCAATGATGCAAAATGATGATTTTACATCATTGAAAGAAGGAAGTGCAACACTGAAATCCATATTTCTCCTGTCTCAGGGGAAACAGAGGGAATGATGCACGACCATTCAAAAACATGACTGGTGTTCTAACTATACAAAGCTTAATGCAAATGGGTGAAGTGTCCCTTTAACACTTTTTTAACATTTTGTGACCCGAGTTTTGCCACTGCAAGCACCACAAACATTTCCTTCAGTGTTCTGTTTGTCAATGTTCCGTGAGAAGAGAGGGAGACATTTCACTGAATGATAGCACCTTTTTTTGCTGACAACTATGAACACGTGTGTCTGGTAGCTTACTTTTCATCATTTATTTTGTACAATGGAGCAAATCTACTCAGGCATGCCCTTAAAGGTCATAAGGTCCCAAATCGCTTGAACCCAAGCGAATGACTTCACATTAAGACATGACATGTTTGTGCTATAGGTGCACATGTGTTTAAGCATACATAGTCTGTATGAACTGTTTCTGACCATCTCTTTCGTTTTTGTGGATGCTGGATCAGCCTGGTTGACGACGTCTGACATCTTTAATGTGCTGTCCACTGTAGGTCTTTGCGGTCTCCTGCGCTGCTGTTTGTGTCGTATATGCACGCCCGCAGCCTGTTTGAACCATTGATGACCATACTACGACTCAATGGCCTTTTAGTTAGCCATTTCTGAATTGTATGTTTTCGTATAAATCTGAATAACTAATTCTCGTTAACAAATTATCCTCATAATGTCACATTAAGGACATTACGTGTTTGTCTCATATGTGCACATGTGTGTAAGCATAAATAGTCTGTATTATCCGTTTTTGACCATCTCTTTCGTTTTTCTGGAGCGAGGTGGTCTATCATTCATTGTGTCTGTATTCGGGTGCAACTCCTCAGCCTGGTAATCGACGTCTGACGTTTTTGACGTGCTTTAATGCTCGAAACCCGGCAATTGCTGCTTGCAGCTATATTTATTATTATTATTATTATTTTTCCGCCATAAAACGCGTCGCCCAGCACAAACCGTAAGTCGTAGAAACTTGCCACTTGGTCAACTGGTTGTATATCAGCTCGCTACTCAGATACAGTGAATCAGCCAAATCGGCCCATAGGTGGCGCTATAGCAATGCCCGACGCGTTGGGGCTCATAACTCCTAAACCGGACATCAGACACTCAAGTATTTGGTACCATTGTAATCCCTGGCTCCAAACTTAAAAAATGTATATCTCAGATTTCATTTCCGGTATGCAAATTTTTCGCTAATTTGCATTATATGCATTTCTAGCCAAAATGAACTAGTCCTAGGTTTTTCGCCCGATCGGAATTGTTCCAACGCAGGAGAAATCTGTGGAGTGAGTAGGTAAATAATTATCGAACAGAATTAGAAATTTCGCTTCAGGGTCACTAAGGGGCGCCAAAACTCCATACAGGAAGTAGCCTATCATCACTGAAATGGCTATAACTCGTGAACGGTTTGAGATATCTTAACGAGGTTTGGTACACATGTGTACCAGCTCACTCCGGTGTGACAGTAAAAAAGATGCAGATTTTGGCCACTAGGTGGCGCTATAACAGGCTTTAGCTAGGGAATGGCTATTACTACACAACCGTTAGCCCGATACACTTAATATATGCTATGGTGTGTCTTTGTGCAATGTACCATGAGGGTCTGGAAGGACATTGGCGTATCTCCAAAAACATGGCCGTCATTGGCCAATGAAGGTTGAGGACTGATTTGACAGGGTTAACGAAGGTCGATCGGAACGAAACGCACTGTGCTTCTTCGTGTACTGCTCATGAAGGTCTGTAAGAATTACGGTGTCATTTGGCCACTAGGGGGCGTAATACCATATTTCGGTGCCTGTATCACGTGACGTTTGACATACACACACAAACATGACATCATATGATAGATCTGCCCATGGTGAACAACTTTTCCTCTTGAAGCGTTGCTGTCAATCAAACGGTTCGTGAGTTATTGGTGATAACCTTCAAATCCTACTTTGCGAACTACTCCTAGGTTTTTTGCCCGATCGGAATCGTTCCAATGCAGGAGAAATCTGTGGAGTGAGTAGGTAAATAATTATCGAACAGATTTTGAAATTTCGCTTCAGGGTCACTAAGGGGCGCCAAAGCTCCATACAGGAAGTAGCCTATCGTCACTTAAATGGATATAACTCGTGAACCGTTTGAGATATCTTAACGAGGTTTTGTACACATATGTACCAGCTCACTCCGGGGACACAGTAAAAAAGATGCGGATTTTGGCCACTAGGTGGCGCTATAACAGGCTTGAGCTCGGAAATGGCTATTACTACACAATCGTTTTCCCGATACTCTCAATATTTGGTATGGTGTGTCTTTGTGCAATGTACCATGAGGATCTGGAAGGACATTGGCGTATCTCCAAAAACATGGCCGTCATCGGCCAATGAAGGTTGAGGACTGATTTGACAGGGTTAACGAAGGTCGATCGGAACGAAACGCACTGTGCTGCTTTGTGTACTGCTCATGAAGGTCTGTAAGAATTACGGTGTCATTTGGCCACTAGGGGGCATATTTCGGTGCCCTGTATCACGTGACGTTTGACATACACACACAAACATGACATCATATGATAGATCTGCCCATGGTGAACAACTTTGCCTCTTGAAGCGTTGCTGTCAATTAAATGGTTCTCGCGTTATTTGTGATAACCTTCAAAACCTACTTTTGCTAACGAGTCCTAGGTTTTTCACCCGATCGGAACCTAACCAAGGCTGATTGATTCTGTGGAGTGTGACTATAAATAGTTATCAAAAAAAAGTTGAAATTTGTATTCATCCACGAAAGGAGTGGCCAAAAATATAAATGGGCGGAGCTTAGTAAATTTAAATGGCCATAACTCGAGAGGGGTTTGAGATATTCACGGGGCTTGAATAGTATGTGAAGGCCATCGACCTGAGGTTGTGAAATAAAATGCTTGCCGATCGGACAAAAGGTGGCACTATAACGGGAAAGATGGCATTAAATACTGTGATTATCCAATGGTTACACTTTATAAGCCTATAACTTCATCTGTGATCAACGAATTTCCATGGGAGTTGTTTTTATATGATCCTGAATTGTTTTTGAATCCTACGATACCAAGCATGCCAGGTTTCGAATTACGGTTCGACCAGAACTACGTTTTACCACATAAAAAACAATCACTAATAGCTTCGTAACTGTAACTCCTATCGATTCGAAAACACCATAGGAAGAAAAATGCAATAGCTTCTGAACAAAATCTCTATTGGCGTTATATTAAAAATCTCCATCAGAAATGGCTGAAAATTGTGAAAAACCAAAATAGTCCTATAGGTGCACATGTGTTTAAGCATACATAGTCTGTATGAACCGTTTCTGACCATCTCTTTCGTTTTTGTGGATGCTGGATCAGCCTGGTTGACGACGTGTGACGTCTTTGATGTGCCTTAATGCTCGAAACCCGGCAAATGCTGCTTGCAGCTTTAATTAGGGTTTCGAGCACGAAGTGCTGAAAACCTATTGTATTTGTCTGTTTTATTATTATTAGGGTTTCGAGCACGAAGTGCTGAAAACCTATTGTTTTTGTCTGTTTTATTATTATTATTAGGGTTTCGAGCACGAAGTGCTGAAAACCTATTGTATTTGTCTGTTTTATTATTATTATTTTTCCACGGTAAAACGCGTTGCCCAGCCCAAACCGTAAGTCGTAGAAACTTGCCACTTGGTCAACTGGTTGTATATTAGCAGGCTACTCAGATACAGTGAATCAGCCAAATCGGCCCATAGGTGGCGCTATAGCAATGCCCGACGCGTTGGTGCTCATAACTCCTAAACCGGACATCAGACAGTCAAGTGTTTGGTATCATTGTAATCCCTGGTTCCAAACTTAAAAAATGTATATCTCCGATTTTATTTCCGTCATAAAAAATTTTCTGTATTTTCAATTTTGTCGAAAAAAATAAAAACGAACTAGTCCTAGGTTTTTCGCTCAATCAGAATCGTTCCAGTGCTAAAATGTTCCTTGGAGTTCGAATATCAATAATTATTAAAAAAAAATTGAACTTTCGACTCACGGTCGATATGCCAAGCCCAAACGTCTGAAGTGTGCACAGCCAATTGGACTTTTTTGGCTATAACTGGGGACAGAAATGAAGTATCAACACGACACTTGGTATTTGTGATGACAGTCATGGCCTGAGGTTGCGTGCCTCGTTTCGTCACAGCGCCACCTAGTGGTCAGACGAATCATGTAAATGCTTATAACTTAGGCTGAGTTTGACGTATTTTCATGGGACTTTTTTACTAAGAGTTTTGAATTGTTGCCAAGTCCAACGATACCAAACATGCCAGGTTTCGCCTTACGGTTAGCCCTGCACAGCAAAACAGCGCTTAAAAAACATGCGCGAATAACTCCGCGAGGGTTATTCCGATCGACTCGAAATTAACATAGGAAGAAATTAACTTGAACTTCTGAACAAAAAATTCTATTGGTGTTATGTTAAAATTTCCATCAGAAATGGCCGAAAATTGCAAAAAACGAAAAATGACATTCATTTTTTGTGTTTTTTAGATATAAATGCTTATAACTCTGCAACGAAATGACATTTTTTCACCAAATTTGATACGCTGATGTCTGAGCAGAGTCTGAGGCAATACAAAAAAAATGGTATGCCTGCACCACTAGTTGGCCTCATAATTGAACAAAACCTTTGACATTGAGTAAGCCCAATGGTCATACAACTGTTGACTGTTGACAACTGTACTAAACTAAAGTGAATAGCAGTGATACTAATTAGATGTAACAGAGTCATGACCTGAGGTTGCATGCACGAGTCTGTCATAGCGCCACCTAGTGGTTATTTGTTTTTTTTCACTTAAAAATTCTGCAACCGTACATCTAAAATCATGAGTCATCATAGATTATGTCTTTCATGGCTTTGAGTATAATCATTGGTGGATTGCAATTCACTCCCTAGCAACCAATGAGAATACCCTAGCAACCATTTAACAAGAGCTGTATCTCTGTATCAGAACATCGTAGAGACATGGGGTTCGGCTCTTTTGACTCATTAACACTATTTTAACATTTTGTGACCCAAGTTTTGCCACTGCAAGCATCACAAACATTTCCTTCAGTGTTCTGTTTGTCAATGTTCCGTGAGAAGAGAGGGAGACATTTCACTGAATGATAACACCTTTTTTGCTGACAACTTTGAACACGTGTGTCTGGTAGCTGCGAATGACTTCACATTAAGGACGTGACATGTTTGTCTTATAGGCGCACGTGTGTTTAAGCATACATAGTCTGTGTGAACCGTTTCTGACCACCTCTTTTGTTTTTGTGGATGCTGGATCAGCCTGGTTGGCGATGTCTGATGTCTTTGACGTGCTTTAATGCTCGAAACCCGGTAAATGCTGCTTGCAGCTTTAATTAGGGTTTCGAGCACGAAGTGCTGAAAACCTATTGTATTTGTCTGTTTTATTATTATTAGGGGTCAAGCCCCGAAGGGGCGTAGAACCCTATTGTTATTGTTAGTTTTCTTATTATTATTATTAGGGGTCAAGCCCCGAAGGGGCGTAGAACCCTATTGTATTTGTTAGTTTTCTTTTTATAATAATAATTATTAGGGGTCAAGCCCCGAAGGGGCGAAGACCCCTATTGTATTTGTTAGTTTTCTTTTTAGGGGTCAAGCCCCGAAGGGGCGTAGAACCCTATTGTATTTGTTAGTTTTCTTAATTTTATTATTAGGGGTCAAGCCCCGAAGGGGCGTAGAACCCTATTGTTATTGTTAGTTTTCTTATTAGGGGTCAAGCCCCGAAGGGGCGTAGAACCCTATTGTTATTGTTAGTTTTCTTATTATTATTCTGCTGCTTGTTCTTCCGCCATTGAAGTCAATGGCAGCCCAAAGAACCGTACGTAGGAAAGTTATGAAATTTGGCACACATGTAGAGGACAGTCTCAGAAGTTACTATAGCAACTTTGGTGTGTCTGACTCAAACCCTCTAGCGCCACCAACAGTCCAAAAATCCACTTATGTTCATGCTCATAACTTCTGACCCATCAGTCCTAGAAACTAAATTCTTGTTTCCTCTGAATCCTTGGCTCATGATGATTCAAATGCACACATTAATGTCATTTGTGTCATGCACATCTTTCCGCCATTTTGAATTTTCCGTAAAACCTACTTTTTCGAACTCCTCCTAGAGCGTTTGTCCGATTTGCATGTCCTTTGGTATCTAGCATCTAGAGACACCCCTGACAAAAAGTTATCAAAAGCTTTTTGATAGACCAATGCGTTCTCGTATACCGTGACAACATATACGGCGGCGAGCACGCCAAAACGGACGTGAGGCCGTATCTTCGCAACACTTTGGTGTATCGACACGAAACTTGGTATATGTCATTACAGTCATGACCTGAGGGTGCCTGCAACATTTCGTCACAGCGCCACCTAGTGGTCACGAGATTCAAAAAATGCCTATTTTTGCTTATAACTACTTCAAACTTGAGTCTAAAATCACGAAGGTGGTCTTGTTAGATTCCTTGAGGCATGCCGAGTCAAACGATACCAAACGGTTTTCGGTCGGCCATTTTGGGTGTCGGCCATTTTGAATTTTCTCATTAAGTTTAGTATTTCACAAACAGAATGGCGTATTGCTACGAAATTTGGCATGGTTCATCAGAGACATGTTCTGAGCGCACATATAAATCTTTAGGACGGCGCGACCTAGTGGTCAGGATATGTAAATAAATTGTTTAAAATCTTTATTTCATTTGATTAAATTGCCACACTGACATGAGACTTCACTCTATTGATTCGTTGGCTCGTGCTGAGTCCGACTGTACCAAATATGTCTGAGTCAAACCTACTTCCTGTCGGCCATTTTGAATTATATTGAACACCTACTTTTTCGAACTCCTCCTAGAGCGCTCGTTTGATTGGCTTGATTTTTGGTAGGCATCATCTAGAGACACTCCAGACAAAAAGTTATCAAAAGCTTTTCGGTAGACCTATCCATTGTCGTATAACGCATCAAAGAATGCGAGGGCGAGCACGCCAAAATGTGTTTGAGCCTGTATCTTCGCAAAACTTTTGCGTATTAATATGAGACTTGGTATATGTCATAACAGTGATGACCTGAGGGTGCATGCACCATTTCGTCACACTGCCCCCTACTGGTCACGAGATATAAATAATGTCTATTTTTGCTTATAACTACTGCAAACTTGAACGTAAAATTATGAGACTAGTCTTGTTAGATTTCGTGAGGCATGGTGAGTCAAACGATACCAAATGGTTTTTGGTCGGCCATTTTGTGTGTCGGCCATTTTGAATTTTTTTTAAGTTCAAGTATTTCAGAAACACAATTGCGTATTGTTATGAAACTTGGTATGGTTCATCAGCAACATGTTCTGGGAGGACTTGTAAACTTTCCGGCACCCCCTAGTGGTCAAAAGATTTGAAGCTATATCTCTTCATCTCTTTATCGTATTAACACCAAATTTGGTGGGTGTCATCACAATCAAGACCTTAGTCACAATTTATTGTTTGGTCAGTGCCCCCTAGTGGTCAAGTCATTTAAGGCTATATCTCCATATCGCTTTATTGTATTTACACTAAATTTGGTATGTGTCATCACAGTCATGACCTGAGGTACCATCTATTGTTTCGGCACAGCGCCACCTAGTGGTCTCAAGATACGAAAAAATTGCTATTTTTTCATAAAACTAATGCAAACTTAGATCTTAAATCATGACAGTCATCACGTATGAATCATTTTTTGCCATGTTTGGCTTGACCCCGGTATCGCTGCTTGCAGCTATATTTATTATTATTATTCATCTTCTTGTTCTTCCGCCATTGAAGTCAATGGCAGCCCATAGAACCGTACATAGGAAAGTTATGAAATTTGGCACACATGTAGAGGACAGTCTCAGAAGTTACTATAGCAACATTGGTTTGTCTGACTCAAACCCTCTAGCGCCACCAACAGTCCAAAAATCCACTTATGTTCATGCTCATAACTTCTGACCCGTGAGTCCTAGAAACTAAATTCTTGTTTCCTCTGAATCCTTTGCTTATGATGATTCAATTGCACACATTGATGTCATTTCTGTCATGCACATCTTTCCGCCATTTTGAATTTTCCTTAAAACCTACTTTTTCGAACTCCTCCTAGAGCGTTCGTCCGATTTGCATGTCCTTTGGTATGTAGCATCTAGAGACACCCCAGACAAAAAGTTATCAAAAGCTTTTTGATAGACCAATGCGTTCTCATATAAATTGACAACATATACGGCGGCGAGCACGCCAAAACGGACGTGAGGCTGTATCTTCGCAAAACATTATTGTATCGACACGAAACTTGGTATATGTCATTACAGTCATGACTTGAGGTTGCCTGCAACGTTTCGTCACAGCGCCACCTAGTGGTCACGAAATTCGAAAAATGCATATTTTTGCTTATAACTACTTCACACTTGAGTCTAAAATCATGAAGGAGGTCTTGTTAGATTCCTTGAGGCATGCCGAGTCAAACGATACCAAACCGTTTTTGGTCGGCCATTTTGGTTGTCGGCCATTTTGAATTTTCTCATTAAGTTCAGTATTTCACAAACCGAATGGCGTATCGCTACGAAATTTGGCATGGTTCATCGGTGACATGTTCTGAGCGCACCTATAAATCTTTAGGACGGCGCCACCTAGTGGTCAGTATATGTAAATAAATTGTTTAAAATCTTTATATCATTTGATTAAATTGCCACTATGACATAAGACTTCACTCTATTGATTCCTTGGCTCATGCTGAGTCCGACGGTATCAAATATGTCTGAGTCAAACCTACTTCCTGTCGGCCATTTTGAATTATATTGAACACCTACTTTTTCGAACTCCTCCTAGAGCGCTCGTGTGATTGGCTTGATTTTTGGTATGCATCATCTAGAGACACTCTAGACAAAAAGTTATCAAAAGATTTTCGGTAGACCTATCCGTTGTCGTATAACGCATCAAAGAATGCGAGGGCGAGCACGCCAAAATGTGTTTGAGCCCGTATCTTCGCAAAACTTTTGCGTATTAATATGAGACTTGGTATATGTCATAACAGTGATGTCCTGAGGGTGCATGCACCATTTCGTCACACTGCCCCCTACTGGTCACGAGATATAAAAAATGTCTATTTTTGCTTATAACTACTGCAAATTTGAATGTAAAATTATGAGACTGGTCTTGTTAGATTTCGTGAGGCATGGCGAGTCAAACGATACCAAATGGTTTTTGGTCGGCCATTTTGTGTGTCGGCCATTTTGAATTTTTCTTTAAGTTCAAGTATTTCAGAAACGCAACTGTGTATTGTTATGAAACTTGGTATGGTTCATCAGCAACATGTTCTGGGAGGACTTGTAAACTTTTCGGTGCCCCCTAGTGGTTAAGAGATTTGAAGCTATATCTCTGCATCTCTTTATCGTATTTACACCAAATTTGGTGGGTGTCATCACAATCAAGACCTGAGTCACAATTTATTTTTTGGTCAGTGCCCCCTAGTGGTCAAGTCATTTAAGGCTATATCTCTGCATCTCTTTATTGTATTTACACCAAATTTGGTGAGTGTCATCACAATCAAGACCTGAGTCACAATTTATTGTTTGGTTAGTGCCCCCTAGTGGTCAAGTCATTTAAGGCTATATCTCTGCATCTCTTTATTGTATTTACACCAAATTTGGTGGGTGTCATCACAATCAAGACCTGAGTCACAATTTATTGTTTGGTTAGTGCCCCCTAGTGGTCAAGTCATTTAAGGCTATATCTCTGTATTGCTTTATCATATTTACACTAAATTTGGTATGTGTCATCACAGTCATGACCTGAGGCACCATCTATTGTTTCTGCACCACGCCACCTAGTGGTCTCAAGATACAAAAAAATTGCTATTTTTTTCATAAAACTAATGCAAACTTAGATCTTAAATCATGACAGTCATCACGTATGAATCATTTTTTGCCATGTTTGGCTTGACCCCGGTATCGCTGCTTGCAGCTATATTTATTATTAGTTATTCTTCTTCCGCCATTGCGGTCTATGGCAGCCCATAGAACCGTACGTAGGAAAGTTATGAAATTTGGCACACTGATAAAGGACAGTCCAATGTGTCCCCACAGCAAATTTGGAGTCTCTATGTCTAACCCACTAGCGCCACCAACAGTCCAAAGTTGCACTTATGTTTTTGCCTATAACTTCTTATCCGTAAGCCCTAGAAACAAAATTCTTGGTTCCTCTGATTCCTTGGCTCAAGACGATTCCATTGGACCCTATGACATCATTTTCCGTCATGAAATTTTTTCGCCATTTTGAATTATTCGTAAAACCTACTTTTGCGAACTCGTCCTAGAGCTTTTCCCCGATTTCCACGAAAATTGGTATGCAGCATCTAGAGACACTCAAGGCAAAAAGTTATTAAAAGAATTTCGATAAACCAATCCGTTGTCGTATAGCGCGTCAACAAATTTTACATAGAGCGCAAAAAAACAGATTTTAGGCTGTATCTTCTCCAAACTTAGGCCTATTGACACAAATCTTGGTACTTGAGATGCCAGTCAGGAACTGAGGGAGCATGCACAGTTTCGTTGCAGCGCCACCTAGTGGCCAGACGAATGTTTTATAGGCCTATAACTTTGGCTATGATCATCATATTTACAAGGGACTGGTTTCCTTGGAGTTTTGAATAGTTGCCGAGTCCAACGATACCAAACATGCCAGGATTCGCCTTACGGTTAACCCTGTGCGGCAAAATAGTGCTTAAAAAACACGCGCGAATATCTCCGCGACCGTAATTCTGATCGACTCAAAAACACCATAGGAAGAAACTAACCTTACCTTCTGAACAAAAAGTTCTATTGGCGTTATATTAAAATTTTCATCAGAAATGACCGAAAAATGCAAAAAACGAAAAATTACATTTTAAATTTTGTATTTTTTACACATAAATGGTTATAACTTCGCAACGAAAAGAGATTTTTTCACCAGATTTGATACGCTGATGTACGACCACAGTCTGAGGCTACAAAAAAAAAATTGCTTGCTTGCACCACTAGTTGGCGTTATAATTGAACAAAACCTGTGATATCAAGCCAGCCCTATGGTCATACAACTGTTTCTTCACTAAACTAAAGTGTATAGTCATAAAACTAGCTCGATGTAACGTAATCATGACCTGAAGTTGCATGCACAATTTTGTCACAGCGCCACCTAGTGGTTTTGAGATAGAAAATTGAAAATTTTGCCTAAAACTACTGCAACAACACATCTAAAACCACATGTCATCATGGATTATTCATTTCATGGCTTGGATTATAATCACTGGTGGATGTCAATTTACTGTCTAGCAACCAATGAGAATACCTTATCAACTGTTTTTGCAAGAGCTATATCTCTTCATCAGAACAGCGTAGAGACATGGGGGTGGGCTCTTTTGACTCATTAACACCACAGTAACATTTTGTGAGCTGAGTATTACCACTGCAAGCACCACTCACATTTCCTTCAGTGTTCTAGTTGTCAATGCTCCTCAAGACGTGAGGGAGAGATTTCACTGAATAAGAACACAGCTTTTTTGCTGATTACTGTTATATTAATTTGTCTGAAATCAGGAGGTTTTGCTAGGTTTTTTAAACTGCTCATCCGGACTCAAGTTTACCTTCTTCTGTGCCCTTTTTGGCTTGACCCCGGCATTGCTGCTTGCAGCTATATTTATAATAATTATTATTATTAGTTATTCTTCTTCCGCCATTGCGGTCTATGGCAGCCCATAGAACCGTACGTAGGAAAGTTATGAAATTTGGCACACTGATAAAGGACAGCCCAATGTGTCCCCACAGCAAATTTGGAGTCTCTATCTTCAACCCGCTAGCGCCACCAACAGTCCAAATTTGCACTTATGTTTTTGCTTATAACTTCTGATCCGTAAGTCCTAGAAACAAAATTCTTGCTTTCTCTTATTCATTGGCTCAAGACGATTCGATTGGACCCTATGCCGTCATTTTCTGTCATGAAAGTTTTCCGCTATTTTGAATTATTCGTAAACCCTACTTTTTCGAACTCGTCCTAGGGCTTTTATCCGATTGCCACAAAAATTGGTATGTATCATCTAGAGACACTCATGGCAAAAAGTTATCAAAAGAATTTCGATACATCAATCCGTTCTCGTATACCGCCTTAACAAATTTTACGTAGAGCGCAAAAAAACTGATTTTAGGCTGTATTTTCAAAAAACTTAGGCCTATTGACATGACACTTGGTACTTGTGATTCCAGTCAGGAACTGAGGGTGCATGCACAGTTTCGTCGCAGCGCCACCTAGTGGCCAGAGAAATGTTTTATACACCTATAACTTTGGCTCCGATTGACGTATTTTCACAGGACTTGTTTCTTTGGAGTTCTGAATAGTCGCCGAGTCCAACGATACCAAACATGCCAGAATTCGCCTTACGGTTAACCCTGCGCAGCAAAATAGGGCTTAAGAAACACACGCGAATATCTCCACGAACGTTTTTCCGATCGACTCGAAAACACCATAGCAAGAAACTAACCTTACCTTCTGAACAAAAAGTTCTATTGGCGTTATATTAAAATTTCCATCAGAAATGGCCGAAAATTGCAAAAAACGAAAAATTTACTTCAAATTTGGTGTTTTTTACACATAAATTGTTATAACTCTGCAACAAAATGATATTTTTACACCAGATTTGATACGCTGATGCATGAGCACATTCTGAGACCACACAAAAAAAATTATATGCTTGCACCACTAGATGGCCTTATAATTGAACAAAATCTTTGATATCAAGTCAGTCCTATGGTCATACAACTGTTTCTTCACTAAACTAAAGTGTATAGTCATAAAAGTAGCTAGATGTAACACAATCTTGACCTGATGTTGCATGCACAATTTTGTCATTGCGCCACCTAATGGTTCTGAGATGGAAATATGGCATTTTTGCCTAAAACTACTGCAACAACACATCTAAAACCATGAGTCATCATGGATTATTCCTTTCATGGCTTTGACTATAAACACTGGTGGTTGCCAATTCACTCCCTAGCAACCATTGAGAATACCTTATTAACCGTTTTTGCAAAAGCTATATCTCTGCATCAGAACATCGTAGAGACACGGCGATGGTCTCTTTTGACTAATTAAACTTGTTATAACATAATGTGACCCATGTTTTGCCACTGCAAACACCACTCACATGTCCTTCAGTGCTCTAATGTTCCATGATTGTCAATAACAGAAGGACGATTGCAGTAGACAAGAACTTAGATTATTTTTGTTGATAACTTTTTTGTTTTTTCATCTAAAATAATTAGATTTACCTAGGTTCTTCAATCTGCTTATCCAATCTCAATTTTAAATCATTTTGTGCCCTTTTCGGCTTGACCCCGGCATTGCTGCTTGCAGCTATATTTAGGGGTCAAGCCCAGAATGGGCGAAGACCCCTATTGTATCTGTTAGTTTTCTTATTATAATTATTAGTTATTCTTCTTCCGTTTCTTCTTCCGCCATTGCGGTCTATGGCAGCCCATAGAACCGTACGTAGGAAAGTTATGAAATTTGGCACCCTGATAAAGGACAGTCCAATGTGTCTCCACAGCAAATTTGGAGTCTCTATCTCCAACCCTCTAGCGCCACCAACAGTCCAAAGTTGCACTTACGTTTTCACTTATAACTTCTGACCCGTAAGTCCTAGAAACGAAATTCTTGTTTCCTCTGATTCCTTGGCTCAAGCCGATTCGACTGGACCCTATGACATCATTTTCCGTCATGAAAATTTTTCCGCCATTTTGAATTATTCGTAAAACCTACTTTTGCGAACTCGTCCTAGAGCTTTTGCCCGATTGCCAAGAAAATCGGTATGTAGCATCTACAGACACTCACGGCAAAAAGTTATCAAAAGAATCTTGATAAACCAATCCGTTGTTGTATAGCGCGTCAACGAATTTTAGGTAGAGCGCAAAAAAACAGATTTTAGGCTGTATCTTCGCCAAACTTAGGCCTATTGACACGAAACTTGGTAATTGAGATGCCAGTCAGGAACTGAGTGTGCATGCACCGTTTCGTCGCAGCGCCACCTAGTGGTCAGACTTATGCTTTACATGCCTATAACTTTGGACATGATCAACGTTTTTTCACGGGACTTGTTTCATTGAAGTCCTGAATAGTTGCCGAGTCCAACGATACCAAACATGCCAGATTTCGCCTTACGGTTAACCCTGCGCAGCAAAACAGCACTTAAAAAACACATGCGAATATCTCCGCGAGCGTAATTCCGATCGACTCGAAAACACCATAGGAAGAAACTAACCTTACGTTCTGAACAAAAAGTTCTATTGGCGTTATATTAAAATTTTCATCAGAAATGGCCGAAAAATGCAAAAAACGAAAAATTACCTTTACATTTTGTATTTTTTACACATAAATGGTTATAACTTCGCAACGAAAAGAGATTTTTTCACCATATTTGATACGCTGATGTATGACCACAGTATGAGGCCACACAAAAAAAATTGTATGCCTCCACCACTAGATGGCGTTATAATTGAACAAAACCTGTGATATCAAGCCAATCCTATGGTCATACAACTGTTTCTTCACTAAACTAAAGTGTATAGTCATTAAACTAGCTAGATACAACACAGTTATGATTTGAGGTTGCATGCATAATTTTGTCAGTGTGCCACCTAGTAGTTTTGAGATAGAAAATGGTAATTTTTGCCTAAAACTACTGCAACAACACATCTAAAACCATAAGTCATCATGAATTATTCATTTCATGGCTTGGATTATAATCACTGGTGGATGTCAATTTACTCTCTAACAACCAATTAGGATACCTTATCAACCGTTTTTGCAAGAGCTATATCTCTGCATCAGATTATCGTAGAGACATGGGGATGGGCTCTTTTGACTCATTAACACCACTGTAACATTTTGTAAGCTGAGTATTACCACTGCAAGCACCACTCACATTTCCTTCAGTGTTCTAGTTATCAATGCTAGTTGAGAAGAGAGGGGGAGATTTCACTAAATGAGAACACAGCTCTTTTGCTGATAACTGTTATATTGTTTTGTCTGAAATCAAAAGATGTTCTTAGGTTCTTCAATCTGCTTATCCGATCTCAATTTTACATCCTTTGTGCCCTTTTCGGCTTGACCCCGGCATTGCTGCTTGCAGCTATATTTATTATTAGTTATTCTTCTTCCGCCATTGCGGTCTATGGCAGCCCATAGAACCGTACGTAGGAAAGTTATGAAATTTGGCACACTGATAAAGGACAGTCCAATGTGTCCCCACAGCAAATTTGGAGTCTCTATGTCTAACCCACTAGCGCCACCAACAGTCCAAAGTTGCACTTATGTTTTTGCTTATAACTTCTGATCCGTAAGCCCTAGAAACAAAATTCTTACTTCCTCTGATTCCTTGGCTCAAGACGATTCGATTGGACCCTATGTCGTTATTTTCCGTCATAAAAATTGTTCCGCCATTTTGAATTATTCGTAAAACCTACTTTTTCGAACTCGTCCTAGGGCTTTTCTCCGATTGCCACGAAAATTGGTATGTATCATCTTGAGACACTCATGGCAAAAAGTTATCAAAAGAATTTCGATACAGCAATCCGTTGTCGTATACCGCCTTAACAAATTTTACGTAGAGCGCAAAAAAACAGATTTTAGGCTGTATCTTCGTCAAACTTAGGCCTATTGACACGACACTTGGTACTTCTGATGCCAGTCAGGAACCGAGGGTGCATGCACAGTTTCGTTGCAGCGCCACCTAGTGGCCAGAGAAATGTTTTATACACCTATAACTTTGGCTCCGATTGACGTATTTTCACAGGACTTGTTTCTTTGGAGTTCTGAATAGTTGCCGAGTCCAACGATACCAAACATGCCAGATTTCGCCTTACGGTTAACCCTGGGCAGCAAAATAGCGCTTAAAAAACACGCGTGAATATCTCCGCGAGCGTTATTCCGATCGTCTCGAAAACACCATAGGAAGAAACTAACCTTACCTTCTGAACAAAAAGTTCTATTGGCGTTATATTAAAATTTTCATCAGAAATTGCCGAAAATTGCAAAAAACGAAAAATTACATTCAAATTTTGTGTTTTTTACACATAAATGGTTGTAACTTCGTAACGAAAATATATTTTTTCACCAGATTTGCTACGCTGATGCATGAGCACATTCTGAGGCAACACAAAAAAAATTGTGTGCTTGCACCACTAGATGGCCTTATAATTGAACAAAACCTTTGATAACAAGCCAGCCTTATGGTCATACAACTGTTTCTTAACTAAACTAAAGTGTATTGTCATAAAACTAGCTAGATGTAACACAATCATGACCTGATGTTGCATGCACAATTTTTTCATTGCGCCACCTACTGGTTTTGAGATAGAATATAGTATTTTTGCCTAAAACTACTGCAACAACACATCTAAAACCATGAGTCATCATGGATTATTCCTTTCATGGCTTTGACTATAATCACTGGTGGTTGCCAAGTTACTCCCTAGCAACCATTGAGAATACCTTATCGACCGTTTTTGCAAAAGCTATATCTCAGCATCAAAACATCGTAGAGACACGGGGATGGTCTCTTTTGAGTTATTAAACTTGTTGTAACATGATGTGACCCATGTTTTGCCACTGCAAACACCACTCACATGTCCTTCAGTGCTCTAATGTTCCATGATTGTCAATAACAGAAGAACGATTGCAGTAGACAAGAACTTAAATTATTTTTGTTTATAACTTTTTTGTTTTTTTTTATCTAAAATTATTAGGTTTATCTAGGTTCTTCAATCTGCTTATCCAATTCAACTTTACTTTCTTCTGTGCCCTTTTTGGCTTGACCCCGGCATTGCTGCTTGCAGCTATATTTAGGGGTCAAGCCCCGAAGGGGCGTAGAACCCTATTGTATTTGTTAGTTTTCCTATTATAATAATTATTATTCTGGTTCTTCTTCCGCCATTGCGGTCTATGGCAGCCCATAGAACCGTACATAGGAAAGTTATGAAATTTGGCACACTGATAGAGGACAGTCCAATGTGTCCCCACAGCAAATTTGGAGTCTCTATCTCTAACCCGCTAGCGCCACCAACAGTCCAAAGTTGCACTTATGTTTTTGGTTATAACTTCTGATCCGTAAGTCCCAGAAACAAAATTCTTGGTTCTTCTGATTCCTTGGCTCAAGACAATTCGATTGGACCCTATGACGTCATTTTCCGTCATTAAATTTTTCCGCCATTTTGAATTGTTTAAAAAACCTACTTTTTCGAACTCGTCCTAGAGCTTTTGTCCGATTTCCACGAAAATTGGTATGTATCATCTTGAGACACTCATGGCAAAAAGTTATCAAAAGAATTTTGATACAGCAATCCGTTGTCATATACCTCCTTAACGAATTTTACGTAGAGCGCAAAAAAACGGATTTTAGGCTGTATCTTCGTCAAACTTTGGCCTATTGACACGACACTTGGTACTTGTGATGCCAGTCAGGAACTGAGGGTGCATGCACAGTTTCGTCGCAGCGCCACCTAGTGGCCAGAGAAATGTTTTATACACCTATAACTTTGGCTCCGATTGACATATTTTCACGGGACTTGTTGCTTTGGAGTTCTGAATAGTTGTCGAGTCCAACGATACCAAACATGCCAGAATCCGCCTTACGGTTAACCCTGCGCAGCAAAATAGCGCTTAAGAAACACGCATGAATATCTCCGCGAACGTTTTTCCGATCGACTCGAAAACACCATAGGAAGAAACTAACCTTACCTTCTGAACAAAAAGTTCTATTGACGTTATATTAAAATTTTTATCAGAAATGGCCGAAAATTGCAAAAAAACGAAAAATTTCCTTCAAAATTTGTGTTTATTACACATAAATGGTTGTAACTTCGTAACGAAAATATATTTTTTCACCAGATTTGATACACTGATGCATGAGCATATTCTGAGGCTGCACAAAAAAAATTGTATGCTTGCACCACTAGATGGCCTTATAATTGAAAAAAACCTTTGATAACAAGCCATCCCTATGGTCTTACAACTGTTTCTTCACTAAACTAAAGTGTATAGACATAAAACTAGCTAGATGTAACACAATCATGACCTGATGTTGCATGCACAATTTTGTCATTGCACCACCTAGTGGTTTTGAGATAGAAATATGGTATTTTTGCTTAAAACTACTGCAATAACATATCTAAAACCATGAGTCATCATGGATTATTCCTTTCATGGCTTTGACTATGATCACTGGTGGTTGCCAATTCACTCCCTAGCAACCATTGAGAATACCTTATTAACCGTTTTTGCAAAAGCTATATCTCTGCATCAGAACATCGTAGAGACACGGAGATGGTTTCTTTTGACTAATTAAACTTGTTATAACATGATGTGATGTTTTGCCACTGCAAACACCACTCACATGTCCTTCAGTGCTCTAATGTTCCATAATTGTCAATAACAGAAGGAAGATTGCAGTAGACAAGAACATAGATTATTTTTGTGGATAACTTTTTAGTTTTTTCATCTACAATTATAAGGTTTACTTGGGTTCTTCAATCTGCTCATCCAATCTCAATTTTACATCCTTTTGTGCCCTTTTCGGCTTGACCCCGGCATTGCTGCTTGCAGCTATATTTATTATTATTATTCTTCCTCTTCCGCCATTGAAGTCAATGACAGCCCATAGAACCGTACATAGGAAAGTTATGAAATTTGGCACACATGTAGAGGACAGTCTCAGAAGTTACTATAGCAACATTGGTGTGTCTGACTCAAACCCTCTAGCGCCACCAACAGTCCAAAAATCCACTTATGTTCATGCTCACAACTTCTGACCCGTGAGACCTAGAAACTAAATTCTTGTTTCCTCTGAATCCTTGGCTCATGATGATTCAATTGCACACATTGATGTCATTTGTGTCATGCACATCTTTCCGCCATTTTGAATTTTTCGTAAAACATAGTTTTTCGAACTCCTCCTAGACCGTTTGTCCGATTTGCATGTCCTTTGGTATGTAGCATCTAGAGACACCCAAGACAAAAAGTTATCAAAAGGTTTTTGATAGACCAATGCGTTCTCATATAAACTGACAACATATATGGCGGCGAGCACGCCAAAACGGACGTGAGGCCGTATCTTCGCAAAACTTTTGTGTATCGACACGAAACTTGGTATATGTCATAACAGTCATGACCTGAGGGTGCCTGCAACGTTTCGTCACAGCGCCACCTAGTGGTCACGAGATTCGAAAAATGCCTATTTTCGCTTATAACTACTTCAAACTTGAGTCTAAAATCATGAAGGAGGTCTTGTTAGATTCCTTGAGGCATGGCGAGTCAAACGATACCAAACCGTTTTCGGTCGGCCATTTTGGGTGTCGGCCATTTTGAATTTTCTCATTAAGTTCAGTATTTCACAAACCAAATGGCGTATCGCTACTAAATTTGGCATGGTTCATCGGTGACATGTTCTGAGCGCACCTATAAATCTTTAGGACGGCGCCACCTAGTGGTCAGGATATGTAAATAAATTGTTTAAAATCTTTATATCATTTGATTAAATTGCCACTATGACATAAGACTTCACTCAATTGATTCCTTGGCTCATGCTGAGTCCGACGGTATCAAATATGTCTGAGTCAAACCTACTTCCTGTCGGCCATTTTGAATTAGATTGAACACCTACTTTTTCGAACTCCTCCTAGAGCGCTCGTGTGATTGGGTTGATTTTTGGTATGCATCATCTAGAGACACTCTAGACAAAAAGTTATCAAAAGATTTTCGGTAGACCTATCCGTTGTCGTATAACGCATCAAAGAATGCGAGGGCGAGCACGCCAAAATGTGTTTGAGCCTGTATCTTCGCAAAACTTTTGCGTATTAATATGAGACTTGGTATATGTCATAACAGTGATGACCTGAGGGTGCATGCACCATTTCGTCACACTGCCCCCTACTGGTCACGAGATATAAAAAATGTCTATTTTTGCTTATAACTACTGCAAATTTGAATGTAAAATTATGAGACTGGTCTTGTTAGATTTCGTGAGGCATGGCGAGTCAAACGATACCAAATGGTTTTTGGTCGGCCATTTTGTGTGTCGGCCATTTTGAATTTTTCTTTAAGTTCAAGTATTTCAGAAACGCAACTGTGTATTGTTATGAAACTTGGTATGGTTCATTACCTACATGTTCTGGGAGGACTTGTAAACTTTTCGGTGCCCCCTAGTGGTCAAGAGATTTGAAGCTATATCTCTGCATCTCTTTATCGTATTTACACCAAATTTGGTGGGTGTCATCACAATCAAGACCTGAGTCACAATTTATTTTTTGGTCAGTGCCCCCTAGTGGTCAAGTCATTTAAGGCTATATCTCTGCATCTCTTTATTGTATTTACACCAAATTTGGTGGGTGTCATCACAATCAAGACCTGAGTCACAATTTATTGTTTGGTTAGTGCCCCCTAGTGGTCAAGTCATTTAAGGCTATATCTCTGCATCTCTTTATTGTATTTACACCAAATTTGGTGGGTGTCATCACAATCAAGACCTGAGTCACAATTTATTGTTTGGTTAGTGCCCCCTAGTGGTCAAGTCATTTAAGGCTATATCTCTGTATTGCTTTATCGTATTTACACTAAATTTGGTATGTGTCATCACAGTCATGACCTGAGGCACCATCTATTGTTTCTGCACCGCGCCACCTAGTGGTCTCAAGATACAAAAAATTGCTCTTTTTTTCATAAAACTAATGCAAACTTAGATCTTAAATCATGGCAGTCATCACGTATGAATCATTTTTTGCCATGTTTGGCTTGACCCCGGTATCGCTGCTTGCAGCTATATTTATTATTATTTATTATTTTTCCGCCATAAAACGCGTCGCCCAGCACAAACCGTAAGTCGTAGAAACTTGCCACTTGGTCAACTGGTTGTATATCCGCTCGCTACTCAGATACAGTGAATCAGCCAAATCGGCCCATAGGTGGCGCTATAGCAATGCCCGACGCGTTTGGGCTCATAACTCCTAAACCGGACATCATACACTCAAGTGTTTGGTATCATTGTAATCTCTGGCTCCAAACTTAAAAAATGTATATCTCCGATTTCATTTCCGGTATGCAAATTTTTTCGCTAAATTGCATAATATGCATTTCAAGCCAAAATGAACTAGTCCTAGGTTTTTCGCCCGATCGGAATCGTTCCAACGCAGGAGAAATCTGTGGAGTGAGTAGGTAAATTATTATCGAACAGAATTTGAAATTCTGCTTCAGGGTCACTAAGGGGCGCCAAAACTCCATACAGGAAGTAGCCTATCGTCACTGAAATGGCTATAACTCGTGAACGGTTTGAGATATCTTAACGAGGTTTGGTACACATATGTACCAGCTCAGTCCGGAGTCACAGTAAAAAAGATGCGGATTTTGGGCACTAGGTGGCGCTATAACAGGCTTGAGCTCGGGAATGGCTATTACTACACAACCGTTAGCCCGATACACTTAATATTTTGTATTGTATGTCTTTGTGCAATGTACCATGAGGGTCTAGAAGGACATTGGCGTATCTTCAAAAACATGGCCGTCGTCGGCCAATGAAGGTTGAGGACTGATTTGACAGGGTTAACGGAGGTCGATCGGAACGAAACCCATTGTGCTTCTTCGTGTACTGCTCCTGAAGGCCTGTAAGAATTATGGTGTCATTTGGCCACTAGGGGGCGTAATACCGTATTTCGGTACCTGTATCACGTGACGTTTGACGTACACAAACAAACATGACATCATATGATAGATCGGCTCATGACGAAAAACTTTTCCTCTGGAAGCGTTGCTGTCAATCAAACGGTTCGTGAGTTATTGGCGATAACGTTCAAACCTACTTTTGCGAACTAGTCCTTGGTTTTTCGCCCGATCTGAACCTAACCAAGGCTGATTGATTCTGTGGAGTGTGACTATAAATAATTATCAAAAAAAAATTGAAATTTACATTCAATCACGCAAGGAGTGGCCAAAAACCGAACTGGGCGGAGCTTAAAACATTAAAACGGCCATAACTCGAGAGTCGTTTGAGATATCATCACGGGGCTTGAATCATATTTGTAGGCCATCGGTCTAAGGCCGTGATATAAAAAGCTCGCCGATCGGACACTAGATGGCGCTATAACGGGGAAAATGGCACTAAATACTGTGATTATGCAATGGTTACAACTTTCACGCCTATAATTTTATCTGTGGTCAAGAGATTTTCATGGGAGTTGTTTTTTTTATCATCCTGAATTGTTTCCAAGTCCTACGATACCAAACATACCAGGTTTTGCCTTACGGTTAGTTCTGCACTGCAAAAACTGTGCTTACAAAACATGCGTGAATAACTCCGCGAGGGTTATTCCGATCGACTCGAAAACACCATAGGAAGAAATTAACTTTACCTTCTGAACAAAAAACTCTATTGGCGTTATGTTAAAATTTCCATCAGAAATGGCCGAAAATTGCAAAAAACGAAAAATTACATTCATTTTTTGTGTTTTCTACACATAAATGGTTATAACTCCGCTATGAAATGACATTTTTCTACCAGATTTGATATGCTGATGTCTGAGCAGAGTCTGAGGCAATACAAAAAAAAATTGTTTGCCTACACCAGTAGTTGGCCTCATAATTGAACAAAACCTTTGACATTGAGTAAGCCTTATGGTCATACAATTGTTTCTTCACTAAACTAAAGTGAATAGCCGTGATACTAGCTACATGTAACACAGTCATGACCCGAGGTTGCATGCACGAGTTTGAGATAGCCCCACCTAGTGGTTATTTGTTATTTTCACTTAAAAATACTGCAACCTTACATCTAAAATCATGAGTCATCATAGATTGTGCCTTTCATGGCTTTGAGTATAATCATTGGTGGATTGCAGTTCACTCCCTAGCAACCAAGGAGAATACCCTAGCAACCATTTAGCAAGAGCTGTATCTCAGTATCAGAACATATTAGAGACATGGGGTTCGGCTATGACAACAACTATGAACAAGTGTGTCTGGTAGCTTACTTTTCATCATTTATTTTGTACAATGCAGCAAATCTACTCAGGCATGCCCTTAAAGGTCATAAGATCCCAAATCGCTTGAACCCAAGCGAATGACTTCACATTAAGCACGTGACATGTTTGTCCTATAGGTGCACGTGTGTTTAAGCATACATAGTCTGTATGAACTGTTTCTGACCATCTCTTTTGTTTTTGTGGATGCTGGATCAGCCTGGTCGACGACGTCTGACATCTTTGATGTGCTGTCCACTGTAAGTCTTTGAGGTCTGCTGCGCTGCTGTTTGTGTCGTATATGCACGTCCGCAGTCTGTTTGAACCATTGATGACCATACCACGACTCAATGGCCTTTTAGTTAAACTAAACACAGCCATTTCTGAATTGTATGTTTCCGTATAAATCTCAATAACTTATTCTCGTTAACAAATTATCCTTATAACTTCAAATTAAGGACATTACATGTTTGTCTTATAGGTGCACATGTGTGTAAGCATAAATAGTCTGTATGATCCGTTTTTGACCATCTCTTTCGTATTTCTGGAGCGAGGTGGTCTATCATTCATTGTGTCTGTATTCGGGTGCAACTCCTCAGCCTGGTAATCGACGTCTGACGTTTTTGACGTGCTTTAATGCTCGAAACCCGGCAATTGCTGCTTGCAGCTATATTTATTATTATTATTATTATTATTATTATTATTATTATTATTATTTTTCCGCCATAAAACGCGTCGCCCAGCACAAACCGTAAGTCGTAGAAACTTGCCACTTGGTCAACTGGTTGTATATCAGCTCGCTACTCAGATACAGTGAATCAGCCAAATCGGCCCATAGGTGGCGCTATAGCAATGCCCGACGCGTTGGGGCTCATAACTCCTAAACCGGACATCAGACACTCAAGTATTTGGTACCATTGTAATCCCTGGGTCTAAACTTAAAAAATGTATATCTCCGATTTCATTTCCAGTATGTAAATTTTTCGCTCATTTGCATAATATGCATTTCTAGCCAAAATGAACTAGTCCTAGGTTTTTCGCCCGATCGGAATCGTTCCAACGCTGGAGAAATCTGTGGAGTGAGCAGGTAAATAATTATCGAACAGAATTTGAAATTTCGCTTCAGGGTCACTAAGGGGTGCCAATACTCCATACAGGAAGTAGCCTATCGTCACTGAAATGGATATAACTCGTGAACGGTTTGAGATATCTTAACGAGGTTCGGTACACATGTGTACCAGCTCACTCCGGTGTGACAGTAAAAAAGATGCAGATTTTGGCCACTAGGTGGCGCTATAACAGGCTTTAGCTCGGGAATGGCTATTACTACACAACCGTTAGCCCGATACACTTAATATTTGCTATGGTGTGTCTTTGTGCAATGTACCATGAGGGTCTGGAAGGACATTGGCGTATCTCCAAAAACATGGCCGTCATCGGCCAATGAATGTTGAGGACTGATTTGACAGGGTTAACGAAGGTCGATCGGAACGAAACGCACTGTGCTTCTTCGTGTACTGCTCATGAAGGTCTGTAAGAATTACGGTGTCATTTGGCCACTAGGGGGCGTAATACCATATTTCAGTGCCTGTATCACGTGACGTTTGACATACACACACAAACATGACATCATATGATAGATCTGCCCATGGTGAACAACTTTCCCTCTTGAAGCGTTGCTGTCAATCAAACGGTTCGTGAGTTATTGGTGATAACCTTCAAATCCTACTTTTGCGAACTACTCCTAGGTTTTTTTGCCCGATCGGAATCGTTCCAATGCAGGAGAAATCTGTGGAGTGAGTAGGTAAATAATTATCGAACAGATTTTGAAATTTCGCTTCAGGGTCACTAAGGGGCGCCAAAGCTCCATACAGGAAGTAGCCTATCGTCACTAAAATGGATATAACTCGTGAACCGTTTGAGATATCTTAACGAGGTTTTGTACACATATGTACCAGCTCACTCCGGGGACACAGTAAAAAAGATGCGGATTTTGGCCACTAGGTGGCGCTATAACAGGCTTGAGCTCAGGAATGGCTATTACTACACAACCGTTAGCCCGATACACTTAATATTTTGTATTGTATGTCTTTGTGCAATGTACCATGAGGGTCTAGAAGGACATTGGCGTATCTTCAAAAACATGTCCGTCATCAGCCAATGAAGGTTGAGGACTAATTTGACAGGGTTAACAAAGGTCGATCGGAACGAAACGCACTGTGCTTCTTCGTGTACTGCTCCTGAAGGTCTGTAAGAATTAAGGTGTCATTTGGCCACTAGGGGGCGTAATAACATATTTCGGTGCATGTATCACGTGACGTTTGACATACACACACAAACATGACATCATATGATAGATCTGCCCATGGTGAACAACTTTCCTCTTGAAGCGTTGCTGTCAATCAAACTGATCGTGAATTATTGGTGATAACTCCTATAGGTCCTATAGGTGCACGTGTGTTTAAGCATATATAGTCTGTATGAACCGTTTCTTACCATCTTTTTCGTTTTTGTGGATGCTGGATCAGCCTGGTCGACGACGTGTGACATCTTTGACGTGCCTTAATGCTCGAAACCCGGCAAATGCTGCTTGCAGCTTTAATTATTATTATTATTATTATTATTATTATTATTTTTCCGCCATAAAACACGTCGCCCAGCACAAACCGTAAGTCGTAGAAACTTGCCACTTGGTCAACTGGTTGTATATCAGCTCGCTACTCAGATACAGTGAATCAGCCAAATCGGCCCATAGGTGGCGCTATAGCAATGCCCGACGCGTTGGGGCTCATTACTCTTAAACCGGACATCAGACACTCAAGTGTTTGGTGTCATTGTAATCCTTAGCTCCACACTTAAAAAATGTATATCTCCGATTTCATTTCTGGTATGCAAATTTTTCGCTAATTTGCATATTATACATTTCAAGCCAAAATGAACTAGTCCTAGGTTTTTCACCCGATCGGAACCGTTCCAATGCAGGAGCAATCTGTGGAGTGAGTAGGTAAATAATTATCGAACAGATTTTGAAATTTCGCTTCAGGGTCACTAAGGGGCGCCAAAACTCCATACAGGAAGTAGCCTATCGTCAGTGAAATGGCTATAACTCGTGAATGGTTTGAGATATCTAAACGAGGTTCGGTACACATATGTACCAGCTCACTCCGGGGTCACAGTAAAAAAGATGCGGATTATGGCCACTAGGTGGCGCTAAAACAGGCTTGAGCTCGGGAATGGCTATTACTACACAACCGTTAGCCTGATACACTTAATATTTGGTATGGTGTGTCTTTGTGCAATGTACCATGAGGGTCTGGAAGGACATTGGCGTATCTCCAAAAACATGGCCGTCATCGGCCAATGAAGGTTGAGGACCGATTTGACAGGGTTAACGTAGGTCGATCGGAACGAAACGCACTGTGCTTCTTTGTGTACTGCTCCTGAAGGTCTGTAAGAATTACGGTGTCATTTGGCCACTAGGGGGCGTAATACCATATTTCGGTGCGTGTATCACGTGACGTTTGAAATACACACACAAACATGACATCATATGATAGATCTGCCCCTGGTGAACAACTTTGCCTATTGAAGCGTTGCTGTCAATCAAACGGTTCGTGAGTTATTGGCGATAACCTTCAAAACCTACTTTTGCGAACTAGTCCTAGGTTTTTCGCCCGATCCGAACCTAACCAAGGCTGATTGATTCTGTGGAGTGTGAATATGAATAATTATCAAAAAAAAGTTGACATTTGTATTCAAACACGCAAGGAGTGGCCAATAACCGAACTGGGCGGAGCTTAAAACATTTAAACGGCCATAACTCGAGAGGCGTTTGAGATATCATCACGGGGCTTGAATCATATGTGTAGGCCATCGGTCTAAGGTCGTGATATAAAAAGCTCGCCGATCAGACACTAGATGGCGCTATAACTGGGAAAATGGCACTAAATACTGTGATTATGCAATGGTTACAACTTTCTTGCCTATAACTTTATCTGTGGTGAAGAGATTTTCATGGGAGTTGTTTTTTTAGCATCCTGAATTGTTTCCGAGTCCTACGATACCAATCATGCCAGATTTCGCCTTACCGTTACTTCTGCACAGCAAAAATAGCGCTTACAAAACACGCGCGAATAACTCCGCGAGGGTTATTCCGATCGACTCGAAACGACCATAGGAAGAAATTAACTTTACCTTCTGAACAAAAAACTCTATTGGCGTTATGTTAAAATTTCCATCAGAAATGGCCAAAAATTGCAAAAAACGAAAAATTATCTCCAAATTATATGTTTTTTACACATAAATGGTTATAACTCCGCAACGAAATGACATTTTTTTACCAGATTTGATACGCTGATGTCTGAGCAGAGTCTGAGGCAATAAAAAAAAATTGTTTGCCTACACCACTAGTTGGCCTCATAATTGAACAAAACCTTTGACATTGAGTGAGCCCAATGGTCATACAATTGTTTCTTTACTAAAATAAAGTGAATAGCCATGATTCTAGCTACATGTAACACAGTCATGACCCGAGGTTGCATGCACGAGTTTGTCATAGCGCCACCTAGTGGTTATTTGTTATTTTCACTTAAAAATAGTGCAACCTTACATCTAAAATCATGAGTCATCATAGATTGTGCCTTTCATGGCTTTTGAGTATAATCATTGGTGGATTGCAGTTCACTCCCTAGCAACCAAAGAGAATACCCTAGCAACCATTTAGCAAGAGCTGTATCCCTGTATCAGAACATCTTAGAGACATGGGGTTCGGCTATTTTGACTCATTAACACTATTTTAACATTTTGTGACCCGAGTTTTGCCACTGCAAGCACCACAATCATTTCCTTCAGTGTTCTGTTTGTCAATGTTCCGTGAGAAGAGAGGGAGACATTTCACTGAATGATAGCACCTTTTTTGCTGACAACTATGAACACGTGTGTCTGGTAGCTTACTTTTCATCATTTATTTTGTACAATGCAGCAAATCTACACACGCATGCCCTTAAAGCTCTTAAGGTCCCAAATCGCTTGAACCCAAGCGAATGACTTCACATTACGCAAGTGACATGTTTGTCCTATAGGTGCACGTGTGTTTAAGCATACATAGTCTGTATGAACTGTTTCTGACCATCTCTTTCGTTTTTGTGGATGCTGGATCAGCCTGGTCGACGACGTGTGACGTCTTTGACGTGCCTTAATGCTCGAAACCCGGCAAATGCTGCTTGCAGCTTTAATTATTATTATTATTATTATTATTATTATTATTATTATTATTATTATTTTTCCGCCATAAAACGCGTCGCCCAGCACAAACCGTAAGTCGTAGAAACTTGCCACTTGGTCAACTGGTTGTATATCAGCTCGCTACTCAGATACAGTGAATCAGCCAAATCGGCCCATAGGTGGCGCTATAGCAATGCCCGACGCGTTGGGGCTCATAACTCCTAAACCGGACATCAGACACTCAAGTATTTGGTACCATTGTAATCCCTGGCTCCAAACTTAAAAAATGTATATCTCCGATTTCATTTCCGGTATGCAAATTTTTCGCTAATTTGCTAATATGCATTTCTAGCCAAAATGAACTAGTCCTAGGTTTTTCGCCCGATCGGAATCGTTCCAACGCAGGAGAAATCTGTGGTGTGAGTAGGTAAATAATTATCGAACAGAATTTGAAATTTTGCTTCAGGGTCACTAAGGGGCGCCAAAACTCCATACAGGAAGTAGCCTATCGTCACTAAAATGGATATAACTCGTGAACGGTTTGAGATATCTTAACGAGGTTTGGTACACATGTGTACCAGCTCACTCCGGTGTGACAGTAAAAAAGATGCAGATTTTGGCCACTAGGTGGCGCTATAACAGGCTTTAGCTCGGGAATGGCTATTACTACACAACCGTTAGCCCGATACACTTAATATTTGCTATGGTGTGTCTTTGTGCAATGTACCATGAGGGTCTGGAAGGACATTGGCGTATCTCCAAAAACATGGCCGTCATCGGCCAATGAAAGTTGAGGACTGATTTGACAGGGTTAACGAAGGTTGATCGGAACGAAACGCACTGTGCTTCTTCGTGTACTGCTCATGAAGGTCTGTAAGAATTACGGTGTCATTTGGCCACTAGGGGGCGTAATACCATACTTCGGTGCCTGTATCACGTGACGTTTGACATACACACACAAACATGACATCATATGATAGATCTGCCCATGGTGAACAACTTTGCCTCTTGAAGCATTGCTGTCAATCAAACGGTTCGTGAGTTATTGGTGATAACCTTCAAATCCTACTTTTGCGAACTACTCCTAGGTTTTTTGCCCGATCGGAATCGTTCCAATGCAGGAGAAATCTGTGGAGTGAGGAGGTAAATAATTATCGAACAGATTTTGAAATTTCGCTTCAGGGTCACTAAGGGGCGCCAAAGCTCCATACAGGAAGTAGCCTATCGTCACTAAAATGGATATAACTCGTGAACCGTTTGAGATATCTTAACGAGGTTTTGTACACATATGTACCAGCTCACTCCGAGATCACAGTAAAAAAGATGCGGATTTTGGCCACTAGGTGGCGCTGTAACAGGCTTGAGATCGGGAATGGCTATTACTACACAACCGTTAGCCCGATACACTTAATATTTTGTATTGTATGTCTTTGTGCAATGTACCATGAGGGTCTAGAAGGACATTGGCGTATCTTCAAAAACATGTCTGTCATCAGCCAATGAAGGTTGAGGACTAATTTGACGGGGTTAACAAAGGTCGATCGGAACGAAACGCACTGTGCTTCTTCGGGTACTGCTCCTGAAGGTCTGTAAGAATTAAGGTGTCATTTGGCCACTAGGGGGCGTAATAACATATTTCGGTACCTGTATCACGTGACGTTTGACATACACACACAAACATGACATCATATGATAGATCTGCCCATGGTGAACAACTTTCCTCTTGAAGCGTTGCTGTCAATCAAACGGTTCGTGAGTTATTGGCGATAACTCCTATAGGTCCTATAGGTGCACGTGTGTTTAAGCATACATAGTCTGTATGAACCGTTTCTTACCATCTCTTTCGTTTTTGTGGATGCTGGATCAGCCTGGTCGACGATGTGTGACATCTTTGACGTGCCTTAATGCTCGAAACCCGGCAAATGCTGCTTGCAGCTTTAATTATTATTATTAGGGTTTCGAGCACGAAGTGCTGAAAACCTATTGTATTTGTCTGTTTTATTATTATTATTATTATTATTATTAGGGTTTCGAGCACGAAGTGCTGAAAACCTATTGTATTTGTCTGTTTTATTATTATTATTATTATTTATTATTTTTCCGCCATAAAACGCGTCGCCCAGCACAAACCGTAAGTCGTAGAAACTTGCCACTTGGTCAACTGGTTGTATATCAGCTCGCTACTCAGATACAGTGAATCAGCCAAATCGGCCCATAGGTGGCGCTATAGCAATGCCCGACGCGTTTAGGCTCATAACTCCTAAACCGGACATCATACACTCAAGTGTTTGGTATCATTGTAATCTCTGGCTCCAAACTTAAAAAATGTATATCTCCGATTTCATTTCCGGTATGCAAATTTTTTCGCTAAATTGCATAATATGCATTTCAAGCCAAAATGAACTAGTCCTAGGTTTTTCGCCCGATCGGAATCGTTCCAACGCAGGAGAAATCTGTGGAGTGAGTAGGTAAATAATTATCGAACAGAATTTGAAATTCCGCTTCAGGGTCACTAAGGGGCGCCAAAACTCCATACAGGAAGTAGCCTATCGTCACTGAAATGGCTATAACTCGTGAACGGTTTGAGATATCTTAACGAGGTTTGGTACACATATGTACCAGCTCAGTCCGGAGTCACAGTAAAAAAGATGCGGATTTTGGGCACTAGGTGGCGCTATAACAGGCTTGAGCTCGGGAATGGCTATTACTACACAACCGTTAGCCCGATACACTTAATATTTGGTATGGTGTGTCTTTGTGCAATGTACCATGAGGGTCTAGAAGGACATTGGCGTATCTTCAAAAACATGGCCGTCGTCGGCCAATGAAGGTTGAGGACTGATTTGACAGGGTTAACAGAGGTCGATCGGAACGAAACGCATTGTGCTTCTTCGTGTACTGCTCCTGAAGGCCTGTAAGAATTATGGTGTCATTTGGCCACTAGGGGGCGTAATACCGTATTTCGGTGCCTGTATCACGTGACGTTTGACGTACACAAACAAACATGACATCATATGATAGATCGGCTCATGACGAAAAACTTTGCCTCTGGAAGCGTTGCTGTCAATCAAACGGTTCGTGAGTTATTGGCGATAACGTTCAAACCTACTTTTGCGAACTAGTCCTTGGTTTTTCGCCCGATCTGAACCTAACCAAGGCTGATTGATTCTGTGGAGTGTGACTATAAATAATTATCAAAAAAAAATTGAAATTTACATTCAATCACGCAAGGAGTGGCCAAAAACCGAACTGGGCGGAGCTTAAAACATTAAAACGGCCATAACTCGAGAGTCGTTTGAGATATCATCACGGGGCTTGAATCATATTTGTAGGCCATCGGTCTAAGGCCGTGATATAAAAAGCTCGCCGATCGGACACTAGATGGCGCTATAACGGGGAAAATGGCACTAAATACTGTGATTATGCAATGGTTACAACTTTCACGCCTATAATTTTATCTGTGGTCAAGAGATTTTCATGGGAGTTGTTTTTTTTATCATCCTGAATTGTTTCCAAGTCCTACGATACCAAACATACCAGGTTTTGCCTTATGGTTAGTCCTGCACTGCAAAAACTGTGCTTACAAAACATGCGTGAATAACTCCGCGAGGGTTATTCCGATCGACTCGAAAACACCATAGGAAGAAATTAACTTTACCTTCTGAACAAAAAACTCTATTGGCGTTATGTTAAAATTTCCATCAGAAATGGCCGAAAATTGCAAAAAAACGAAAAATTACATTCATTTTTTGTGTTTTCTACACATAAATGGTTATAACTCCGCTATGAAATGACATTTTTCTACCAGATTTGATACGCTGATGTCTGAGCAGAGTCTGAGGCAATACAAAAAAAAATTGTTTTCCTACACCACTAGTTGGCCTCATAATTGAACAAAACCTTTGACATTGAGTGAGCCCAATGGTCATACAATTGTTTCTTCACTAAACTAAAGTGAATAGCCGTGATACTAGCTACATGTAACACAGTCATGACCCGAGGTTGCATGCACGAGTTTGACATAGCGCCACCTAGTGGTTATTTGTTATTTTCACTTAAAAATACTGCAACCTTACATCTAAAATCATGAGTCATCATAGATTGTGCCTTTCATGGCTTTGAGTATAATCATTGGTGGATTGCAGTTCACTCCCTAGCAACCAATGAGAATACCCTAGCAACCATTTAGCAAGAGCTGTATCTCAGTATCAGAACATCTTAGAGACATGGGGTTCGGCTATGACAACCACTATGAACAAGTATGTCTGGTAGCTTACTTTTCATCATTTATTTTGTACAATGCAGCAAATCTACTCAGGCATGCCCTTAAAGGTCATAAGATCCCAAATCGCTTGAACCCAAGCGAATGACTTCACATTAAGCACGTGACATGTTTGTCCTATAGGTGCACGTGTGTTTAAGCATACATAGTCTGTATGAACTGTTTCTGACCATCTCTTTCGTTTTTGTGGATGCTGGATCAGCCTGGTCGACGACGTCTGACATCTTTGATGTGCTGTCCACTGTAAGTCTTTGCGGTCTGCTGCGCTGCTGTTTGTGTCGTATATGCACGTCCGCAGTCTGTTTGAACCATTGATGACCATACCACGACTCAATGGCCTTTTAGTTAAACTAAACACAGCCATTTCTGAATTGTATGTTTCCGTATAAATCTGAATAACTTATTCTCGTTAACAAATTATCCTTATAACTTCACATTAAGGACATTACATGTTTGTCTTATAGGTGCACATGTGTGTAAGCATAAATAGTCTGTATGATCCGTTTTTGACCATCTCTTTCGTTTTTCTGGAGCGAGGTGGTCTATCATTCATTGTGTCTGTATTCGGGTGCAACTCCTCAGCCTGGTAATCGACGTCTGACGTTTTTGACGTGCTTTAATGCTCGAAACCCGGCAATTGCTGCTTGCAGCTATATTTATTATTATTATTATTATTATTATTATTTTTCCGCCATAAAACGCGTCGCCCAGCACAAACCGTAAGTCGTAGAAACTTGCCACTTGGTCAACTGGTTGTATATCAGCTCGCTACTCAGATACAGTGAATCAGCCAAATCGGCCCATAGGTGGCGCTATAGCAATGCCCAACGCGTTGGGGCTCATAACTCCCAAACCGGACATCAGACACTCAAGTATTTGGTACCATTGTAATCCCTGGCTCCAAACTTAAAAAATGTATATCTCCGATTTCATTTCCGGTATGAAAATTTTTCGCTAATTTGCATAATATGCATTTCTAGCCAAAATGAACTAGTCCTAGGTTTTTCGCCCGATCGGAATCGTTCCAACGCAGGAGAAATCTGTGGAGTGAGTAGTTAAATAATTATCGAACAGAATTTGAAATTTCGCTTCAGGGTGACTAAGGGCCGCCAAAACTCCATACAAGAAGTAGCCTATCGTCAGTAAAATGGCTATAACTTGTGAACGGTTTGAAATATCTTAACGAGGTTTGGTACACATGTGTACCAGCTCATTCTGGGGTCACAGTAAAAAAGATGCGGATTTTGGCCACTAGGTGGCGCTATACCAGGCTTGAGCTCGGGAATGGCTATTACTACATAATCGTTAGCCCGATACACTTAATATTTGGTATGGTGTGTCTTTGTGCAATGTACCATGAGGGTCTGGAAGGACATTGGCGAATCTCCAAAAACATGGCTGTCATCGGCCAATGAAGGTTGAGGACTGATTTGACAGGGTTAAGGAAGGTCGATCGGAACGAAACGCACTGTGCTTCTTTGTGTACTGCTCCTGAAGGTCTGTAAGAATTACGGTGTCATTTGGCCACTAGGGGGCGTAAGACTATATTTCGGTGCGTGTATCACGTGACGTTTGACATACACACACAAACATGACATCATATGATAGATCTGCCCATGGTGAACAACTTTCCCTCTTGAAGCTTTGCTGTCAATCAAACGGTTCGTGAGTTATTGGTGATAACCTTCAAAACCTACTTTTGTGAACTAGTCCTAGGTTTTTCGCCCGATCGGAATCGTTCCAACGCAGGAGAAATCTCTGGAGTGAGTAGGTAAATAATTATCGAACAGAATTTGAAATTTCGCTTCAGGGTCACTAAGGGGCGCCAAAGATCCATACAGGAAGTAGCCTATCGTCACTGAAATGGCTATAACTCGTGAACGGTTTGAGATATCTTAACGAGGTTTTGTACAAATATGTACCAGCTCACTCCGGGGACACAGTAAAAAAGATGCGGATTTTGGCCACTAGGTGGCACTATAACAGGCTTGAGCTCGTGAATGGCTATTACTACACAACCGTTTGCCCGATACTCTCAATATTTGGTATGGTGTGTCTTTTTGCAATGTACCATGAGGGTCTGGAAGGACATTGGCATATCTCCAAAAACATGGCCATCATTGGCCAATGAAGGTTGAGGACTGATTTGACAGGGTTAACGAAGGTCGATCGGAACGAAACGCACTGTGCTTCTTCGTGTACTGCTCCTGAAGGTCTGTAAGAATTAAGGTGTCATTTGGCCACTAGGGGGCGTAATAACATATTTCGGTGCCTGTATCACGTGACGTTTGACATACACACACAAACATGACATCATATGATAGATCTGCCCATGGTGAACAACTTTGCCTCTTGAAGCGTTGCTGTCAATCAAACGGTTCGTAAGTTATTGGTGATAACTCCTATAGGTCCTATAGGTGCACGTGTGTTTAAGCATACATAGTCTGTATGAACCGTTTCTTACCATCTCTTTTGTTTTTGTGGATGCTGGATCAGCCTGGTCGACGACGTGTGACATCTTTGACGTGCCTTAATGCTCGAAACCCGGCAAACGCTGCTTGCAGCTTTAATTATTAGGGTTTCGAGCACGAAGTGCTGAAAACCTATTGTATTTGTCTGTTTTATTATTATTATTATTATTATTATTATTATTATTATTATTATTATTTTTCCGCCATAAAACGCGTCGCCCAGCACAAACCGTAAGTCGTAGAAACTTGCCACTTGGTCAACTGGTTGTATATCAGCTCGCTACTCAGATACAGTGAATCAGCCAAATCGGCCCATAGGTGGCGCTATAGCAATGCCCGACGCGTTGGGGCTCATAACTCCTAAACCGGACATCAGACACTCAAGTATTTGGTACCATTGTAATCCCTGGCTCCAAACTTAAAAAATGTATATCTCCGATTTCATTTCCGGTATGCAAATTTTTCGCTAATTTGCATAATATGCATTTCTAGCCAAAATGAACTAGTCCTAGGTTTTTCGCCCGATCGGAATCGTTCCAACGCAGGAGAAATCTGTGGAGTGAGTAGGTAAATAATTATCGAACAGAATTAGAAATTTCGCTTCAGGGTCACTAAGGGGCGCCAAAACTCCATACAGGAAGTAGCCTATCATCACTGAAATGGCTATAACTCGTGAACGGTTTGAGATATCTTAACGAGGTTTGGTACACATGTGTACCAGCTCACTCCGGTGTGACAGTAAAAAAGATGCGGATTTTGGCCACTAGGTGGCGCTATAACAGGCCTGAGCTCGGCAATGGCAATTATTACACAACCGTTAGCCCGATACACTTAATATTTGCTATGGTGTGTCTTTGTGCAATGTACCATGAGGGTCTGGAAGGACATTGGCATATCTCCAAAAACATGGCCGTCATTGGCCAATGAAGGTTGAGGACTGATTTGACAGGGTTAACGAAGGTCGATCGGAACGAAACGCACTGTGCTTCTTCGTGTACTGCTCATGAAGGTCTGTAAGAATTACGGTGTCATTTGGCCACTAGGGGGCGTAATACCATATTTCGGTGCCTGTATCACGTGACGTTTGACATACACACACAAACATGACATCATATGATAGATCTGCCCATGGTGAACAACTTTTCCTCTTGAAGCGTTGCTGTCAATCAAACGGTTCGTGAGTTATTGGTGATAACCTTCAAATCCTACTTTTGCGAACTACTCCTAGGTTTTTTGCCCGATCGGAATCGTTCCAATGCAGGAGAAATCTGTGGAGTGAGTAGGTAAATAATTATCGAACAGATTTTGAAATTTCGCTTCAGGGTCACTAAGGGGCGCCAAAGCTCCATACAGGAAGTAGCCTATCGTCACTAAAATGGATATAACTCGTGAACCGTTTGAGATATCTTAACGAGACCTACTTTTGCTAACTAGTCCTAGGTTTTTCACCCGATCGGAACCTAACCAAGGCTGATTGATTCTGTGGAGTGTGACTATAAATAGTTATCAAAAAAAAGTTGAAATTTGTATTCATCCACGAAAGGAGTGGCCAAAAATATAAATGGGCGGAGCTTAGTAAATTTAAATGGCCATAACTCGAGAGGGGTTTGAGATATTCACGGGGCTTGAATAGTATGTGAAGGCCATCGACCTGAGGTTGTGAAATAAAATGCTTGCCGATCGGACAAAAGGTGGCACTATAACGGGAAAGATGGCATTAAATACTGTGATTATCCAATGGTTACACTTTATAAGCCTATAACTTCATCTGTGATCAACGAATTTCCATGGGAGTTGTTTTTATATGATCCTGAATTGTTTTTGAATCCTACGATACCAAGCATGCCAGGTTTCGAATTACGGTTCGACCAGAACTACGTTTTACCACATAAAAAACAATCACTAATAGCTTCGTAACTGTAACTCCTATCGATTCGAAAACACCATAGGAAGAAAAATGCAATAGCTTCTGAACAAAATCTCTATTGGCGTTATATTAAAATCTCCATCAGAAATGGCTGAAAATTGTGAAAAACCAAAATAGTCCTATAGGTGCACATGTGTTTAAGCATACATAGTCTGTATGAACCGTTTCTGACCATCTCTTTCGTTTTTGTGGATGCTGGATCAGCCTGGTTGACGACGTGTGACGTCTTTGATGTGCCTTAATGCTCGAAACCCGGCAAATGCTGCTTGCAGCTTTAATTAGGGTTTCGAGCACGAAGTGCTGAAAACCTATTGTATTTGTCTGTTTTATTATTATTATTATTATTATTATTATTATTATTATTATTTTTCCGCCATAAAACACGTCGCCCAGCACAAACCGTAAGTCGTAGAAACTTGCCACTTGGTCAACTGGTTGTATATCAGCTCGCTACTCAGATACAGTGAATCAGCCAAATCGGCCCATAGGTGGCGCTATAGCAATGCCCGACGCGTTGGGGCTCATTACTCTTAAACCGGACATCAGACACTCAAGTGTTTGGTGTCATTGTAATCCTTAGCTCCACACTTAAAAAATGTATATCTCCGATTTCATTTCTGGTATGCAAATTTTTCGCTAATTTGCATATTATACATTTCAAGCCAAAATGAACTAGTCCTAGGTTTTTCACCCGATCGGAACCGTTCCAATGCAGGAGCAATCTGTGGAGTGAGTAGGTAAATAATTATCGAACAGATTTAGAAATTTCGCTTCAGGGTCACTAAGGGGCGCCAAAACTCCATACAGGAAGTAGCCTATCGTCAGTGAAATGGCTATAACTCGTGAACGGTTTGAGATATCTAAACGAGGTTCGGTACACATATGTACCAGCTCACTCCGGGGTCACAGTAAAAAAGATGCGGATTTTGGCCACTAGGTGGCGCTAAAACAGGCTTGAGCTCGGGAATGGCTATTACTACACAACCGTTAGCCTGATACACTTAATATTTGGTATGGTGTGTCTTTGTGCAATGTACCATGAGGGTCTGGAAGGACATTGGCGTATCTCCAAAAACATGGCCGTCATCGGCCAATGAAGGTTGAGGACCGATTTGACAGGGTTAACGAAGGTCGATCGGAACGAAACGCACTGTGCTTCTTTGTGTACTGCTCCTGAAGGTCTGTAAGAATTACGGTGTCATTTGGCCACTAGGGGGCGTAATACCATATTTCAGTGCGTGTATCACGTGACGTTTGAAATACACACACAAACATGACATCATATGATAGATCTGCCCCTGGTGAACAACTTTGCCTATTGAAGCGTTGCTGTCAATCAAACGGTTCGTGAGTTATTGGCGATAACCTTCAAAACCTACTTTTGCGAACTAGTCATAGGTTTTTCGCCCGATCCGAACCTAACCAAGGCTGATTGATTCTGTGGAGTGTGAATATGAATAATTATCAAAAAAAAGTTGACATTTGTATTCAAACACGCAAGGAGTGGCCAAGAACCGAACTGGGCGGAGCTTAAAACATTTAAACGGCCATAACTCGAGAGGCGTTTGAGATATCATCATGGGGCTTGAATCATATGTGTAGGCCATCGGTCTAAGGTCGTGATATAAAAAGCTCGCCGATCAGACACTAGATGGCGCTATAACTGGGAAAATGGCACTAAATACTGTGATAATGCAATGGTTACAACTTTCTTGCCTATAACTTTATCTGTGGTGAAGAGATTTTCATGGGAGTTGTTTTTTTAGCATCCTGAATTGTTTCCGAGTCCTACGATACCAATCATGCCAGATTTCGCCTTACCGTTACTTCTGCACAGCAAAAATAGCGCTTACAAAACACGCGCGAATAACTCCGCGAGGGTTATTCCGATCGACTCGAAATGACCATAGGAAGAAATTAACTTTACCTTCTGAACAAAAAACTCTATTGGCGTTATGTTAAAATTTCCATCAGAAATGGCCAAAAATTGCAAAAAACGAAAAATTATCTCCAAATTATATGTTTTTTACACATAAATGGTTATAACTCCGCAACGAAATGACATTTTTTTACCAGATTTAAAACGCTTATGTCTGAGCAGAGTCTGAGGCAATAAAAACAATTGTTTGCCTACACCACTAGTTGGCCTCATAATTGAACAAAACCTTTGACATTGAGTGAGCCCAATGGTCATTCAATTGTTTCTTTACTAAAATAAAGTGAATAGCCATGATTCTAGCTACATGTAACACAGTCATGACCCGAGGTTGCATGCACGAGTTTGTCATAGCGCCACCTAGTGGTTATTTGTTATTTTCACTTAAAAATAGTGCAACCTTACATCTAAAATCATGAGTCATCATAGATTGTGCCTTTCATGGCTTTTGAGTATAATCATTGGTGGATTGCAGTTCACTCCCTAGCAACCAAAGAGAATACCCTAGCAACCATTAAGCAAGAGCTGTATCCCTGTATCAGAACATCTTAGAGACATGGGGTTCGGCTATTTTGACTCATTAACACTATTTTAACATTTTGTGACCCGAGTTTTGCCACTGCAAGCACCACAATCATTTCCTTCAGTGTTCTGTTTGTCAATGTTCCGTGAGAAGAGAGGGAGACATTTCACTGAATGATAGCAACTTTTTTGCTGACAACTATGAACACGTGTGTCTGGTAGCTTACTTTTCATCATTTATTTTGTACAATGCAGCAAATCTACACACGCATGCCCTTAAAGCTCTTAAGGTCCCAAATCGCTTGAACCCAAGCGAATGACTTCACATTACGCAAGTGACATGTTTGTCCTATAGGTGCACGTGTGTTTAAGCATACATAGTCTGTATGAACTGTTTCTGACCATCTCTTTCGTTTTTGTGGATGCTGGATCAGCCTGGTCGACGACGTGTGACGTCTTTGACGTGCCTTAATGCTCGAAACCCGGCAAATGCTGCTTGCAGCTTTAATTAGGGTTTCGAGCACGAAGTGCTGAAAACCTATTGTATTTGTCTGTTTTATTATTATTATTATTTTTCCGCCTTAAAACGCGTCGCCCAGCCCAAACCGTAAGTCGTAGAAACTTGCCACTTGGTCAACTGGTTGTATATTAGCAGGCTACTCAGATACAGTGAATCAGCCAAATCGGCCCATAGGTGGCGCTATAGCAATGCCCGACGCGTTGGGCCTCATAACTCCTAAACCGGAAATCAGACACTCAAGTGTTTGGTATCATTGTAATCCCTGGCTCCAAACTTAAAAAATGTATATCTCCGATTTCATTTCCGTCATTAAAAATTTTCCGCTATTTCCGATTTTGTCGAAAAAAATAAAAACGAACTAGTCCTAGGTTTTTCGCTCGATCGGAATCGTTCCAGTGCTAAAATGTTCCTTGGAGTTTGAATATCAATAATTATTAAAAAAAAGTTGAACTTTCGACTCACGGTCGACATGCCACGCCCAAACGTCTGAAGTGTGCGCAGCCAATTGGACTTTTTTGGCTATAACTGGGGACAGAAATGAAGTATCAACACGACACTTGGTATTTGTGATGAGAGTCATGGCCTGAGGTTGCGTGCCTCGTTTCGTCACCGCGCCACCTAGTGGTCAGACGAATCATTTAAATGCTTATAACTTAGGCTAAGTTTGACGTATTTTCATGGGACTTTTTTACTAAGAGTTTTGAATTGTTGCCGAGTCCAACGATACCAAACATGCCAGGTTTCGCCTTACGGTTAGCCCTGCGCAGCAAAATAGCGCTTAAAAAACATGCGCGAATAACTCCGCGAGGGTTATTCTGATCGACTCGAAACAACCATAGGAAGAAATTAACTTTACCTTCTGAACAAAAAGTTCTATTGGTGTTATGTTAAAATTTCCATCAGAAATGGCCGAAAATTGCAAAAAACGAAAAATTACATTCATTTTTTGTGTTTTTTAGATATAAATGCTTATAACTCTGCAAGGAAATGACATTTTTTCACCAAATTTGATACGCTGATGTCTGAGCAGAGTCTGAGGCAATACAAAAAAAATGGTATGCCTGCACCACTAGTTGGCCTCATAATTGAACAAAACCTTTGACATTGAGTAAGCCCAAATGGCCATACAACTGTTGACTGGTGACAACTGTACTAAACTAAAGTGAATAGCCGTGATTCTAGCTACAAGTAACACAGTCATGACCTGAGGTTGCATGCACGAGTCTGTCATAGCGCCACCTAGTGGTTATTTGTTTTTTTCACTTAAAAATACTGCAAAATTACATCTAAAATCATGAGTCATCATGGATTATGTCTTTCATGGCTTTGAGTATAATCATTGGTGGATTGCAATTCACTCCCTAGCAACCGATGAGAATACCCTAGCAACCATTTACAAGAGCTGTATCTCTGTATCAGAACATCGTAGAGACATGGGGTTTGGCTCTTTTGACTCATTAACACTATTTTAACATTTTGTGACCCAAGTTTTGCCACTGCAAGCACCACTTTCACTGAATGATAACACCTTTTTTGCTGACAACTTAGAACACGTGTGTCTGGTAGCTGCGGATGACTTCACATTAAGGACGTGACATGTTTGTCCTATAGGTGCACGTGTGTTTAAGCATACATAGTCTGTATGAACCGTTTCTGACCACCTCTTTTGTTTTTGTGGATGCTGGATCAGCCTGGTCGGCGATGTCTGACGTCTTTGACGTGCTTTAATGCTCGAAACCCGGTAAATGCTGCTTGCAGCTTTAATTATTATTATTTTTCCGCCTTAAAACGCATCGCCCAGCCCAAACCGTAAGTCGTAGAAACTTGCCACTTGGTCAACTGGTTGTATATTAGCAGGCTACTCAGATACAGTGAATCAGCCAAATCGGCCCATAGGTGGCGCTATAGCAATGCCCGACGCGTTGGGCATCATAACTCCTAAACCGGACATCAGACACTCAAGTGTTTGGTATCATTGTAATCCCTGGCTCCAAACTTAAAAAATGTATATCTCCGATTTCATTTCCGGTATGCAAATTTTTTCGCTAATTTGCATAATATGCATTTCAAGGCAAAATGAACTAGTCCTAGGTTTTTCGCCCGATCGGAATCGTCCTAATGCAGGAGAAATCTGTGGAGTGAGTAGGTAAATAATTATCGAACAGAATTTGAAATTCCGCTTCAGGGTCACTAGGGGGCGCCAAAACTCCATACAGGAAGTAGCCTATCGTCACTGAAATGGCTATAACTCGTGAACGGTTTGAGATATCTTAACGAGGTTTGGTACACATATGTACCAGCTCACTCCGGGATCACAGTAAAAAAGATGCGGATTTTGGCCACTAGGTGGCGCTGTAACAGGCTTGAGATCGGGAATGGCTATTACTACACAACCGTTAGCCCGATACACTTAATATTTTGTATTGTATGTCTTTGTGCAATGTACCATGAGGGTCTAGAAGGACATTGGCGTATCTTCAAAAACATGGCCGTCGTCGGCCAATGAAGGTTGAGGACTGATTTGACAGGGTTAACAAAGGTCGATCGGAACGAAACGCACTGTGCTTCTTCGTGTACTGCTCCTGAAGGCCTGTAAGAATTTTGGTGTCATTTGGCCACTAGGGGGCGTAATACCGTATTTCGGTGCCTGTATCACGTGACGTTTGACGTACACAAACAAACATGACATCATATGATAGATCGGCTCATGACGAAAAACTTTGCCTCTGGAAGCGTTGCTGTCAATCAAACGGTTTGTGAGTTATTGGCGATAACGTTCAAACCTACTTTTGCGAACTAGTCCTTGGTTTTTCGCCCGATCTGAACCTAACCAAGGCTGATTGATTCTGTGGAGTGTGACTATAAATAATTATCAAAAAAAATTGAAATTTACATTCAATCACGCAAGGAGTGGCCAAAAACCGAACTGGGCGGAGCTTAAAACATTTAAACGGCCATAACTCGAGAGTCGTTTGAGATATCATCACGGGGCTTGAATCATATTTGTAGGCCATCGGTCTAAGGCCGTGATATAAAAAGCTCGCCGATCGGACACTAGATGGCGCTATAACGGGGAAAATGGCACTAAATACTGTGATTATGCAATGGTTACAACTTTCACGCCTATAATTTTATCTGTGGTCAAGAGATTTTCATGGGAGTTGTTTTTTTTATCATCCTGAATTGTTTCCAAGTCCTACGATACCAAACATACCAGGTTTTGCCTTACGGTTAGTTCTGCATTGCAAAAACTGTGCTTACAAAACATGCGTGAATAACTCCGCGAGGGTTATTCCGATCGACTCGAAAACACCATAGGAAGAAATTTACTTTACCTTCTGAACAAAAAACTCTATTGGCGTTATGTTAAAATTTCCATCAGAAATGGCCGAAAATTGCAAAAAACGAAAAATTACATTCATTTTTTGTGTTTTCTACACATAAATGGTTATAACTCTGCTATGAAATGACATTTTTTTACCAGATTTGATATGCTGATGTCTGAGCAGAGTCTGAGGCAATACAAAAAAAATTGTTTGCCTACACCACTAGTTGGCCTCATAATTGAACAAAACCTTTGACATTGAGTAAGCCCAATGGTCATACAATTGTTTCTTCACTAAACTAAAGTGAATAGCCGTGATTCTAGCTACATGTAACACAGTCATGACCTGAGGTTGCATGCACGAGTTTGTCATAGCCCCACCTAGTGGTTATTTGTTATTTTCACTTAAAAATACTGCAACCTTACATCTAAAATCATGAGTCATCATAGATTGTGCCTTTCATGGCTTTGAGTATAATCATTGGTGGATTGCATTTCACTCCCTAGCAACCAATGAGAATACCCTAGCAACCATTTAGCAAGAGCTGTATCTCTGTATCAGAACATCTTAGAGACATGGGTTCGGCTATTTTGACTCATTAACACTATTTTTACATTTTGTGACCCGAGTTTTGCCACTGCAAGCACCACAAACATATCCTTCAGTGTTCTGTTTGTCAATGTTCCATGAGAAGAGAGGGAGACATTTCACTGAATGATAGCACCTTTTTTTGCTGACAACTATGAACACGTGTGTCTGGTAGCTTACTTTTCATCATTTATTTTGTACAATGCAGCAAATCTACACAGGCATGCCCTTAAAGCTCTTAAGGTCCCAAATCGCTTGAACCCAAGCGAATGACTTCACAAGTGACATGTTTGTCCTATAGGTGCACATGTGTGTAAGCATAAATAGTCTGTATGATCCGTTTTTGACCATCTCTTTCGTTTTTCTGGAGCGAGGTGGTCTATCATTCATTGTGTCTGTATTCGGGTGCAACTCCTCAGCCTGGTTAGCGACATCTGACGTTTTTGACGTGCTTTAATGCTCGAAACCCGGCAATTGCTGCTTGCAGCTATATTTAGGGGTTCAAGCCCGAAGGGCTGAAACCCTATTGTATTTGTATGGATTTTTATTCTTTTTATTATTTTTCTTCTGCCGTAAAACGGATCGTGCAGACCAAACCGTAAGGCCTAGAGACTTGAGACTTGGCCTAATGATAGGTCTCACTCGTGCGCGAACTTGCCAGAGTATGAACCCAATCGGCCTATGGGGGGCGCTACAGCGATGGCAAACACGTTTATGCTCATAACTCCCACAATTATTCTCCAAATGTCAAGTGTCCTATATCCCTGGATTCCTTGCATCAACACGAACAAAATGTATATCTCCGATTTCATTTCCGTCATGAAAAATTTTCCGCTATTTTCGATTTTGTCTAAAAAAATAAAAACGAACTAGTCCTAGGTTTTTCGCCCGATCGGAATCATTCCAGTGCTAAAATGTTCCTTGGAGTTTGAATATCAATAATTATTAAAAAAAAGTTGAACTTTCGACTCACGGTCGACATGCCACGCCCAAACGTCTGTAGTGTGCGCAGCCATTTGGACTTTATTGGCTATAACTGGGAACAGGAATGAAGTATCAACACGACACTTGGTACTTGTGATGAGAGTCACAGCCTGAGGTTTCATGCATCGTTTCGTCACAGCGCCACCTAGTGGTCAGACGAATCTAATTATGCTTATAACGAAGGCTGAGTTTAACGTATTTTCATGGGACTTTTTTCCTTAGAGTTTTGAATTGTTGCCGAGTCCAACGATACCAAACATGCCAGTTTTTGCCTAACGGTTAGCCCTGCACAGCAAAATAGCGCTTAAAAAACACGCGCGAATAACTCCGCGAGGGTTATTCCGATCGACTCGAAACAACCATAGGAAGAAATTAACTTTACCTTCTGAACAAAAAACTCTATTGGCGTTATGTTAAAATTTCCATCAGAAATGGCCAAAAATTGCAAAAAACGAAAAATTACCTCCAAATTTGGTGTTTTTTACACATAAATGGTTATAACTCTGCAACAAAATTACATTTTTCCACCAGATTTGATACACTGATGTCTGAGCAAAGTCTGAGGCAATACAAAAAAAATTGTATGACTGCACCACTAGTTGGCCTCATAATTGAACAAAACCTTTGACATTGAGCTAGCCCAATGGTCATACAACTGTTTTTTCACTAAACTAAAGTATATAGCCATGATACTAGCTAGATGTAAAACTGTCATGACTTATGGTTGCATGCACGGGTTTGTCATAGCGCCACCTAGTGTTTTTTTATGTTCACATAAAAATACTGCAACCTTACATCTAAAATCATGAGTCATCATGGATTATGCCTTTCATGGCTTTGAGTATAATCCTTGGTGGATTGCAATTCACTCCCTAGCAACCAATGAGAATACCCTAGCAACCATTTAGCAAGAGCTGTATCTCTGTATCAGAACATCGTAGAGACGTGGGGTTCGGCTCTTGTGACTCATTAACACTATTTTAACATTTTGTGACCCGAGTTTTGCCACTGCAAGCACCACAAACATTTCCTTCAGTGTTCTATTTGTCAATGTTCCGTGAGAAGAGAGGGAGACATTTCACTGAATGATAGCAACTTTTTTGCTGATCACTTTGAACACGTGTGTCAGGTAGCTTATTTTTCATTATTTATTTTGTACAATTCAGCGAATCTACACAAGCATGCCCTTAAAGGTCTTAATGTCCCAAATCGCTTGAACCCCGTTAATCGCTGCTTGCAGCTATATTTATTATTATTATTATTATTTTTCCGCCATAAAACGCGTCGCCCAGCACAAACCGTAAGTCGTAGAAACTTGCCACTTGGTCAACTGGTTGTATATCAGCTCGCTACTCAGATACAGTGAATCAGCCAAATCGGCCCATAGGTGGCGCTATAGCAATGCCCGACGCGTTGGGGCTTATAACTCCTAAACCGGACATCAGACACTCAAGTATTTGGTACCATTGTAATCCCTGGCTCCAAACTTAAAAAATGTATATCTCCGATTTCATTTCCGGTATGCAAACTTTTCGCTAATTTGCATAATATGCATTTCTAGCCAAAATGAACTAGTCCTAGGTTTTTCGCCCGATCGGAATCGTTCCAACGCAGGAGAAATCTGTGGAGTGAGTAGGTAAATAATTATCGAGCAGATTTTGAAATTTCGCTTCAGGGTCACTAAGGGGCGTCAAAACTCCATACAGGAAGTAGCCTATCGTCAGTAAAATGGCTATAACTCGTGAACGGTTTGAGATATCTTAACGAGGTTTGGTACACATGTGTACCAGCTCACTCCGGTGTGACAGTAAAAAAGATGCAGATTTTGGCCACTAGGTGGCGCTATAACAGGCTTTAGCTCGGGAATGGCTATTACTACACAACCGTTAGCCCGATACACTTAATATTTGCTATGGTGTGTCTTTGTGCAATGTACCATGAGGGCCTGGAAGGACATTGGCGTATCTCCAAAAACATGGCCGTCATCGGCCAATGAAGGTTGAGGACCGATTTGACAGGGTTAACGAAGGTCGATCGGAACGAAACGCACTGTGCTTCTTCGTGTACTGCTCATGAAGGTCTGTAAGAATTACGGTGTCATTTGGCCACTAGGGGGCGTAATACCATATTTCGGTGCCTGTATCACGTGACGTTTGACATACACACACAAACATGACATCATATGATAGATCTGCCCCTGGTGAACAACTTTTCCTATTGAAGTGTTGCTGTCAATCAAACGGTTCGTGAGTTATTGGCGATAACCTTCAAAACCTACTTTTGCGAACTAGTCCTAGGTTTTTCGCCCGATCCGAACCTAACCAAGGCTGATTGATTCTGTGGAGTGTGAATATGAATAATTATCAAAAAAAAGTTGACATTTGTATTCAAACACGCAAGGAGTGGCCAAGAACCGAACTGGGCGGAGCTTAAAACATTTAAACGGCCATAACTCGAGAGGCGTTTGAGATATCATCATGGGGCTTGAATCATATGTGTAGGCCATCGGTCTAAGGTCGTGATATAAAAAGCTCACCGATCAGACACTAGATGGCGCTATAACTGGGAAAATGGCACTAAATACTGTGATTATGCAATTGTTACAACTTTCATGCCTATAACTTTATCTGTGGTGAAGAGATTTTCATGGGAGTTGTTTTTTTAGCATCCTGAATTGTTTCCGAGTCCTACGATACCAATCATGCCAAAACACGCGCGAATAACTCCGCGAGGGTTATTCCGATCGACTCTAAACGACCATAGGAAGAAATTAACTTTACCTTCTGAACAAAAAAATCTATTGGCGTTATGTTAAAATTTCCATCAGAAATGGCCAAAAATTGCAAAAAACGAAAAATTATCTCCAAATTATATGTTTTTTTACACATAAATGGTTATAACTCCGCAACGAAATGACATTTTTTTACCAGATTTGATACGCTGATGTCTGAGCAGAGTCTGAGGCAATACAAAAAAATTGTATGCCTGCACCACTATTTGGCCTCATAATTGAACAAAACCTTTGACATTGAGTAAGCCCAATGGTCATACAACTGTTGACTGTTGACAACTGTACTAAACTAAAGTGAATAGCCGTGATACTAGCTAGATGTAACACAGTCATGACCTGAGGTTGCATGCACAAGTCTGTCATAGCGCCACCTAGTGGTTATTTGTTTTTTCACTTAAAAATTCTGCAACCGTACATCTAAAATCATGAGTCATCATGGATTATGTCTTTCATGGCTTTGAGTATAATCATTGGTGGATTGCAATTCACTCCCTAGCAACCAATGAGAATACCCTAGCAACCATTTAACAAGAGCTGTATCTCTGTATCAGAACATTGTAGAGACATGGGGTTCGGCTCTTTTGACTCATTAACACTATTTTAACATTTTGTGACCCAAGTTTTGCCACTGCAAGCATCACAAACATTACCTTCAGTGTTCTGTTTGTCAATGTTCCGTGAGAAGAGAGGGAGACATTTCACTGAATGATAACACCTTTTTTGCTGACAACTTTGAACACGTGTGTCTGGTAGCTGCGAATGACTTCACATTAAGGACGTGACATGTTTGTCTTATAGGCGCACGTGTGTTTAAGCATACATAGTCTGTGTGAACCGTTTCTGACCACCTCTTTTGTTTTTGTGGATGCTGGATCAGCCTGGTCGGCGATGTCTGACGTCTTTGACGTGCTTTAATGCTCGAAACCCGGTAAATGCTGCTTGCAGCTTTAATTTAATAATGCATTTTTCCATTTTATTTTTGTTTTATTAACAGAAAATATCCAGTCTGAGGTTCTGACCGAGGATCATATCACCTCCTTACAGCTACTGGTTCATCATATTCTGCTGTTATTATCTGAAAACCAACATGGCTTTTGGATTGAAATGAAGTCAAACTTGTGTGTATGAACTAAAGCATTCAATAAACTGTTTATAAATATCTGTACTGTTGTTTTACATTGGGAATGTGCTTTTTAGTTTTATCAGATGTTAATATATGTTAATTTAATGAACACTTAAATGAATAATACATTGAGAACAATTTTTCTGTAATAAATGTTGATCAGATGACATTTAAAAAAAAATCCTTAACAGTTTTATAATGAGAATGATATAGATGATACTGCTGTATTGTTACATTTTAAAAACTGTTCGAAAATAAAGTTTTTTTCCCAAAAGTACCGTAATATGTTGCTGTCTTTACATTTACCATATTAACACCATAGTATTAAAAATATAACACTACATTGGAGTTAACAAATAACACTGAGGGATTTAATTTTTAACAAATAAAAAATATTTAACACCGATTAGTGTAAATTTATAGTTAGATTTTTAACTCTTCATAGAGTCAATGCTAACACTTTTAAAGAGTCAATGTGCTAACACTTTCAAAAGTGTTAAAATATCTCTATTGGGAGTGGACCCCATGAGACACTTTAAAGTGTTGAAATTAACTCTTATAGAGTTATTCTGAGGTTCCAGATTTTGCTGTGTATTAATACATGTATATAAAGTATCCTCTGACAGAATCTCTTGCTCTATAAAATACACAAATAGAAGTAGAGTGACACGATACCTTGAAACAGAAGATATATCAGTACTTTCATCTCTGGATCACAATGCTTCCTCTTATATAGAAAACTCCCACTTATAATCTGCAAATAAGCTTAAATGTTAAAAACATTTCAGAACTATGTAAAAGTGCACATCTCATGACCTTCACCAGTTTACCAACTAACACAATTTTTCCCATTATGGGTTTATATTCCATTTACCATTAGAAAATAAGACGTGAAAGGGGACAACAAAACGTTTCTTTAATACGATTAAATGTAATATTCGCTTCCATGTTTCAAGCTTACCTTCTCAGCCCCCTGCTTAAATAAGTGGACTGGATGAGAACCAACTGAAAAATAAAATAGAAGAAAGTGATGACAGAGTAATAAATGCTTCTCAGCAGAAGAAAGAATGATGAGTTGTTCATATGTTTAATAGTAGTGCTCTGATGTCCACGCCCACAAAACAATTTCCTTTTTCTTGGTCTTTTTCTTTAACAAGTAAAAGTTTTTGAAATCAAAATATGGCTGTAGATTTAGGTTGGATAATAGAGATGCCGTTTTGGATGTATTTACAACAAGAACTTGCAAACTAGTTGAAATCTTTCAGATGAGAAAAAACTGTGAGCTTTTGAAAACATGGAAAGCAATGTGACATCAGTTCTCAAGTCAAGAACATGTTATAACAGTTCTCCTGTCATATCAAGTGTTTCGGCCAGACACATGCACATGTGCAGCATAATGAGAACTGAAGAAATTGTTTAAAAGGTCAACTATATTTTGTGCTCAATGCTGTTTAAATTTTAATTGCATGACCTTAAATATTTTTTTTACCATGATAAAGTATTTTTGTGTGTTATGTATATGTAGCTTAATATTGTTTTTTGTGATGTATGGTAAAGCCAGAGATAATTTTTCACAATGAGGGCTATAAAGTTAACAAAAGCAAAATATTCATTTGGGTGAAGCCAACCAGGAACTAAATGAGCTGTAATGTAAGTATCTTTGATAATAAAAAATAAAGCTTATTAAAAATATGGATGCTATAGCTAAATATTAAGAGCAGGGGATCTAATGGATATAATTTAATGCATTCTGACGTATTAACACAATAAAAGAGTTAGATTTCTCATGCTTAAAAATAACTAAAACAATTTAGCTGGTAAACTGGTGAAAGTCATGACACCGATTATCTCAACAAACAAGAAACAAGTTATGTTGCCCCATCACAAATGGATTAATTAAACTTCCAAAACATCTTAATTAAACTGAGCAAGCAGTTGATCATGGTAAATGAGTTGAGTATTTTCAAAAAGAAAATATTAAGTTATGTCAAAGAATAACCTATTTATGTCAGTATTATGCATTGCAGTTGTGTTTGCACAAAAACTAAAACAAATTAAAGTGAACTGCTTAAGCAAAACGAACAACCTATGTATATATAGGTTGTTCGTTTTGCTTAAGCATAATATATATATATTTCTTTTAAGGGTATACCAACTTAGCTATAATTCACACATATAAACAAAGCTTACCAGAAGTGATGCTGCCTCGGTCTCACACATTAGACATCTTCAGTCATTAGCACACTATCATGTGATTATATTTTCATACATTTTTATATTTTTTAAGTGATCATCATACAGCAAATAAAAACATTCATCAAAATTAATTTTACTTTATAAATTAACATGAAATATGATTAATAAATGCTGAACAAGTATTGTTCATGTATAGTTCATGTTATGTTTATATCTTTTTTCTGCAATTGTGGCTGATTTTATTTGCCAAATTCTATGAAAATGCTCTTTATGGCAGTCATGCGTGTGTGTGTTTGTGTGTGTGTTTGTGTGTGTGTGTTGGAGAGAGAGTGTGCGTGAGAAGAAGAGAGAAAGAAAATGTGTGTGTGTGTGAGTGTACGTGCGTGCGTGTGTGCGTGCGTGTGTGTGTGTGTGTGTGTGTTTGTGTGTGTGTGTGTGTGTGTGTGCGGGTATGTGTGAGTGTACATGTGCGTGCATTAGGTCACATCCCCTTTTTTCTGCATTTGTGGCTGATTTTATTCTCTATGGCAGTCAAGCATGTGTGTGTTTGTGTGTGTGTGTGTGTGTGTGTGTGTGTGTGTGGGTTTGTATGTGTGTCTGAGAGAGAGAGAGTGTACGTCAGAAGGAGATAGAAAGAGCATGTGTGTGTGTGTGTGTGTATGTGTGTGTGTGGGTGTGTGTGTGTGTATGTGTGTGTGTGTGTGTGTGTGTGTGTGTGTGTGTGTGTGTGTGGTGTTTGTGAATGTACATGTGCGTGCATTAGGTCACACCCCTTTATATCTTATTTTCTGCATTTATGACTGATTTTATTTGCCAAATTAGGAAAAGTCACAAAGTTTTACATATTTTTTTTAACCAATGAAATGTCGATTGGGGTCATATAGACCCACAGGACCGATTGAGGGTTAATAAACATTAAAGTTTTGCATCACTGCCTCCATTGTCTTCTGTTCTGACAGGTTGGTTGCTTGCACAAAAAGTGTGAGATTGTCAGCATGAACTCCTATACTTCTCTGTTTTTTAAAACTTCAATGACACCAGGCGCAACACATTTCAGAAATTACCACCAGCACACACATATTTACTTACCGTACATGAGGAGCTTAAATGCATAAAGCCACTAATGGTGGACACCTGAAATGGAAATTATAAGCTCTTGGCACAAACATCAAACATGATTTAAAGGCTACATTTAAATGAATTTGATTTATACTTTACTTCATTTTATAGTTAAATATTCAATGTCTTCAACTTCATTGTGAAACTGACTGTAACACAGATAAAACAGAGGCAGATGTATGCTTTTGAATGTATTTTTTTTTTTTATTAACATTTTGCACTTTGTGATTTTGTAGCTGTTGTTGTTCTGCCTCCATGATGTGTTACATTACACTCAATATCTGAACGTTCAGCCTTCACAACACCGGTGCGTGTCAGAGGGATTTTCCATTGACCATTTTCCATACAGACATCATCTATTACATCAGATCCTTCTATATCGTTCAGAATGATGTTTGGTTTGCTGTATGGACAAGTGTGGTAGGTGTAACACAGCAACCCTCCTCCACCCCATCACCTCACTCTCTGGTTTTATATCTATCCCGGTTAAAGAGGTGGCAGTGCTCTGGGTTCTGGCTAAAATTCGGAGCTCTGAGCCCTCCCCTCTGATAGCACCCAAAATTTGCTTTATAATCACATTACCCTATCAATTACATGTTAATGTGAACTTGTGAATGTAATTTAATATAACTTTTGCTTTCAATTAGCATACTGCAACATATCATATAAGTTATAAACATACGGTGTAAGGTTTAAGGTTGCAATGAATATATATTTGATTCCTTTTTTGATGGACAGAACAAGAATGCATTTGTGCAAAAAACATTATGAAACTTTAACTTTTGGCATAATGGGTAAACCAAAGCAAAACTTTAAGGGGCGGTTTCCCGGACCAGGATTAGCTTAATCCAGGACTAGGCCTTAGTTTAATTAGGAAATATAACTTGTTTTAAACAACATGCCTTACTAAAAACATTACCTGTGTGCATATTGAAGTAAAACAAAGGGCCCTGATGTATTTTAAGATCTGTAAGTGAAAGTTGTTTTCAGTTTGGAGGGCTCTTAAAAGTGTTGAAGTCTAGGACTAGTCTAATCCCTGTCCGCGAAACCGCCCCTAAATGTTTACTGAGAAAAGTTTACTCAGTAGCCTAACCTGAAATAAGTTTATTACTGAGTTTATACAGTAGTAGATTAGTTATATGAATACACATATATAAAGTGTCCTCTGACAGAATCTCTAGCTCTGTAAAATGCATGAATAGAGAAAGAAATAAGGTACCTTGAAACAGAAGATATATCAGTCCTTTCATCTCTGGATCACAATGCTTCCTCTTATATAGAAAAAAATCACATTTATAAACTGCAAACAAGCTCAAATGTTAAAAAGATCTCAGAATATCCCAAACACAACATGCAGAACTATGTAACAGTGCACATCTCATGACTTCTACACAGGTGCTTCACTGGTGCTTCACCATTGCTATATGGCACTAAAAATGGTTCTTCTATGATTACGAGCAAAGAACCACTTTTGGTGCTATATAGCACTGTTTGTTTTTAGATATGTTTATCACCTAAAGTGTTTTTCACAATTGTTCCAATTTTGGGTTTATTGGGTGAAGCCATTTACCATTAGAAAACAAGTGAATGGGGACAAAATAAGTTTCTTTTAGTACACTTAAATGCAGTGTTGGGCAAGTTACTGAAAATTAGTAATTAGTTACAGTTACTAGTTACTTCTTTTAAAAGTAATTGAGTTACTCTACCAGTTACTGTATATCAAAAGTAATTAGTAACTAGGGAAAGTAACTTTTAAGTTACTTTTATGTTTGCTTTTTAAATGTAAATATGAACATTACTGAACAGTCAAACAATAAAATGATATGGATGGGCTATTTTACACCTAAGACTCTAATATATCACATACTGTAGGAGGATTTTGCTTTAGATTCAGCTGTTGAAAATTTTATTAGAAATTATCTTAATATGTAAGCTTAGTTTATTTATGTATATCATTTAGATCATTTAGACAAATATTCTGTATGTTTACATTGAAAATATATAGTGTGTTAAAAATGTGTATTGTCTCTTTAAGAATTTGGAGACAATTGTGTCAACATGTCATATTTTCTAAAATAAATTATAATTTTTCTGATTCCATATTTATTTTAAAAAGCCATAAACGTCTCTGATGTGTCCTGCTGACAGGCGCGGTGTGCGCGTGCGGCAGCTGACGCAAATGATGGGTCCTCCGAAGGTTAGACCGTCTTATTTCAGTTCTCTTCGCGAACTTCTGAGGCTTCCATCTTTAAAGACAGAGTGCTCACTTTTTTTAGGTTGCATGCTTAGCAGGGCGCGGCCATGGAATTGGGACACAGCTTGTGAAGCTTGCGGCGGTAGTGCGCTCTTTGGTCAAATATTGTTTGTATACACTGAAAAAACGAACTTTTTGGTGTAGTAATATTTATTAGATTAACTCTCATAATTTCTACATAATAATATTAATATTTATTGAGAACTTGATTTTCCTAAGTAAAATGATGATAAATACACAATTAATTCATGTAAAAAATGAACTGTGTGGGAATAGTAAGTCTTATTAGATATTTTCTTGTATTATTTAACTGTTTTATAGTCACTGCACATAGTCCTAAAATAATTAAGTAAATTTTAATCAAAAACTTTAGCTTATCTTAGTTCATTTTACTTAAAAATATTAAATCCATTACACTAAAAAAATCTAAGTAAAATTTACTTACATTTATTTGCACAAGGAATACCCACAATTCTTTGCGCCTGAATATTTTTATTTTTTAAAGCTTTATCACAGAATAAGAACTGATAAGAACTTTAACTACTTAAATATTTGTTAGCAAAATGTCATAAAGGTTTAAGCTCTTATATTATTGATGTTGTTTTGTTGTAAATAATAATTTTGTGAAGTCACCGTTCAGGTGATCAGTGTTACTTTACATGAACCCTGTTCAGAACAGTGTATTGTAACTCTCTCCACAGTGCTGATAATGCATGTCAGAAACACAGTTTGTGTGCGTTTCTGTTCCGAATCAAGTTTATTCAATGACTGACTTGTTGTCAGTCATGAATTGTGTGTTTTAATGCCATTTATAACACTTAAAAGAACTAGGTCCATATTAATATGTTAAAGAAAATAACAAACAGAAAATATGATTTATTTAATATTATTAGGACAGCAATGCTTCAATTTTAAAAAAAACCTAATAGACTTTACCTAAACGATTAAAATAAATCTAACTTCTAAATAAAATAATTAAGTAACATTTAATTAATTATTTAACATATGTTTTATCATGCAATTTTAAGTAAATTTTATTTGATTTTAGTAGGTAAGTTTTACTTATAAAAAAGCAGTAAATTTTACTTAAAAAAAGTTTGTGCAAATTGTTACGAGGATTTACAAGTAAATTTTACAAGTTGTTTTTTTCAGTGTATGTTTTTTTGTTGGATTAAAATGATACTCAGGATTAAAGGAAGATATTTAATCAGAAAACGGAGTCCGTGAATTGTTTTGTCCGACGGACACAGGGCGAGTGGATTGTTTTGTCGGTTACGGAGCGAGTGAAACTGAAACTAAATGCACACTCACACATACTATGGAGTCCATGAAGGCCAATGTAAACATCTAAGATATATATGAACATTTCTCAGATTTATTGCTTTTGTGGACTACAAATGCAAGTTAATGTCATACTGGGATTGCTTGGCAAAGATAATTTACAAACATGAGACCGGATGGATTACACTGTAAAAAATAAATTGTTGGCTCAATGAATTATTTTTTAGTAACTAGTTCCACAGAAATTTTACGTTCACTCAATTTCTGACTCCAAAGTGTTACCTGGATTGATGTTTTTTAGTTGGCCCAATCTTGACTCAAATATAAAAAAGTATGTTTGCTCAACTAGCTTTATAGTTCATTCAACTAAAATGTTTTAATCAGTTGAATCTTTAAAAACTTACAGCAAAGACTCTGTCAATTAAAATTTAAGTATTTACTCAATGTTTTATGTGTTACTTCAATTAATACTTATTATTTGGGAATTTTTAATAAACTTTTTAAAATTATTTATCAAATAATTTATGCTGGTGTTGTTAACAAATAATGAACTTCAGTCACATAAAAACAAAAGCTTTATTCACTTATCATACAGACTGAACATACAGAATTAAGTCTTTTATAAATAGAAGGCAAAACAGTCCAAAAGCATTCCAAAGTCAGTCAGAACATCTTCAGAGCCATTTAGAAGAACTTCTTTCACCATGTATCCATTTGGTCTGCCTTTCCATCATCACCGCTCTGGTTTGATAAACAGAGGAATATAATACATACATAAATACATAGGGATGTAACGGTATTATAAATTTCGTGGTATTGCGGTAGAAGATTTTCCCGGTAACACCGTGGTCACATGATCGGTAAAACGTGAGGTCTTCCGGGCAACACGTGTAGTTTTATTCCGGCCAAGTAAAGCGAGTGGAGGGACGCGGGAACTACAATTCCCATAATCCCATGCGTGCTACTCTGACACCTCTCTACAAGTGGAGCGGCAGGAGAAAAGGAAAGGGGGAGTTAGACAGAAAGAGAGAGTCGAGGAAACTCATGTGGAAGACACACGACAGCAAGGAGGCGGTTTGGCAACAGCTGATCTGTGACTGGAGAGTGCATGGTAGGAGGTGGAGTAGATTCCGGAAGTGATCCGGAAATGGAGGATGAAATGTTTGAAGGGGATGATGGCGGGAATGGAAATAATGAATGGAGTGTTGTAGAAAAACGGAAAAGAAAGAAAAATAGCGCATCTGAAAGCGATAGTGATAATGGACCTCGTCTGACAAGAAAAAGGAAAGAGGAGTATAAGGTAGTAATGAAATTTGTAAACGGATCTTTCAGTGTTGTTAACCCGCTGAAGTTATCCAAAACAATAAAGGAAGTGATAGGACTGGTTGAAAGTGTTAAGAAGTTAAGAGATGGTAGATTGCTTATATATTGTAAAGATAGGGTGCAACAAAAAAGGGCTATAGGAGTTAAGTCAATCATGGATCAAAATGTAATTTGTTCAATACAGGAGGAAAAGAAATGGGTTAAAGGAGTAATAACAGGGATCCCTACAGAGGTAACAGTGGAAAAGATTAAAAAAGGTCTTACTGGAGCTAAAGTGATTGATGTAAAAAGGCTAAAATGTAATCGAAACAATGAAAGGGGAGACAGCCTCTCCGTAATGATTCATTTTGATGAGGAAAGACTGCCAAATAAAGTCATGTTGGGATATATGAGTTTCTCAGTAAGGCTTTTTGTACCCCCACCTTTGAGATGTTATAAATGCCAAAAGTTCGGGCATGTAGCGGCGGTATGCAGAGGCAAACAGAGGTGTGCGAGATGCGGTGGAGAGCATGAATATGGAAAATGTGGGCAAGAAATTAACCCCAAATGTTGTAACTGTGGAGGGGATCACAGTGCGGGGTATGGAGGGTGCAAGGTGAGGAAACATGCGGCTCAAGTACAGAGTGTCAGGATTCAGGAGGGATTGTCATACTCTGAGGCTATTAAAAAAGTAGGACAGAATTTGGAACCAGGAGACAAAAGTAAAGAAAGCATGCAACGAAAGACAGAAATGGCAATGGAAAGTACAAAAGAGAAAGTTGGGATTAAGGATAATGTTGCATTTGTTACTTTTATGGCTGAAGTAGTTAATTGTTCGGCACAAACTGAAAGTCGGACAGAAAGAATTAAAATTATAATCAAAGCAGCAGAAAAGTACCTAGAGATCGAAGGTATTTCAGTGGATATGATTAACGAGAAATTAAAGATGCAAACTACATACACTCAACCAGGATGTGGTGCTATATAATGGTGTTGTTAATACTTCAGTGGAATGCTAGAAGTTTAATAGCTAATGGCCAAGAGTTTAAAAAGTTCATCTCTGATTTAGAAAATAAACCTGATATAATATGTGTACAAGAAACCTGGCTCAAACCTCAATTAAATTTTATATTACAAGGGTATGGGGTAATTCGGAAAGATAGGAAACAAGGTAATGGAGGTGGGGTAGCTACGTTTGTAAAGGATGGTGTGGGATACAGGAATGTTGAAGAGAATTTAGATAAAGAGGTGGTAATGATGGAAGTTTGGGAAGGGAACCACAGTACTAAAGTTATAAATTTTTATAATCCATGTGAAAAGTTAAGTAAGGAAGTATTGGAGAGTATAAGAGGTAATATAAATCAGAAAGTAATATGGTGTGGTGATTTCAATGCTCATAATACTTTGTGGGGGAGTATTAAGACAGATTTCAATGGGCAGATTGTTGAAGACATGTTAGATTGGGGACGGTTAGTGTGTGTTAATAATGGATGTTGTACAAGAATAGATGTATCTCATGGACGTAGGTCAGTTTTAGATATTACCCTAATGTCAGAAAATCTAGCAAGAATATGTGAATGGAATGTAAATAAACAAAGCACAATGGGAAGTGACCATTATCCTATATGGTGTAAATTTGGTATGGACATTACCCAAACTTTGCTGGACAGAGTACCAAGATGGAAATTTAAGGCAGCTAACTGGGAACTATTTACAGAATTGTGTCATAATAGGATGTGTGAAATGATTTTAGGTAATAATGGCGTTGAAGAGTTAAATAAGGAAATAAGTGAAGTCTTAAGAACTACGGCAGAGGAAGCAATAGGGAAAATAAAGAAAACCTTAAATAGTAAGAAAGCAGTACCATGGTGGAATGAAGAATGTAGTAAAGCAGTAAGGGAAAGAAATAAAGCGATGAAGAAAGCCAGAAAATCTATTTTGTTTAGTGAGTACATTAACTTTAAGAAAGCACAAGCAGTAGTAAGGAGAGAAGTAAGAAAAGCTAAAAGAAATTACTGGAGAGAGTTTTGCAATAGAATAGGGGAGGATATTGAAATTAATGAAATTTGGAATATGATAAGGAAGATGGGAGGGATTCAGAAAAACAGCAATGTACCAGTTTTAGTAAATAATGGAAAAATAGCAATAAAGGATAGTGATAAAGCAGAGATGTTAGTGGAAACTTTTGTTAAGGTGCACAGTAATGAAAATATGTCAGAGAATATGAGGAGGTATAGAGAACAGAAAGTTAGGGAGAATTCTCACATATATGTTAAGAAGAAGTCTTCAGGAAGTTTGGTAGATACAGAGTTTAATCTATATGAGTTAAAGAGAGCACTTGTGGGGGTCAAGCGTACTTCTCCAGGCAAGGACGACATATGTTATGAGATGATAATGCATTTATCTGATTTATGCTTAAATATGATTCTAAGACTTTTTAACAAAATATGGGAAACTGGGAATTTACCTGCAGATTGGAAACATGGGGTGGTAATACCAATAGCCAAACCAGGAAAAGACCACTCTCAGCCAATTAATTATAGACCTATTGCGCTGACGTCAAATTTATGTAAAGTTATGGAACGGATGGTTATGAACAGATTGACCTATGTAACTGAAAGTAGGAATGTTTTCTCTGCATGTCAAAGTGGATTTAGGAAAGGGAGAAATACGATGGATTCAATATTATGTTTGGAAACTGAAATTCGAAAAGCTCAAGTTAATAAAGAAGTGTTAGTGGGAGTGTTTTTTGATGTAGAAAAAGCCTATGATATGCTGTGGAAAGAGGGGCTCTTAATGAAACTGGAAAGCTTGGGAATTGACGGAAGAATGTATAACTGGATTATGGGTTTTTTATTTGGAAGAACGATTCAAGTACGGGTAGGAACTGCTTTTTCTCAGATTCTTCCAATTGAGAATGGAACTCCCCAGGGAAGTGTGAGCAGTCCTATTCTTTTTAATTTAATGATTAATGACATTTACCATAATGTAGATTCTGGAATTGGAAGGTCTTTGTATGCTGATGACGGAGCACTATGGAAAAGGGGGCGAAATGTTTCGTTTGTAGAAAATAAAATGCAAAAAGCAGTGAATGAGGTGGAAGAATGGGCAAATAACTGGGGTTTCCGATTTTCTGTGGCAAAAACACAAGTGGTTTGTTTTTCGAAAAAGAAGAATAGTCCAAGATTGAATATTAAAATGTATGGGTATAAGCTGGAACAAGTAAATGTTATAAGGTTTTGGGGTTTGTGGATGGATTCTAAATTAAATTTTAGAATTCACATTCAGAAATTGATAGATAAATGCAAAAAAGGAATAAATGTGTTAAGGTGCTTGTCAGGAGCTGATTGGGGGGCAACGTGTCAGTCATTAAAAAGAATTTACTATGCTGTGGTTAGGTCAAACATTGATTATGGATGTTTAGTATACAGTTCTGCGAACAAAACAATACTTAAAAAGATTGAGGTTGTTCAAAATCAAGCTTTGCGAATATGTTGTGGTGCATTTAGATCATCCCGATAGTTTCACTACAAGTTGAAATGGGAGAACTGCCTATAGAAATGCGTAGGCTCCAGCTGAGACAAAGGTATTTGTACGGTGTAAAGGGACATCAGGAAAATCATCCAGTTAGAGCACTTTTGAAAGATTGTTGGGAGTATGAATATAAAGAAATAACTAGTTTCGGTTGGGTGGTAAGGAAAGAGATAAACAATTTGGAGTTGAAAGATCATGTAATAGCTCCTTCTGTTGCTATATCAGCAATTCCCCCTTGGTTGTTTCAAATGCCTTCAATAGATTTACAAATTCACAAAATATTGGAAAATTTGGAGATGAGCTTACCAACTGAGCTGGTAGTTCAACAGTATATTACACAAGAGTATTATGCTGTACTACAGGTATTCACTGATGGCTCTAAGGATCCAGAGTCTGAAAGAACGGCAGCAGCAGTATATATTCCTGCTTTTAAGACAAACATTGCAAAAAGACTATCAGATCAAGTGTCAGTTTTTACTACCGAACTTTTAGCTATTATAATAGCTCTACAATGGATTGAAGAAGTCCAACCAGAAAGAACTGTGATATGTAGTGACTCAATGGCTGCTCTCACTAGTCTAAAAAGTGGAAAATCAGAATCAAGGCAAGACTTAATATTTGAAATACTACAAAGTCTGTTTAGAATCAGGCAGTTAAGGATGGAGGTACATTTCCTTTGGGTGCCTGCTCATGTGGGTGTGGATGGTAATGAAGTAGTAGATTTGCTAGCAAAGAAAGCTTTAGATCATGCACAAATAGATATTAAGGTAGCTTTGAGTAAAACAGAATTCAAGAGCGTGATTTCATTTGAAGTAAATAAGAAATGGCAAAAGATGTGGAATAATGAAACTAAAGGAAGACATCTCTTTCAGATACAGGAGAATGTTGGAAATGGGAGGAAGTGGTATGGAAATAGAAAGAAGGATGTCATTATCTCAAGACTAAGAATTGGACATACAGCATTAAACTATAGTCTATTTAAAATAGGTAAACATGAATCGGGAGAATGTGACAAGTGTGGAGAATTAGAAACAGTAATACATATTATTAAGGAGTGTTCTGCATATGAAAGGGAGAGATTTCAATTAATACAAGAATTACGATGTATGGGAGTTGAACATTTTTCTTTAAAAGTATTGTTAGGAAATGAGGGTAGGCAATCAAGAATTCAAGAAGTGTTATTTAAATATTTGAAAAACATAGGAATAATAAACAGAATTTAGGTTTTAAATAATTTTATTTTATTATTATTTTTTTTTATTATTATTATTATTATTATTATTTTTTTTTTTTTTGCATTTCTTTCTTCCAAATCTATGCTCACTCCACACTCCAGATCAGTAGGTGGCGGTAATGCACCTTTTTCGTTGGTTTGCCAAACCGCCATAAAACACCAGAAGAAGAAGAAGAAGAAGTGGAGCGGCAATGGCGGAAGCAAAAGAAACACGAATTTTAAATCTGGTGTGTCGAAAAAGTTCGCGTTCGCTGTGACAAGAAACGAGGAAGGCCAAAATGTGATGGACATTCAAAACGAGTGAGTAAATCCGTGAATGAGCAGAGTGTGTATGCCGTTTCGCAATTAGAAGGTTGCAGCCTCCTTAGGTGGCATATGCAGGCTGCATCCGTCATTAAACGCCCGGTGTATTTAAGTTAACTGAGTATTACATTCGCAAGTCATAAGCGTGTTACAATAATATACGATTAAATAAGAATAATAGTCAACTTGAAAAATGTTAATATTTTGAAATAAGACGGTCTTCATTACGTATGCAGCTTACAAATGCGACCCATAGAGGCTGCAGACTTCCGATTGGGAAACGCGCCCCTGTATTAAGTGAGCTGACCTCAGCTCTTGGTCCAGCTACAATAAGTAAGCTATTTTCATTTTTTACTGGGTTGTTTTTGTTTTCAGGAATTGACCCATCTTAAAACCCATCATCTTTTCTTGATTCTACAATCACAACCGTTGCTTTCATAGAAGTACCAAGCATTAGCATTAATTTTAATAATAATAAAAACTAGGTAAATTGAGGGAGTCACTCAATTCTTAAAACCTGACTGATTAGGAGTTGTTTAAAGTCGACAAACTAAACCGAAACTTAATTTTTTTGTCCTTTTTATGAAAATTGTAAACACTTCACTACACTTTGTACATTACTAGCAGAAACACTTATGGCAGTTTTTCGAAGTCTTCATTTGTTTTTTCCTTCCTGCAAAGTTTCAATAATTACCGTATCGTGGGCATCATACCGAAATACTACCGTACCGTGAATTTTTGATACCGTTACATCCCTACTACATGTTTAATATAATAAAGCTTGACTGTGAAAGACTTTATACCCTAAAATTGCCAAATTTCCCTCAGACATCACACGTAATTGAATTAAACACTATTGGGCAGTTTTCTCGTACAGGGCTTATCACTGACTAAAATACTGACATCTCTTAACATATGAGTGTTATTGTTTTGTCTCAAAATGCACGCCAGTATTGTATTTTATAAGGTTTGTTTGTAAAAATGTCCCAATTATAATTAAGACGCAGTCCTAAACCCTGTCCGGTAATCTTAACTAAAATAGCTCCACTTTAACTCGGACACATAACATAACCCACCTTTATATAACTTATATCTTTACAAAAACGTCGAGTATTTGCGTCTTTGCCAATTACTATAGTCTAAAATTAACATTTATTTACAAACACTTACCTGACGTGAACTTGTGGAAACGGCTGATGACTTGTGTCGTTGTGGGAAACAGTGAGTGATGCCAGCTGTTTGCGTGCGGATTGATCTCGGATGAAATGACCTGTGATCCAGATCCTTCCGAGTTAAGACATTTTAAATTAAAAACTCACGCACATACTGTACATACACACACGTGCACACGGCGCACACACGGGTATATTTAGAAGTTTTATTTAAGATTGTTATGACATTGGGACTATTTCTCCACCCGCTCCTTCAGCTCTGAAGTTCAAATTCGCATGCAGTCCGGTTATAACAAATGTAAAAGATATGAAACATCACTCAACATCGATATCAATTAAGTGCAATTCTAAAATATGATTTAAAACATAACCCTTTCATTATTTAGTATGAGAAATTAAAATGAATTAAATCACGTCTAAATGCCACAGAGATATCAGAGCCAGCAGTCGATTTCTGATGGGCTTGCCGAGGAGAGGCTGCGCTGGGCGGGTTGTGAGTGCTTGAGCGACGGTGATTTTCTGGAGCTCATCTCCGTCCGAAAGTTTTCGAGCACATTTTTAAATAGACGCTATCTTTATTAACCGACCGCAGATTTAAACTTAAAGCACATACATTCACGCCTGAACAACTCTTACAATTACATTTTGTGACCAAATAACAGTAATATTATGAGCATTTTGTTGTCAGGAAACATAGCTGTCATAAGTCCACATATTGACCAGATTTGTCTTAATTAGTTCAGTCAACATAGCCATTCTGAATGTTGACTGGATTTGAAAATAACCTTTCATTTAATATTTTAAACACAGATTTATCTAGACTTAAAATAATATGTCTTCTCAACTAGCTCAAACAAAAAAATTGGTTAAACTTGTATATTTTTGCCCGTTCAACATTTCATTAATTGGATTTTTTACAGTGTATGACTTGCACACAATTTTTAAACAAAAGTTAGATTTAGATTTTTCATGTTCATTCTATATGCACTGTCAGCCATGATGAAGTTTACTGATTCATTGCGCCGCCCACCACGGTCCTGCGACGTTAAATCAGAAATGTCTTGTCTGTAAGTGTTATTATTTTTACAAAATAGAGTAACAAACTCATTTAAATTTCAGTACTTTGTAACGCGTTACTCCCATCACTGCTTAAATGTAATATTTGCTTCCAAGTTTCATCCTTACCTTCTCAGCCCCCTACTCAAACAATTGATCTATGTTTGATCATGATGGCAACGAAATGCGATTTATCGCGTTTACACTGTGACCTGTACATTTTTCTCTGGAGCTGAAGCTTTTCTTTGACCTTCTCTAGTTTTGAAGTTTTACGTATAAATTACGTCAAATGTCTATAATAATAATGTGCATAAAGTTTGTGCTCTTATATACAGTACAGAAACTACAAGCAGGTTTAAATCTTCATTTTAACGTAGGGGTGTAACGGTACGCAAAAATCACGGTTCGGTGTGTACCCCGGTTTTGAAGCCACGGTTCGGTTCATTTTCGGTACAGTAAGGGAAAAATGCAAACATTAAACTGCAGGTTGTTTATTACTATAAACTTTTTTTTACAATTTCTTTACACTTTTTTAAACACTTTTTATTAAAATATAATACAGGGCTCGAAATTGCGACCATTTTGGTCGCATATGCGACCGAAATTTAATCTGTGCGACCTTAAAATATATTTGGGAGCATTTGTGCGACTGCCCATTTTGTTGTGACGCGAGTTGATTGTGATCCTGCGTGCTGGCGCTGTCCCAGGTTCAGTGTTCTCTCCAACGATACATAACCAATCAAATTTCACCATTAAGTTCTTGCGTTTAATGAAGACCGCAGATTGGCTAATATGAGCGTCAGTCATTCCTTGTTGCCGTGAACGCGGAAATGTGAAAAGACGAACGCGTCGCGAGCATAGAGACAGAGCGCCGTTATGCAAATTTGAAAACCACGCCCACCGGGGGGGAAATCAATCCAACCGTCTCCATTGACTTTGTATTGCGAGAAGCCGCCTCCTTGTCATTTCTGGCTTTAAACAAAAAACTGAATAATGCCTAAAAGCTGCTGTGTGACAATATGTACAGCTAACAAGCCAAATAACCCAGAAATAAGTTTTTAATAAGCTGTCGAGCCGTAAAACCCAGTCTTTAAGGAGAATAAAGTGGATCGCCGACTACGTTTCCCCCTAGTGGACGCAGTTCTACTAATAGAAGTACTATGAAAAGTTGCCTGTATCAATTTTTGTGTCTTTAAACGCTCGTTTTTTGGGGTCCACAGCTTATAAAAACTTATTTACAGATTAAACTTAAAAACAGAATAATACCTAAAAGCTGCTGTGTGACAAGGTGTACATCTAACACGCCAAAAAAAATAAATAAATAATTTTTTATAAGCTGTCGACTTCAAAAAACGAGCATTTAGACACAGAAATGGAAACAGGCAACCCCCCACAGCACTCCCATTAGTAAAACTGCGCCCAATAGGGGGAAACGTAATCGGCGATCCACTTTATTCTCCCTAAAGGCTGGGCTTTACGGCTCGACAGCGTATAAAAACTTATTTCTGTGTTCTTTGGCTTGTTAGCTGTACATATTGTCACACAGCAGCTTTTAGGCATTATTCAGTTTTTTGTTATAAGCCAGAAATGACAAGGAGGCGGCCTTTTGCAATACAAAGTCAATGGAGACTGTTGGATTGCTTTCCCCCCCGGTGGGCGTGGTTTTCAGGTTGTGACGCGCTGCGCTCTGTCTCTATGACGAGAGCGAGCCGATTACAGCCAAGGTTACTGTATTTTTTGACGACGATCCGGATTCAAATGTAACTCCACCACCGGAAAATACGAGTTGACGTTAAACCTTTCAGAGAGAGTGGCTTAAAGATTTCGAGTTTCTCCGCTATGAAAATGTAACTTACAGTGTTTACTGTAAATCCTGTAAAACGGCGTTAATGGCGGAATCAAAACATTTTAAGCGCCAGACGTACCTTGCTTAAACATGGCGAAAGTGCCAAAAACACAAGACGTGTCATGACAAATGTGTTTATTATTGATGGAGACACCGACCTGTCTGTCAGTGTGTTTGATGGTGTATGTGCGCATGTGCTGGTGAATGGACATTCGACAAACATCCTTGTGGTCCATGTTGCTGTGGAATACGACAATGCTGATGGTATGTTTTTATTGTATTTTTTAAAACATTGCCTATTTAGTAGTAAAAGCATCCTGGTAATGCAGTTATCAATACAAATATATATTAGCCTTCTATATTAGGGTCACTTTTGTAATGTCACAATTAATCAGTGTTTTACGTGTTTGCTAGATTTTCTATGCAATCTTAATCATGTTACCTGTAATTGTTAAATTATTATTGCTGCTGTACTATTTCAACAGCATTTGGGTATTAATTTAGGAATTTATGCAGCAAAAAATAAAATAAAATAGAAGACAAACTTTTAAATGCTGGCCATAGGATGTGTAAAGCCCGGTGGTGGTGTTTTATTTTTAATAAAATAAATCTATTAACATTTACATTGTAGTTGTGGTGCTTTTTAATTTTTGGATGGATGCGCCTAAATTTTTGCTGGTGCTCCTAACTCTTTAAAGTTGGGAGCACCAGTGCTACCAAATAAAAAAGTTCATTTTGAGCCCTGTAATATATAAAATGAAAAAAATAATAAATAAAATACTACTGCAAAGTTCTTTTTTACATTATTTTATAACAGTAGGTAACTCTTTTCTTAACCTTCTCCTAAAATTGTTCTACTTAAACCTTGCACTAAACTAACAAATTAAATTCCTGAATACATTTATGAACAATTAGCCTACATTTTTGCCACCAAAAATGTTCTGTTTTGATTTATTTTGGATTGTTTAACTCACAGTATTGAATTGCTATGTACCATCTCTGTATAAAAATAATATTACTGCTCTATGTGTAACTGCATAGCAAGCAACATGATGATATACTTATTATACACTCATATTGAGATTAGTGAGTTGCATACATAGCCATCTTTGATCTTTTGCACGTTTCTCCTAATTTTTGCTTGTGTCGTTAATGTAACCTGTGACTTAAACTTACGAACCCCTCTGCAGCTGAGTAACATCTGAGTTACAGCTCTTCTCTGTCCCGACCAGCTGATCGCACTGTGACAATGATATGATTGACGTGAGGTGCAGATGAAAAATCTGATCACGCATTCCTTATTCTCGCTGTCACAGAAAGCGCGTCTCATGATTGCGTAGCAGCGAAAGACGTGCATCCTCTCACGCACTTTTGAAAAAACAAAACAGCGCGTTGACACGCGTTTAACATGCGCTTTTAGACACGACAAGTAAACGTTTACATCAATAATCAAACAAATATACAACTAAGTAAATAAAAATCTTTTTGCGGGCCGAATTATGTTATATGTTTGACAGAACACTTGCGCTGAACGCGGAGACTTCCGCCACTTAATATGTTCGTGTGGAAACGCACATATTATGTTCCGCACAGGCGCACACAAAAGATTGCATCCTGCCTTTCGGTGCACGTGTGCACCGTGCCGAAAGCCCTGAACCCGAAACGGTCCGGTACGAATACACGAACCGTTACACCCCTAGTTTTAACATTTCAGAAAAATTTTTATGTGCAGCACTATTCACCGATCAGCGATAACATGATGACCACCTGCCTAGTATTGTGTAGGTCCCCCTTTTGCCACCAAAACACCCCTGTCGAAGCGTGGACTCCACTAGACCTTTCTATCAGAACCAGCATTCACTTTATCAGCAATTTCAGCTACAGTAACTCGTCTGTTGGATCGGACCACATAGGCCCAGTGGCGGATTTAGCAAATTGGGGGCCCTAGGCGAAGGTATTTTTTACTCCAAAATTAAGATGGAAAGCAGAGGTCACACAAACGTCAATGGGGCAAAAACAGCCACGAACAGTAAATGAGGAAAAAATTATTTAAATCTGATGCTGCCCAAAAACTAGCAATGCATCAAAGCCAATGTTGTTACTAATCTTTCACATACCCAAGACTGTGATAAAAGGTTTAAAAAATCCAGTCTACAATCACTTTACATTAAAACTATGTTTTCTTTGATGTTTTTCTCACAAACATAACAAAAGGGTTGTGAATTTTACCACAGTGTATTGTTGAGTTTTTGAAAAATGTTCAAAGCATTTTCCCAAAATATGTGTCAACATAAGATTTTTCACCAAATATCATTCCATATGCTGAAAGTTGTGGCCAAATTAAGACTCAACAGCAACCCATAGTGGCGGAAACATCCCCAACATAACATCAGCAGGGCTCCAGACTAACATTTGAGAGAGGTTGCACTGGCGCTTGGTGGCGCTGGGCCTCAATTTGGTGGCACCAGTCACTGGGTGGTGTAAAAACAAAAAATAAACACTAAAACTAAGTCCAAACATGTTTAATGCATTAATGATTCATTAAAACCTAAGTCCAAACAAGTTTAATGCATTAACAAATTAATTACAAATACAAATAATTGTATTCTTTATATACATTAATTATTTTTTTTTACTTTACCATACTTATTATTTTAACATATATTTGCCTTACTGTAAACCATTAAACTTACAATCAACTTTTTATTACTTTGTTGTAAAAGCTTTAGGTTACTTTAACACAGACTTGAGTAAAGAAATCACATTCTTGTGCTGTAATCACTACAAAATGTCTCCATGCACTCTGATATCATTTGGCCAGGACTTGTAATCTAAGGTACTGAGCACAATGTATTACGTTTTTTCTGACTTCTAGCGTGAATACGCAGTGTACAGCGCTATTTTTAGGCTTTCATTGATTAAACTAAAGCAGCTGATCACCGCCTCTTTTATTAGTGTCATTTTGCGAGCGTGTGGAGGTTGTGGGGAGATTATTTCATCAACTGCGCGGAAATATCAGAGAAAGCTCTTACATACACATAAAAAAAACACTGTGCAGCATCGGTAATTACAACACCGGACTCTGACATCACATAATATTAGTTCGCGTTATTTTAAACCCGTCATTTCTCCCTAAAACGAAAGCAGAGGCTCTCCCCCGCAGTCTAGACCACCCCTCAAAACAATCAGGGCAGAAGCGGTCGAAAGTGGACAAAAGAGACGGGTTTAGAGAGGTGATATGCACCTGAGCTGTTGTATAAAGGTGGGGGAGCGGGCAACAACAGGAAGAGTGACTGAATGCGTCGCAGACGTAATCGCCTGCACATTATATTAATATAATTGTTTTTAAATTTCACAGTCCAGCCAGTGCGACATTTAATAAAAAATAGTCGCATAGGCAGGGAAAATACTCGCAAAATGCGACTATTTACTCGCAGTCTGGAGCCCTGTAGGGTTACATTAGTTTTTTTTCTGTAGTAGCATTATTTACTTCACCACAAAATAATTTTTATCAATGTAGGGCTATTACATGCCGGTTGACTTACCAAAGCCCCATTTTCGCGTTTATATTTGTCTTTAAGTCTCTGTTTGTGTACTTTCCCAGTCCCCGTGTCACTTTGTGTTTATCTTTCGCGCCACAGCGCGCACCGTTATGGACTAGTCCATTTCATTGTGTAAGACGCCACCCAATTGGCCCAACGTCGAAGTCCAATGCGTGGTGAAGGGATCACGTGTTCTTTCCTTCCGTAGCGCTTCTAGAAGAATAATTCCATTTATTTAATTTATTCCTTTGACCTCTGTGGTTAAATTATAATCTGACTCCAATTTAATATAGTAATAATTTAGTGTATTATTCCAATTATCTGTTGATCATAATTTAGATATTGATTATTTACAAATTCCCATAGTCTTAGTTATTCGTTCATTAGGGACCCGGTATCGCACAGAGTATACGCCGGCCGTTGCGTATATCTCACGGACACAAAATTGTCAGTCTGATCTTAGTCAGAGGTTGCCGGGAAAACTAATATTTTTATGTCTGGCCGCTCCATGCTTGCTCCGATCATAAAAATAGTTACTTTAGTTTAGCTCTCATGCAACTTGCTAAGGCAGGTGATAGACATAAATCTGAGAGTTTTAATGAATGTGCCCCATGCTCCATTCAACATCAAAACACTAATGTGATCATATCCTGACAGAATAATCTTGTGGTAATACCAGACTCCTTCTAATCTACTAGTCATAATAATTTATGAAAGAATTAAAATAAATCAATACAATTTCTGAAGAATTAAAAAGAATCAATAACAATTTATTATACCAGGCAGGTTCCAGCTTAAAGAATATAATATAATACAGAATATGATTCAATTTCAATTAAAATGATCAACAGTTGCAAAAGTTACAAAGTCATACCTGGCAATTGACACTCTGGCTACAGAGTACTTCTAGCTTTCAACAAGATGGCGCCGATGTTCATGGCATGCCGTCGGTCTTGGAGGCTAGTACTTGTATTGTTTGTTATTTATTGTTCTATTTTGGAAGAAACACGATCGGCAGTATTAATATACGACAGGTCAACTATCCTAAGTTTGCAGATCAGGTCAAAAAATCTGCTGGGAAATGGCTCAAATGGCTCATATTACCCCCCTCCCCCGCTCCTATCGTCGATACCTGGTTTCTTACGGCGGTGGCCGTGTTCGTTACCGGTGAAGAGACAGAAGAGGAAACGCGGAAAACGGGGTGGCTATGCTGCAAGGCTAAAGTCCTACCTGGCTGTGCGGTCTGGTGCGTGGCCTTTAGATCGTCGGGAGAGGTTTTTGGCCAGAAACTATTCTGTTCGCTGGCGTTCTCTGGATTTATTATACGAGTGGAGTGATTCCCAGGTTCCAGCGACGATAACCTCTGGAGTTCATGGGTCTCCACGTATTTACCATCGAGGAGTGTGCCTCAGCCATCTTCGTACTTTTCCTCGGGCGCAGCAGTCGGAGGATCAGATGGATAACTCCGTTCGATTAAGGATGGGTCTGTTAAATTCAAGATCGGTAGTAAATAAGACTTTTATACTAAATGACTTTTTTATTGCGCGTGAGTTGGATTGTTTATTTATCACGGAAACTTGGCTTACTGCCAATGACTCAAGCCCTCTTGCTGAACTTTTACCTACAAATTGCTTATGTTTAAACTCACCTCGCTTAACCGGCAGGGGTGGCGGATTACTTTCTATTTTTAAAGACAAATTCGCTTATCATCAAATAGCGTAATATAACTACAGAAGTTTTGAGCTACAGTTATTCACACTTGAACTGAAAAACCCTCTGTTGATTGCCGTGTTATATCGCCCTCCTAAATATAATGCAGACTTCCTAAATGAGTTTTCAGATTTGTTGGGTGAACTGCTACCAAAATACGATAAACTGTTAATTCTTGGAGACTTTAATATACATGTGTGTTGCACTGTAGACTCTTTAGCAAAAGAGTTTCTGATGTTGATAAATGCTTTCGATCTTGATCAACATATAAATGTACCTACCCATCAAGGTGGACACACTCTCGATCTTGTGCTATCACATGGGATTTCTCTTTATGACCTGGAGGTAGTGGATAACGGGTTTTCTGATAATAAATGTGTTATGTTTTCTATTCCTTCGCCGTCAAACTCTGTCATTTTTAAAAGACAGGTTCGTAAATCACGATTGATAAACTCTACTACAAGTACAGTTTTCTCATCAGCCTTCTGTGATATTATGCAAGTTGTGGATATAAATCAGTATGAATTAAGTGCAGGGGAGCTTTTGTCAGAGTTCAATTCTACGTGTGTGAATGTTTTAAACACAGTTGCTCCAGTAAAGGTTTTAAAATCAAATGTAAGGGCCGAGCCGTGGATTGATGACAATGTTCGCTCCTTGAGGCAGCTCTGCAGAAGAGCAGAGCGTAGATGGAAGAAAGATAAACTTCATGTGTCTTTAGAAATATTAAGGGAGTCACTGTTAAAATACCAAAAGGCATTGAGAGCAGCAAGATCCAGCTATTTTACAAAACTTATTTCAAATAACTACCATAGACCAAGAACTCTTTTTACGGCTTTTAACTCTATTATAAATCCACCCAGTTATGAGCATCCTGCAGTATCAAAAGCTCTGTGTAACGACTTTCTTACATTTTTTGTCAATAAGATTAGTGACATTAGATCGGGTATTTTCTGTCTTTCTATTGACCCTTCTATCTCTATAGCTTGTGTGACAGAATTCAAGAAGTTTGAACCTATTTCGCTCTCTCATCTACAAGAAATAGTAGGTCAGCTAAAGTTGTCAGGTTCCATTATGGATGCCATTCCCTCATTTTTTTTAAAACAAGTATTTGATGCAGTGGGACCTTATCTTTTAAATATAATAAATCGATGTCTGGAAACCTGTACAGTACCAGAAGAGCTGAAACATGCAATAGTGCGGCCACTTCTAAAGAAACCAAATTTAGACTTAAATGTTTTGGCAAACTTTAGACCTGTTTCAAATTTACCTTTTATTTCAAAGATTTTAGAGAAAACAGTGTTGCAACAACTGCAGAGTTTTTTGGATAAAAATAAGGTTTTTGAGATTTTTCAATCAGGTTTTAAAAAGTATCATTCCACAGAGACTGCACTCCTGAAGGTCCTAAATGATGTTTTAATATCTGTTGACTCTGGGGTTAGTACCATACTTGTACTGCTTGATTTGAGTGCGGCGTTCGATACAATAGACCATTCTATCCTTCTTGCCCGCTTAGAGCATTGTGCGGGTATTAAAGGTGCTGCTCTAGAATGGTTTAAATCTTATTTGTCAAATAGGAAGTTTACTGTTAACATTGGGGAATATTCGTCAGAGGCGGCCGCTCTAACATGTGGTGTTCCTCAGGGATCTATTTTAGCTCCTATCCTCTTTACATTATATATGCTCCCATTAGGATCCATTTTTAGGAAACATGGGTTGTCATTTCATTGCTATGCAGATTACACCCAAGTTTATTTACCCCTTAAACGTAATACTGATGGCTTGGAAACACTTAGGGTTTGCTTATCTGAAGTGAAAGACTGGTTATCATTAAACCTCCTGAATTTTAATGAAAATAAAACTGAAACAATAGTTTTTGGTGCTATAAACTCCCCTAATCAAATAACATTAGGTAATTTAACTATACCTGCAAAGCCTTGGGTCAAGAACCTGGGCTTTGTTTTTGATGATGGCTTAAAATTTAATAAGCAAATAAACACAGTGGTTAAATCATGTTTCTTCCAGTTATGTCTTTTAGCTAAAGTTAAACCTGTTTTATCTTTTAATAATTTTGAAAGATTAATTCACGCATTTTTAACATCAAGACTTGATTATTGTAACTCACTGTATTTTGGGATAAGTCAAACAGCATTCTCCCGATTACAGACTGTACAAAATGCGGCGGCAAGACTTCTGACAGGAACAAAAAACGAGACCATATTACTCCTGTACTACGCTCTCTGCACTGGTTACCTGTACGGTACCGGGTTGATTTTAAAATTCTCCTCTTAGTATTTAAATCTCTTAATGGTATGGCCCCTCCTTATCTCTCCGATTTGTTGACTGAACACTATCCAGTCATGTCTCTTCGGTCAGCCAATCAGAGACTGCTACGTATTCCGAAAACAAAACTGAAAAATAAGGGAGATCGTGCTTTCTCGATAGCTGCCCCCAGACTGTGGAATGCGTTGCCTGTTAGTATCCGCTTTTCTCCTTCCATATCGGTTTTTAAGGTTAGGTTGAAAACTCACCTTTTTGGATTAGCATATGGTCCAGGATGAAATATGTTGTATATTGATCTTGTGTTTGTATGGTGTTTTACAGTTGTGATTCTTTTTTTATTTATTATGTATAATTTTTTAGAGTTTTTATTGATGTGAAGCACACTGGTCAACTAGTGTTGTATGTAGTAGTGCTATAGAAATAAAGTGACATTGACATTGACATTGACATTCTATCATGAATATAATACACCCAAAATGGTGTAGGAAGATTCTTGTTAAAGGTTTCTTCCATGATGTTTGAATACAAACAGAGTGTGGAAGCTCCTGGTTACAGGATGCCTCCATAAAGTTTGAATACACACAGAGTGTGGGAGCTTCTGAGTACAGAATGGCTCCCAGAACATTTTGCCAGGCCACCTTTTATACACAGCTTGAGACAAAGGCATAAAAACCCAGTTTGACCTGTACCAAGTGATACTAAAGTACACCTGGTCAAAATCCAGTTTGACCTGTACCAAGTGATACTAAAGCACACCTGGTCAAAATCCAGTTTGACCTGTACCAAGTGATACTAAAGCACACCTGGTCAAAATAGCCAGAAGTATCTGGCAAAACCCCACCTCTACAAGAAATGCATATTTTATCCTAAGTTCTAAAACCATGATCCATCTTATCTTAGACTTATAGAAATGAGACCTTTTTACTCATCGCACCATGACCTTTAAAATGAAGCCAAACATGAATATAAAATTGCAATCTCAGAACCACAAAATATGTATACATTACATCATATATTTCAGCAGAAACTCAGTGATATGAGCCTAAAGGCTAACAGTGCAAAAGCCTTTGTGATGAAGAGATTAGGAGCACCAAGAATTTCATGTCTGTAACCAGTTCCACCTAAGAGTCAAATTTGGGTTAGCAACACCACCTGAGGTTTAATTGTTTTACAGTGTCTCTTCATTAATAAACTTAAAGTTTATTATATTCCAGCTGTACTACAATTGTGAAAGAAGGGGGTGTAAGTGTTTAGTGACAGAACATGAACTGGACATTTTAACTACTATTTCAAAGTTTCAACGTATTTCTTAAGAATATTAATACAATTTACAATGCTTTTGAAGTGTTCGTGATGATAAGGGTTTTATTTATTTATGTAGGCTATTTATTAGGTTGGTTTGGGGCCCCCCTAATTTGACCGCTGGTGGGGGGCCCCAGGCGGCCGCCTACCTATGCCTCTATTGGCGCTTTTCCATTGCATAGTACCCCACGGTTTGGTTTAGTTTGGGTCGGGTCAGCTTACTTTTGGGAGCTTTTCCATTGGGATCACTTCGTAGTACCCGATACTTTTTTTCGTACCACCTCGGTTGGGGTTCCAAGCGACCCGAGCTGATACCAAACGTGACGCGTAAACACTGTAGTTCACTGATTGGTCTGAGAGAATCGTCATCGGCGCCGTCATCCTATTATGTAAAATATTAGCTTTAGCTTAAGCTTGCTGCTAGCTTGCGCTGTCTCGAGCAAACATGTTGTCATCTGTGCTCTGTTTTAAGTTTCCAAACACCCTTTTAGCGATTAAAAACATCCACAGGTTGTGAATCAGGAACACATAAAAGTTTTTTCCAGACTTGCAGTTTGTGGCGGCACATTCGCGACGTGCACGTCAGTATTATTTATGCTTTAATGCAACTTCATTGAGGCTCAGCGGAGCGCCGTCGACAGACGCCACGGGTGTTTGAACAGAAACTGTTATGTGAGACAGAGGTAATTATAAACGCGATGTGCAAAGTAAACTTCTATTTGTGGTGGCCAATTTTAATTTTGTGGCGGCACATTCGCGACGTGCACGTCAGTATTATTTATGCTTTAATGCAACTTCATTGAGGCTCAGCGGAGCCGTCGACTGACGCCACGGGTGTTTGAACAGAAACTGTCATGTGAGACATAGGTAGTTATAAACGCGATGTGCAAAGTAAACATCTATTTGTGGTGGCCAATTTTAATTTTGTGGCGGACTGATAAATAAATAAATGTATGGGAATGTACAAGGACGCTCTCTCTTGTATGATGTCACAGCCGTATGCAGCGCAAATATAACGACACGCCTATAATTCCTCCCACTGCGAAGTGATACTAAACTCAATGGAAAAGCTAACCACGCCAAAGTGAGGTGAGCTGACCCGACCCAAACCAAACCAAACCGCGGGGCACCACGCAATGGAAAAGCGCCATATGGTAAGACCGCCTCTGCATAGGCCAGCTGTTGCTCCCCACGTGCATCAATGAACCTTGGCAGCCCATGACCCTGTTGTCGGTTTACCACTTTTCCTTCCTTGGACCACTTTTGATAGATACTGACCACTGCAGACCAGGAACAGCCCACAGGAGCTGCAGTTTTGGAGATGCTCTGACCGATTCATCTAGCCATCACAATTTGGCCCTTGTCAAAGTAGCATAGATCCTTACATTCTTCCTGCTTCTAACACATCATCTTTGAGGACAACTTTGAGCAGGAAAAATGGGCCAGGGTAAGAATCTGTGTGACTTTGACAAGGGCCCAATTGTGATGGCTAGACGAATGGGTCAGAGCATCTCCAAAACTGCAGCTCTTGTGGGGTGTTCCCGGTATGCAGTGGATCAGTACCTATCAAAAGTGATGAACCGGTGACACAGGGCCAAGGCTCATTGAGCGAAGACGAGTTACTATAGATGAAATTGCTGAGGAGGTGAATGATGGTTTTGGTGGACGGATCTGGTGGAGTCCATGCCTTGACGGGTCAGGGCTGTTTTGGTGGCGAGGGGGGGACCTACACAGCAGGCACGTGCACACATAGACATCAAAGGCAGCTTGAGCACCTGCCCTTTTTATTCCTGAAGAGAAAGTGCCCTTTTTTTCTGGGGTGCTTTTTTATTTTTTAAAAATAATATGATCTTTATTCACAACTGATGTATGTCTGTTTCTTGTGTTTTTTTACTTATTACTTATTTAATTTAATCTGAATTTATTCAGGAATCATTTAAATGAGATTTAAACTCTTATAAAAAGAAAAATAGCGCTATTTGTGGTACACAAACGGTTAACAGATGAGTCCCGCCTCCAAAACTCACATTGCTAATATGATTGGCTTTACCTTTCCTTAGTCCCGCCTCTCTAACCTACTTCGCTTTATGATTGGTTGTCTATACAGTACTCGAGTATCGTAGGCTGCATTTGCACTTGTAAGAAGCCAAAGCTCAGCCTGAACGAGACGCGATGTGCATGATTAGGCAGCAGCAGGCTACCGGTAAGTGTGTGAGGAAGCATTTTTATATTAACAGTTTGATGCACAAAATATGGGACACGTTGTTACACATAACGATTCAGGGACATTGTTTTCCACGACAATCCCATATTAAGCTGAAGAGTTGCAAACTTGTAACCGTATAGTGTATGTAAGTAACCTGGTAATACCATCCTCTGCTATTTTGCTTCGCTTCATAGACAGAGTCTGGCTGGGCATAATTGACAATCGTTTTCCTTCTCGTGGGAGGGGCTTGTTTGAAGTTTAAAATCATTGGTCTAAACGTAAGCCAATCACACATAACATTTGGATACGATGTGCTTTATGCGCCGGATCAGCCGCATCGAATCTCTGCTGTAAAATACACGTATGATGTGAAACCAACCCATCGAGCGAAATACCAGAGTTAACATGGCTATGAACGACTTTAGCAGATTATGTAAAGTAAATCGGGCCAGAGCTAGTTGAACACTATCCTTACGGTGGCTTTCCACTCACGTCTAACGGGAGGAACACCCCTCTCTCCTCTCAAACTCTTCCACCAGACAACCATAACCATATGTAAATTAAATCTTCCTACCTTATTTTCTGGTTAATCAGGAATGTCACCAAAGAATGCTTGCCCACGCGTCCTCCACCATTAACTGTGAACAATATAATTCCCTTCCATGATTTCTCGATCGTTGTGCACGTCAAGCTGTGCTGCACACAGTTTCTCGCTGACGATCGGTAAAGTTGATAAATTAAACTTTTCCAAAAACTTGTCGGGAGTAGGGCAACAACATAATCTCCATTCAAATGTTTAACAAACACTTTTCTTGTTCGGGTTTAAGTTGGCAAGTGCCGGTTCTCCACAACAGAGCAAATAGCTTTCTGTGTCTCCATGTCCACAACAACCGTGATTCGGCGTTTAGCGTCTACGTCACGGCTCTCAGCCCGCCCTCTGTTCGTTGATTGGACGGTCGTTTTGAGACCGGGGGAAAACGGTTTGAATGGGAGGTATCTCAGACTGAGTACAGAAGCGTAATGAAATTTAGCGGAAGTACGAAGTCTGACGTAGTCAGGCTAGTATGTAAGCACACTGCTCATAAAATAATAAAGCACAAACAATAAAATAATTGCTAACTGCAGTAGTAAGCTTTTTTTGCATTTTTTTTGTAATGGCTGTTAAATAAGTAGCCTATAATGTGTTATACTGGAGTGCTGGAGTAGATTGGGAAGAAATCTGATGGTTTAGTATTTTACTTGCCCAGTCTGAATTTTCACTGACATCACAAAAAAGTAAAATATAAACTACAAATAAAATAGGCCTAATCTATATTTGTTGTTTCTGACATGTGTAACTCTAATAAATATGAAATCTAAGATAGATTAAAGGTGCCAAAGAATGTATTGCCATAATATGTTAAATTGTTCTTTGACAATAACATAGAAGGTATGTGGCTTTATGAAGTGCAAAAATTATCCAGAAAGTTTTTACATGTCTATTTACAACCCTATAATTTGTTATTTGAATTAAATGGTCTATTTTGCCCTATTTAAAAGGGTTATGAATAATAATGTTGAGCTCTGCTCTGATTGGCTTTGCTCTGAGGCTCATGCCAGAAGCTCACATTAGTAAACAGACCTTATATGTTGAGCCCTTATCAGACAAAAATACAGATTTTGAGTAACAACTAATTGTTAACTAATAGAACTTCAGCTAAACGTTAGCATATAGCATTTATTGGCATGTAGCGCTAACTCAGGAGTCACAACTTTGTTTTTAGCATTTTAACCAATTTGTAATTAATGTGTAATGTAATGTTTTCATGTAATGTATATATACTTTTTTGTTTAAAAAAAGAAAAAAAAATACATAATTATGAAAAGTGCCCTTTATTTCACTTGAGCCCCTGCCCCTCAAAATGTCTGTGCACGTCCCTGCTACACAATATTAGGCAGGTGGTCATAATATTATGGCTGATCAGTGTATGACTTTCACCAGTTTAACAGCTAAATTGTTTTCACAATTACTTGCATGTACTAGAAACGGAAATGTGAATGTGGGCAATAACACGTTACATAACTACATCTAAATGTAAAATACTTTTCCATGACTCATTATTACTATTTACACCCTCCTTGAACACGTGGATTGGGTGAAAATGACTATGTAATACAAAATAAACAAAAAAGAAACGAAGAAATGCTTTACTGGATAGAAAAAAGGGAGTTTTTATGAGATGTGTTTTGATGTCCAGTCCCACTAAATAACCCTGGAATGTTTTATGTTTAACAAAAACCTCACCTATCACAGCAAAAGTGTCTGTGCAATAAATACAAAAGAATGGATTTAGGTATTGATATTAGACATATGCTATACCAACAATTTTTCACAAACATTTTTTTGCAATCTTCCCTTGTTGTTAGCAGTGTTATTACAGTTTTTCTCAGTCGCTTTGGTACATTTCTCGAATCATACTCACAATTTGCAAAACAGTAAGTGCATTTCTCAAAACAATTTGTACAAATAGTAAAACATCATGGATAACCTGCAAAAGCCACTCTTTTACTCAAAATACTTAGTTCATCTCTCAAAATTAAATACCTGTGTCAATGAACATGTCAGTGCCATCAGAATGACAAGTCCTTGTTTTATTGTGTACGGATAAGACAGTCAAATTGTTTAGTCATTTTGTCAATATAACAGTTTACTCTAAAGTGATGTTCTGATGTAAACTATGACTAAAGTTTTGACGACAAGTATTGTAAATTGTAAGTTACACCGCTTAGTGTAAGTTATGTAGGAGTTTGATTGCAAGAGACTGGACAAGATTTACATTTACGCTTTTACTGTTTGTACTGCAATTCGTTGAAAGACCATGTCATTGCCATACAGAAAGATAAAGACAGCACTGCAAGCACTGCATAGCATAAAGAGAAAAAAAAAACAAAAGTAGAAATGTGAACATGATAGATGTCTGAAAGATGTCTAACCATAGCCCAAGAATAGATGATGCATATACTTTTAGAACATGTAAAAGAAATGAAAGCAAACACCTTGAACCATGGCCGTAGCCAGGGTTTGAAAATTACCGAGGTCCACGGTGGGGTGTTAAGGGTTAACAAATGCTATCCCAGGTGGAAAAAGTGCACTTTAATAAAATACACTTTTAAGTACACTTAGTAAATGTACTATTTTTGTGCACTCCTTTTGAGGCTTATATATCACATTGTTTTTGGTACTTCTTAAAATTAAGTGAAGAATATCTAAAGGGCTTTTCACACCTGAAATTGTTAACCCTGGGTTATTCTTAACCCAGGGTTAACGGAATCCTGGGTTATTTTTTTCATGTTTCACACTGTTCAAACTTAACCAGGGGTTAAGAGATAACCCTGGGTATTCATAATTTGACGTTTCACACTGTGCATTCCTAAACCCTGGGTCAGGAGTCTCCAACCCAGTTTCAACACACCTGTCTGTAATTATCAAGCCTTGATTAGCTACTTCAGCTGTGTTTAATTAGGGTCATAACATTCTAACCCTGCTTCGTTTCACACTGCATGCGTTTGGCACCACAATGTGGGGTTAACACCACAAATGCGGTGCTAACCATGCTCCAGAGCAGGGTTTCATAACCCTGGGTAAAAAGCGGTGCTAACACCGCTTTCAAATTACAGGTGTGAAACGCTCCTTAACCCAGGGTTAAAAGCGGAGTTTAGAATGAAGATAACCCAGGGTTAAGCGCAGTGTGAAAACCCCTTAAGTGTTATTTTGAGATATCATTTATTTCAATAAAATCTAGTTGGTACTGGTATTCTTACTTTTTCAGGTTAACTGAAGTACTGCTCAAGTAGAACTTTACTTTTAATAAGTATATTTGTAGCATAACTTTACATAACTTACAAATGTACTTGCTAGTATTTAAGTGGTTTAAGTACATTGAAGCATATTTTTACCTGGGATCTAAAATATTCTGTTTTAACCTTTTTACACTTTGGGTAAACACTCTCTGTTTTGGAGGATGGACTGGGACTGCTGGATTATTTATTACTTTTTCATGCAACAATGTTTATTTTTGTGATCATTTTAATAAGCAATATTATATAACAAAAATGTTACAAGATTTTAAACAAGAACTACTTGTTTAGTGCTCTTATTGTTTTCAGCATGACTTCGTTAAAGGTTAACTTCTAAATTAAATTAAATAACAGAATTGTTAATGCTTATGTTTTGTTGAGATTAGCTTTACCGTTTTACACTACGTGTTTTAACATATTTGGCATATTTTATTTAAACCCAATTCTTCTACGTCTTTGTACCAGAGTTATTTTCTGTTTTTCGATAGTGTTGTTGATACTGTTGATACTCTTACAGACACAATTATGATGATTACTGCTTTTCTCTTACCGGATGTAGTATCAGCAATAACCTGCTCACGCTGAATGATGCGTCTTATTTCATAACTTTCAGTTTCCATGTTACCAGATATTACAGTTGTTCTCAGTCGCTTTGGTACATTTCTCAGATCAGAATTGAAATTCTCAAAACTGCTTGTTCAATTCTCACATCATTGTGTCACTTTTGCACATCAAAAAAGCAGTTTCTCATTTCTTTGAACAAGTTGCAAATGCTTTGGTACATCCATGCAAATGATTATGTACAATTCTCTGCTTTTTCCTACATTATCAGTTGCTTATGTCATGTTGATCAAAATGTATTATAATGGGTCTCTGTTGAATAGTCTCACCCCCCACAACATTTAGGCATCAGTTCATAGTATAAGTCTTTACATGCAAAATGGTTGAACATGTTGTCAAAATAAAGGATAAGGTCAAACATATTTTTATACATTTCCATTAGACATTTTTTCTAAATCTGTCCTGAATTGGTAAATTGCTCCTATATGTGAATCTTGACTTTCTCTAAAAGACAGGAACGTCCCCAGCAAGCAAAAACCGAGACGTTGAAATGACTGCTAACTATTGACCCAATATAGTCTGGCTATGAGTAACCCACTTCTACCCTAAATAACCTTGAATTTGATTACATGCCATTTTTGCCAAAAGAACTAGAAGATGTATGATATTCCAACATGTAAGCAAAGTGTGTTCAAGGTGTTTGCTTTCATTTCTTTTACATGTTCTAAAAGTATATGCATCATCTATTCTTGGGCTATGGTAAGACATCTTTTAGACATCTATCATGTTCACATTTCTACTTTTGTTTTTTTTCTCTTTATGCTATGCAGTGCTTGCAGCGCTGTCTTTATCTTTCTTTATGGCAATGACATGGGCTGCGTTTCCCGATAACGTTCTCCCTTAGCGCGCTACGAAGACTCTTAAGTTAAACCTTAACTACAGGTTTACCTTTTCTAGGCGTGTTTCCCGAACTGTACCTTAGCGGGTTTCTTAAGGTATACTTTCTTACGTACGACGTTACCAGGTGCTGTCCATGGCGATGGTGCTGAATAGGTTGATATCGATTGCTCGACAATCAATTGTTCACTTTATGTAATAGGTACTTCGCTGCATTACGAGAGAGCGGTGTTATTTATTAAAGAAACATTTCAGAAATAGTTCAAGTTACATTTATTAGGAATATCTGGTAAAAATATTTCAAATTGCAAACAACTAAATATAAACCTTGTGTAACAAGGTAGCAAGAAAGAAGGGCGGGGGAATGTGAAAGCGATCTCTAATCCCAGTACAGATTGATAATAAGCCGCACTTATTTAAAGGACAGGCGAAGGCGCAGGGCAGCTGGGGTCCTGTTAGCATTTGCATGTTGCTCAGCTTGTGGCCGTGTGGGATCGGGAGTCCCCGTGTATCTTTCTATGTATGAGACGGTAAGCGTTTATTACGGATACTGTTTAATTGCCCTTTTAGGTATGTGTGTTGGATGTATGCTTATCTGGTTTAAAAGTGCCCGGATAGGGGTTTTTGGTTACTTACCTGTGTGAATGCAAGTTCTGGTGTGGATGTAGCCATTAGTATTATGATAAAGCGTAGGCATCTGTGAATGAATGCACCATATCGGATGAATTTGTACAAGTGGTGATGAGTATTTTATTGTGTCTTAGAATGTGATAGTTTGAAGCTCAGGACCATCGTGTATATGAATTTTGCTCTGCTAAGGTATGTTTTGTTTATTTCTTTTGTTTGTGTTATTGGGATGTTTTATGTATGAAAATGATTTATTTCATGTAGAATGTGGGTGTTTGATGTTCTGGACCGTCAGGTGTCTGGTTGGTTTCGCCCTGTTAAGGTATGTTTATTTTTTAGTTTTGTTTATTTGAATGTGACTAGCACTCATGAAATTATCTATTTTGTTATAGGTTGTTGGATGATAGTGACTAGTCGCTGTTCTCTTTAGTTTTTTTGTTATTTACTTTACTTATAAAACTGACTGCTCCCAGTTATGAATGTTTGTTAATTCCCTAGCCAGCTTGTGTTTTGTTTTCTTTTGAATCATTTAGGTTGAGTTATTTGGTTTGATTGCTGGCTAGGGGATTTTATTATTTTCTTTTTTCTTCCTTTTTATAAGTGTATTTTTTGGGTTTTCCCCTTATACCCTTTGGTTATACCTCTCGGGTAGCTTCCCACCATTTTATGTGGGTAATCCGTGGCAGGGATATATAAGAGCCATAATGTATTTGTGCCTCATGGTGTGGTATATTGATTTGATTTGAGTGGGTATCACTAATGATTTATGGTGGCTTTATCTGGTTAAGGTTGCTGTGGTTTGAAGTGTGCAGTGTAATTACTCCTCCCTGTGGTAATCTCTACTATTCCTTGCCCGTTGATGTATACCCGCTGACGGTGGCTACCCTTGTGGGCTGTTTCCGGTCCGGGTGGATGACCCAATTTATTTTAATACTTTGTTAAATAAAGTATAATGTATTTTTCTACTATTTTATGCTTGCTGTAGTGACTTTTTGTATGCATCTCCATTCAGCTCCATTAGGGGTGCTACACTTTGGCGTAGTCGGCAGGATTGATTATTTTGTGTTTTGGGGAGCAGTTCAGTTGTTCTTTTGTTGTTTTTTTTTGTTTTGAACCTAGAGAACAGCGGCTAGAAGGATCAGTCTCTTCTGCATCGTCGTCTGGTGGTCGCTTGGTGCGCTTTCAGAATGGATGACGAGTTGCAACGACTACGGGCCCAAGTGGAGCAGCTTACGTTGGAAAATCAAAGACTTTTGGGCCCAAGTCAAGGCGGGGATGCAGGGGAGGGACAAGCTAGTGGGGGGGAGGGACAAGCTAGTGGGGGGGAGGTTGCCTCCTCCCGTAGAGAACAAGCTGTGTATCTTCCCAGAGAACGTAAATGTCCCAAGTTTTCTGGATCTTCAGTCGCCGGGGCACTGTCTGTGGAAGAATGGATTGAGGAGGCTCAGAGTTGTATCAGGTCAAGGTACATGTCTGAATGGGATAAAGCTCTCTTTCTTTTTGATCACTTAGAAGGGGAGGCCCGTAATGAAATTAAATATCGGCCTCGGGGGGTAAGGGAAAATTCACAACAAATCTTTGATGTTTTAAAAGAAGTGTATGGATGTTCAAAATCATATGTGTATTGGCAGCAAAAGTTTTTTGATCGGAAGCAGAGGGATGGGGAGTCATTATATGAGTTTTCACATGCCCTTTTGGCTTTAATGGAAAGGGTGGAGCAGTGCAAGCCAGGTGCTATACCCAATACCGAGACTGTTGTGAGAGATCAATTTTGTGAAAATGTGCGTGACCATATGCTTCGCAGGGAGCTGAAAAAGCTGGTACGAAGTAGCGAGACTATGTCGCTCTTAGAGATACGACAGGAGGCCATTCAGTGGGTTGATGAAGGACAACCTAACAGAGATAAGCAGGTACGCCCTACCCCATATACTTATGAGACGCATGTTACACCTAGTTGTGAAGCCCTTTGTGTTCAGCCTCCTACAGAGCTGACAGAACTTAAGAATATAGTCCTGAAACAACAAGCGCAGTTGGATTTGTTGGTGAAGCACCTGGCTCCTGCTGCTAATAAACCTTCTGGTCAGAATAACCGATTTAAACGTGCACCTGATGGTAGACCAATCTGTATTAAATGTAATCGACCTGGGCATATTGCTCGCTACTGTAATACTGTTCTTGATACTCTTGAGGGGGAACTAGTTCGAGAACCCTCTAGGTTGCCGGAAAACTTGTAACCCCCAGCGTATTGAGCCATACGCTGGGAGGGAAGGTAGAGGGCTCCTGTGCAGATTCTTCTGTTTACGATCGGTTAGTAGGACCATGTCCTGCTTTAAGTGTGAAGATGGATAATGTAAATGTCCCATGTCTATTGGACACCGGTTCTATGGTCACAACAGTGACCGAGAGTTTTTTCAATAAATATCTTTCTCATATAAAAAAGCAGGATTGTGAGTGGCTTGGGTTAAAAGCTGCTAATGGACTTGATATCCCTTATATAGGTTATGTGGAATTAGATGTGAATGTTTTAAATCAGTGCATTCCAAGACGGGGTATCTTGATTGTAAAAGATCCTATAAATGCAACATTACAAACTCGTAAGATGATCACTCCAGGTATTTTGGGGATGAATGTTCTGAGAGAGTGTTATCAGAGTCTTTTTGATCAATATGGGGCTAGTTTATTCCGGACCCCGCTAATACAATCGGCCACTCCAGGGTTTCGGCGTGCACTTCGGCAGTGCGAGAAAACTGAGGCGGTTCTTAATTCAACAACTGCATTTAAGGTAAAAGTTTTAGGAGATCATCCTGTTTGTATTGCTGCTGGAACTCTTTCTATGGTACCTGTGACATGCCCCCAGCTCCCCTTAGTAGAATTTTTGTTAGAGCCTTTGGGCCCAGAGGAGGGTACACTCCCTGAGGGGTTACTTGTTTCTCCAGCCCTTCTACAAGCAGAGTATGGTACATTATATGCTCCTATTACTAATGTTAGTTCTTTGGATGTTTGGCTTTTTCCACGGAGAGTAGTCGGTACAGTACAGGTGGCTTCAGTGGAGGTAGAGGCCCCAGACTCTCTGGCCTTTTCGGTTAATCAGACTACCTCAGAACGTGTGGCTTTTATAGCCACTCAACAGGTTTCGATAGACAACACTGTAGAAAGCTTGAAGTTTCCTTCATTTGAAGGGTTAACCGAAGAACAAGTTATGCAAGCAAAGGCTCTGCTTCTTAAGTACTCTCATTTGTTTTCTAAAGAAGAGGGAGACATAGGGTGTACTGAGCTGATTGTCCATGAGATTCCATTACAGGATGATATTCCTGTTCGCCAGCCTTACCGTCGCCTTCCTCCATCACAGTATGAGTTAGTAAAAAAACACATTAAACAGCTGTTGGATAGTCAAATTGTTAGGGAAAGTAGTAGTCCTTACTCTTCCCCTATTGTTGTTGTGACTAAGAAAGATGGAAGTATACGGTTGTGTGTTGACTACAGGCAACTAAATGCAAAAACACGTAAGGATGCCTACCCACTTCCTAGAATTGAGGAGTCACTGGACGCATTGTCAGGTGCAAAGTGGTTTTCCAATCTCGACTTAGCCAGTGGCTATAATCAGGTGCCAGTCGCGGAGAAAGATAGGTTCAAAACAGCCTTTTGTACACCTTTTGGCCTATTTGAATTTAACCGTATGCCATTTGGTCTCTGTAATGCGCCCGGTACATTTCAGCGCTTGATGGAGCGCATGTTTGGTGACCAGCGGTACCATTCAGTGTTGCTTTATCTTGACGACGTGGTTGTGTTTTCCTCTTCTATTAGTCAGCATCTGGTTCGATTGGAGGAGGTGTTTTCCCGACTTGAACGACAAGGGTTGAAAATCAAGTTGTCTAAGTGTAATTTTTTTCAGGAACAGGTTAAGTACCTGGGGCACGTGGTGTCTGCTCAGGGAGTGGCAACCGATCCCGATAAGGTGAGGGTGGTACGGGAGTGGAGACGCCCTACGCATTTGGCAGAATTACGATCGTTTCTCGGGTTTGCCAGTTATTACCGTCGCTTTGTTAAGGGCTTTGCTTCTTTGGCTGCGCCACTGCATCAGCTGGTAAACCGGATGAGTGGGTCTAAACGGAAGGGTAAAACCCCAAAGTTACCACTAGTGTCAGAGTGGAATGAGGTGTGCGAGAATGCCTTTGAATCCCAGAAACAGTGTTTGATTACAGCCCCAGTCCTGGCCTATGCTGACTTCACTAGGCCTTTTGTGTTGGAGGTTGATGCCAGCTATGGAGGGCTGGGAGCTGTACTTTCTCAGGAGCATAATGGAAAACTCAGGCCTATTTCGTATGCCAGTCGGGGTCTGAGGCCCACCGAAAGAAACATGGATAACTATAGCTCCATGAAGCTCGAACTTTTGGCAGTGAAATGGTCAGTAACTGAAAAGTTTCGAGAATACTTATTAGGAAGTAATTTTACGATCTTTACTGATAACAATCCGCTAAGTTATTTGCAGACTGCAAAATTGGGTGCAGTGGAACAGAGGTGGGCTTCTCAATTGGCCTCATTTAATTTCACCATAAAATATCGCCCAGGTCGTAGTAATGGCAATGCAGATGCCCTGTCGAGGCAATATTTAGAGAGGTTTGCGTCTGGGACTGACATTCCGCCGGTTTTGGCGGGGTCTCAGTCTGGAGAGGCATTGCGAGAGGTGGAGTGTGGGGAAGTGGTTGCCCTGGCTGGGCGGAGTGTTGGGGACATTTCCTTACTTCAGGAGATGGACCCAGTGGTTGGTCCAGTGTTAAAGTGTTTTCGTTCTGGATGTCAGCCTAGACCCGAAGAGCGAAATGTGATGTCGGTAGGGAGTAGGGAGTTGTTACGACATTGGGATCGGTTAGTGGAGAAAGGAGGGGCATTACATCGTGTAATACGAATGCCAGGAGAGTGTAAAGAGACCTTCCAGGTTGTGCTTCCCCAGTGTTTGCAGGATGAGGTACTTCAAAGCGTGCATGATGGCCATGGCCATCAAGGCATTGATCGTACCTTTCAGTTGGTTCGTAGTCGGTGCTTTTGGCCAGGCATGACGAAGAGAGTAGAGCAGTGGTGTCAACAATGTGAAAGATGCATTTTAAGTAAGGCAGTGCAACCAAAGATTCGGTCATTTCAGGGTACACTTCAGGCCTTTGCCCCCATGAGGTTTTGGCAATTGATTTCACTGTCTTGGAGCCAGCAAGTGATGGTCGAGAAAATATACTGGTTCTTACAGATGTTTTTTCCAAGTATACTCAAGCTATTGCGACTAGAGATCAGAGAGCTAGTACTGTCGCTCAGATATTGGTGCAGCAGTGGTTTCATCGTTTTGGACCACCAAGTCGAATCCATTCCGATCAAGGGAGGAATTTTGAGAGCATGGTGATTCAGCAGTTGTGTAAAATTTATGGTGTCCAAAAGAGCAGGACCACTCCTTACCACCCTCAGGGAAACGGGCAGTGCGAAAGATTTAATCGCACCCTCCATGATCTGTTGTGGACGCTGCCCCCAGAACAAAAGAGGCACTGGCCCCGTCATCTTTCGCAGGTTGTTTATGCTTATAATACCACTGCCCATCATGTTACCGGTATGACTCCCTATTATCTGATGTTTGGATGTGACCCTAGGCTCCCAGTAGATTTTCTGTTGGGAAGGGGTGTTACAGATGATAATTTGGGTATCACTGAGGACTGGGTGCAGGGTCATCAGGAGAGTTTAAGGGTAGCACATACTCACGTAAGGCAGCAATTGCAAGAGAAAGCAGAGAAGCGGAATAAACCACACAATGAGAAAGTAAATGATAAGGGGTTAGAAGAGGGACAGCTTGTGTACCTGAGGAATCATGCTAGGGGAAGGAGTAAAATTCAGGATTTTTGGGACCCATGTGTTTACAGGGTGGTCAGAGGTCCTTGTGGACAGGGGGCTGTATATTCTGTTAGACCGGTATCAGGAGATGGCCCAGTTAGGACAGTACATCGGTGAGAGTTGAGGAGCGCTATACGAGAATCAAGTATGGATACATCCGACTTGCCAATCGAACCAGATGCTGCTGATTTAGCTTCGAGTTCATCAATAGATGAGGATGAGATGTCCAGGGAGCCTCTTGTGGTGTTGTTGGAAGATCAAGTAGAGTATGTGGATCACCAAGATGAACCAGGGACTAACATTGACCCCGTAGGTGCTAGGGAAGAGGTAGAGCAGCCACAAAGTCCGGCTCCCTTACGGCGGTCAGTTAGGACTTCTGCCGGTTGTCATTCTAATCCCTACAGGTTGCCACGTTCTGTGGTAGCAGAGCAGTCAAATAATAGTGAAGAAAGGTAGGATTTGTGTTTTTGTTTGTCATTGGGGCAATGACAAGAATTCTAGGGGGTGGATTGTAACAAGGTAGCAAGAAAGAAGGGCGGGGGAATGTGAAAGCGATCTCTAATCCCAGTACAGATTGATAATAAGCCGCACTTATTTAAAGGACAGGCGAAGGCGCAGGGCAGCTGGGGTCCTGTTAGCATTTGCCTGTTGCTCAGCTTGTGGCCGTGTGGGATCGGGAGTCCCCGTGTATCTTTCTATGTATGAGACGGTAAGCGTTTATTACGGATACTGTTTAGTTGCCCTTTTAGGTATGTGTGTTGGATGTATGCTTATCTGGTTTAAAAGTGCCCGGATAGGGGTTTTTGGTTACTTACCTGTGTGAATGCAAGTTCTGGTGTGGATGTAGCCATTAGTATTATGATAAAGCGTAGGCATCTGTGAATGAATGCACCATATCGGATGAATTTGTACAAGTGGTGATGAGTATTTTATTGTGTTTTAGAATGTGATAGTTTGAAGCTCAGGACCATCGTGTATATGATTTTTGCTCTGCTAAGGTATGTTTTGTTTATTTCTTTTGTTTGTGTTATTGGGATGTTTTATGTATGAAAATGATTTATTTCATGTAGAATGTGGGTGTTTGATGTTCTGGACCGTCATGTGTCTGGTTGGTTTCGCCCTGTTAAGGTATGTTTATTTTTTAGTTTTGTTTATTTGAATGTGACTAGCACTCATGAAATTATCTATTTTGTTATAGGTTGTTGGATGATAGTGACTAGTCGCTGTTCTCTTTAGTTTTTTTGTTATTTACTTTACTTATAAAACTGACTGCTCCCAGTTATGAATGTTTGTTAATTCCCTAGCCAGCTTGTGTTTTGTTTTCTTTTGAATCATTTAGGTTGAGTTATTTGGTTTGATTGCTGGCTAGGGGATTTTATTATTTTCTTTTTTCTTCCTTTTTATAAGTGTATTTTTTGGGTTTTCCCCTTATACCCTTTGGTTATACCTCTCGGGTAGCTTCCCACCATTTTATGTGGGTAATCCGTGGCAGGGATATATAAGAGCCATAATGTATTTGTGCCTCATGGTGTGGTATATTGATTTGATTTGAGTGGGTATCACTAATGATTTATGGTGGCTTTATCTGGTTAAGGTTGCTGTGGTTTGAAGTGTGCAGTGTAATTACTCCTCCCTGTGGTAATCTTTACTATTCCTTGCCCGTTGATGTATACCCGCTGACGGTGGCTACCCTTGTGGGCTGTTTCCGGTCCGGGTGGATGACCCAATTTATTTTAATACTTTGTTAAATAAAGTATAATGTATTTTTCTACTATTTTATGCTTGCTGTAGTGACTTTTTGTATGCATCTCCATTCAGCTCCATTAGGGGTGCTACACTTGTATATTTTATTTTATATCAAACCCATGCAAAACTCGCAACTTCATGTCCAAAAGTATAATGCATAAACTGCTTCAATGCATCCATTATTCCTTCACCTTAAAGGATAATTTATATTAGGGGTTCCCAATAAATGCGTTGCACAGGGAAATAAGGTGGGTCGTGCAAGTCACCTGGCTTGGCATTACACTTAAAATGTAGAAAAACAAATTGTTGTTCATTAGTTCACGTGTTTATGTGTTTGGACACTGCGCAAGCAGCGCGTTTACAATGCGGATAACGCTTAATGGACGCATTTCTGGAGCCGCGCCTGTCTGTTAACCTTAAATATAACATAAAATATATATTATATGATATATAAATATATAGTATGATTGTTTTAGGTTTAAGCTTTGATTAGTTTTAATGTGGAAAATTTGTTGACCTTATACAAGCAATTATCAAGTGGAGCATTTTCTTTTTAATGTTTATAAAGAATATGGCAGTTGCCTCAAAGTTATAAAACATTAAAAAAACTTCGATGCAAAGTCGAATTAACATCAATAATAATATTTAGGAAAATCAACAATTATGATTTTGTGATGAATGTGCTCCCGAGTGGCATGCAATTTTTTTTAACTTGATTTGTTTTATTTGCAGCTAAAATAGCCGGTAAACTAAAGATTTAACGGATATGAAATGCACAAATAAAATAGTAAGATTCGCTGTGTAGCTGCCTGCCATAGTTTCACCAACTCCTCCACCCAAAATCTTTTTTTAATAGTTTCTTTAGCCTGTAATAATAGTTCACAGCTGATGTTCCTTTGGAAAAAAATATAAAAAATCTAACCATCATCAGTGTAATAATGTCTAATTATGTGAATGTTTTATTCTTTAAATAAATAAAAAATGCCTAATTTAACACGGAGTGTACTTCAACTTTTTTTAAAACAGATATTTAGTTATATAGACTGCAATCTACACAAGCTTTTATCACAGTCATGGCCCCTAGCGGAGTCAAGTGGGATAAGGTATAGCTAAGATTGCTCCAGACCAACCTTCCGAACGAACGACTTACAGAAGTGATACGTAACTAAGAACGTTTCGGGAAACACGTATTAACGATAAGGTACAGCTTAAGGTACAACTTAAGAACGACGTAGAGCTAAGAAGGTTTCGGGGAACGCAGCCATGGTCTTTCAACGAATTACAGTACAAACAGTAAAAGCGTAAATGTAAATTTTGTCAAGTCTCTTGCAATCAAATTCACACATAAGTTATACTAAGTGTAACTTACAATTTACAATACTTGTCCTCAAAACTTTAGCCATAGTTTACATCAGAACATCACTTTAGAGTAAACTGTTACATTGACAACATGACTAAACAATTTGACTGTCTTATCCGTACACAATGACACAATGACTTGTTATTCTGATGGCACTGACATGTTCATTGACACAGATATTTAATTTTGAGAGATGAACTAAGTATTTTGAGTAGAAGAGTGGCTTTTGCAGGCTATCCATGATGTTTTGCTATTTGTACGAATTGTTGTGAGAAGTGCACTTACTGTTTTGCAAATTGTGAGTATGATTCGAGAAATGTACCAAAGCGACTGAGAAAAACTGTAGTACAAAAAACAAGCAAAAATAATTGGCCTTAAAAAACAAAATTCGTCCAAACCTTGTATTTCAGAAATAAATCCCTAACACTAACCTACACCTAACAATCACTTTATAGATTGTCAAAGTGTCACATTAATTGCAAAAACACTACATCTAAAGAGGATTTTTAACAATGGGATCTGGCAACACTGCAAATTCTGTACCCGCACCGTCGCAGCTTAAGCCAATCTTCGTCATTTTACACTAAACTATACAGTAAAGTGTCCAAACTTAATTATATATGTGGATTCGTTTTGAAAAACAAAAAAATTACAGAGGTCTGGACCTCTGTGACCTCATAGCTGGCTACGGCCATGCCTTGAACACACTTTGCTTACATGTTGGAATATCATACATCTTCAAGTTATTTTGGCAAAAATGGCATGTAACAAAATTCACTGTTATTTAGGGTAGAAGTGGGTTACTCATAGCCAGACTATATCGGGTCTAAAGTTAGCAGTCATTTCAACGTCTCTGTTTTTGCTTGTTGGGGACGTTTCTGTCTGTTAGATAAAGTCAAGATTCACCTGGGAGCAATTTACCAATTCACGACAGATTTAGAAAAAATGTCTAATGGAAATGTATAGAAATATGTTTGACCATATCCTGTATTTTGACAACATGTTCAACCATTTTGCATGTAAAGACTTATACTGTGAACTAATGCCTAAATGTTGTGTGGAGTGAGACTATTCAACAGAGACCCATTATAATTTTGATCAACATGACATAAGCAACTGATAATGTAGGAAAAAGCAGAGAATTGTACATAATCATTTGCATGGATATACTAAAGCATTTGCAACTTGTTCAAAGAAATGAGAAACTGCTTTTTTGATGTGCAAAAGTGACACAATGATGTGAGAATTGAACAAGCAGTTTTGAGAATTTCAATTCTGATCTGAGAAATGTACCAAAGCGACTGAGAAAAACTGTAAAAACTCTACTGTAAACAAAAACTTTTATAAATATTTTATTTAATATCCTCTAGAGGGCAGCACACTCTCAGAAAAAGCGGTCACTGGGACAGTACCCTTTCAAAAAGTACACCTTATACCCAAAGTCTTATCACCTCGAAGGTGGTTCTTTAAATCAAGACCAAAATTAGGGTTCAAGACAAAAAAATGCCAGAGTTATATTAATTTAAATGTGTACATTACATTTTCACCAACCCCTCCCACACACACAAAAAGGCCTGCACCAGTTAAAGGATTACAGTTGTTCTCAGTCGCTTTAGTACAATTCTCAGATCAGAATTGAAATTCTCAAAACTGCTTGTTCAATTCTCACATCATTGTGTCACTTGTGCACATCAAAAAAGCAGTTTCTCATTTCTTTGAAAAAGTTGCAAATGCTTTGGAACATCCATGCAAATGATTATGTACAATTCTCTGCTTTTTCCTACATTATCAGTTGCTTATGTCATGTTGATCAAAATGTATTATAACGGGTCTCTGTTGAATAGTCTCACTCCACACAACATTTAGGCATTAGTTCATAGTATAAGTCTTCACATGCAAAATGGTTGAACATGTTGTCAAAATACAGGGTATGGTCAAACATATTTCTATACATTTCCATTAGACGTTTTTTCTAAATCTGTCCTGAATTGGTAAATTGCTCCTATGTGAATCTTGACTTTATCTAACAGACAGAAACGTCCCCAGCAAGCAAAAACCGAGACTTTGAAATGACTGTTAATTATAGACCCAATATAGTCCGGCAATGAGTAACCCACTTCTACCCTAAATAAACTTGAATTTTGTTACATGCCATTTTTGCCAAAATAACTTGAAGATGTATGATATTCCAACATGTAAGCAAAGTGTGTTCAAGGTGTTTGCTTTCATTTCTTTTACATGTTCTAAAAGTATATGCATCACCTATTCTTGGGCTATGGTTAGACATCTTTTAGACATCTATCAAGTTCACATTTCTACTTTTGTTTTTTTTTTCTCTTCATGCTATGCAGTGCTTGCAGTGCTGTCTTTATCTTTCTTTATGGCAATGACATGGTCTTTCAACGAATTATAGTACAAACAGTAAAAGCGTAAATGTAAATTTTGTCCAGTTTCTTGCAATCAAACTCCCACATACTGTACACTAAGGTGTATCTTACAATTTACAATACTTGTCGTCAACACTTTAGTCATAGTTTACATCAGAACATCTCTTCAGAGTAAACTGTTATATTGACAACATGACTAAACAATTTGACTGTCTTATCCGTACACAATGACACAATGACTTGTTATTCTGATGGCACTGACATGTTCATTGACACAGATATTTAATTTTGAGGGATGAACTAAGTATTTTGAGTAAAAGAGTGGCTTTTGCAGGTTATCCATGATGTTTTGCTATTTGTACAAATTGTTTGAGAAATGCACTTACTGTTTTGCAAATTGTGATTCGAGAAATGTACCAAAGCGACTTAGAAAAACTGTTAACAGTCCAGGTGTGGGGTGTTTTCTCTTATGAGAATTAATTATGGTTTTGCTAATAGTAATCAATACACCAATAATAACATGGTTACTACACTTTTCCCACAAAAATGGTTCATTTTCGTAAGGGTTAGACAACTAGTTAAAGGAAAACCCCACCGTTTTTAATATATTACTATGTTCTTACCTCAACTTAGACACATTAATACAAACATACCTATCTTTTTTCAATGTGTGCACATTTAATCTTAGTACAGCACCTCATGAATGTTTTAGGATTTAGCCAAGTCCCATTCATTCCTTAGGATCCAAACAAAAGTTTTATTTTGTGCCACTTACTTGTGTAACTACTCATGTAACAGTTTTTAAATAGGGAAAACATGAAAGTCTTTGGTGGCTTCTAAATTCATCTCTTTTTTGATCCTAAGGAATGAATGGGGCTAGGCTAAATGATAACACTTTCACGACACGCTGTACAAAGTTTAAAAGTGCACACATTAAAAGAAATAGGCATTTATTAATTTGTTAAGTTAAGGTGAGAACATGGTAAAATATAAAAAAAAACAGGTAAGCAAGCGTTGGTTTACCTATTAATATTATAGAAAGCGTTGTGTAATTGTGAACTGAGAAGTAGCCTATATATCTGTTGCGAAATTTATTGCTGAGTTTAATAGTTAAGCATGAGGTTTATGTGGGCTTTTTGTATGTTGTAAAGATTAGTACAGGTAGTATTTGAGCACATATCATGCTGTTTTCAGCACAGATTTTTGCGAATTCCGGGACCTGCACCTGCCTCGTCAACCCTCTGCTTTAATACACTTTTGCACTCTGCAATTTGCCGTTTCTGAAATAATGACAGTATATTATAAAGATACTTTAAAAAAAAATACAAAGAGTATAAAAGTCATCGCCCAAAATATTTGGTATCTCCTTATATTCCTGGACATCCTCTTACAGATTCCTCTGGATTTTCTGGATGCATGCAGTGGTTCATAAAAAAATCACACAAAAAAAAGGGCAAGAAACTCAATTGCTATCCCCCACAAGACAATACATAAAGGCATAAGTGCAAAATCTTCAATTAAAATAATATGAAAATTTAACAAATGTATTACGTTTTTGTTTTCTTGTCCTCTGATTTATTTATTTCTCAGGTAAAGCAGTATTAGAATTATTTTTATATTTACTGTACAATGATACATAATTTGTATACTTAGATGGATAGTTTACCCAAAACTTAAATTCTGTCATAATTTTCTCACCCTCGTGCCTTTCCAAACCTGTATGAGTTTCATCAAGGAAGTCAATAGGTACCATTCTCATGTTCATTTATCAAATTACTGTATCTTCTACAGAATAAAGAAACTCATACGGGTTTGAAACAGCATGAGAGTGAGTAAATGACAGAATTTTGGTTTTTGGGTAAATTATCCATGTAAGTGAAAAGTTGTTTGCTTAGCCAACTTGCTCATTAGAGCTGAAAAGCCAAAGAGATCCAGATCAGTTCAAACAAATTAGACAAAGTTACAGTAAGTATAATATGTATAAAAGCATGTTAATTAAAATATTGATGCTATTTTTCCATAACATATACATGACAAAGTTGTATTCTTTAATATTGACTAAAATATATGTTTGACTTTTGTATTTTTCTGATGGGCAGTAACGCGTTAGAAGTAATCCGATTACTTTTTTCAAGTAACGAGTAAAGTAAGGGATTACAATTGCAAAACCAGTAATTAGATTACTGTTACTTCCCCGTTAGCAGGCTGCGTTACTGCGTTATTTTTTAATCTTGATTTTGTTTCGTAAGACTCTCTCGTGTCGTGACACGAGTCGAGTGACAATGACGTATGAGCGCCACACCATCAGTCACTGCATTGTTGAAAGTGAGAAGACAACATGGAGCACGGAAGAGAACAAGACTATGCAGCGTTTAATGCTTGGAAATACCGACATTGCTTTGAGTTTAACCCAGTTAAAGGTGACAAAAACATCAGCGTCCGCTGTACACTTTGCGTGGGAATAAAACTTTTATCCACAGCTAAAAATTCCAAGTCAAATCTAAGCAAACACCTAGCAAGCCGGCACAGGAATCTGAAACTTACTGAAAATATTCCTGAACCCCCAGCTGACATGACCGCTGCGGCTACATCTATACACGTTCACGCAAAATCTGATGTAAAACAACAGACTATATATCTGTATTTCATGGATTATACGCATTTGTGGACAAGCTGACGTGACCGCTGCGGCTCCATCTCATACACGTTCACGCGAAATCTGAGGTAAACAACAGACTACTATATTTCATGGATTATTATTATTTCCTTTATTTAACCAGGTAATACGCATTATACGCATTTGTGGACAAAAATTGTCATTTGATGAATTTTATTAGACTGATTTTATGGATTATTCACACATCTGAAACAGAACCGGATTCGACTCGCGGTCGTTGTAAGGTAAGAAGTCCCGTTTATATTTTGCATGTTGTCATCTGGACTTCTGTAACAAAATACTACATTTAGAGCATATGTATCTCAAAACAGAGACCATACACTGATGCTAAACCCGTAGACCTTTTAAACGATGTATAGTAATGTTGATATTAATATTATTAATGTTTGTAGACAGTCGGCTATATAGATATTGTTAGCAGGCTTAAAAAACGAATTAGTGTGCGTCGAGAGGTTAAAACAGAGAATGTTTCATTTGATTCAATTTTAGATGAAGGAATATGAAAAAAGAATAGAATTAGTCTGAAAGGTCTTGGCCCGGTTGCATAAAGCGCCTTCAGTTTTTCCCTTAAGTTTGACACTTAAGGGGTAAATTCCCCTTACCTACAGTAAGAGAATAATTTAAGGGTGTTGCATACAGTACAGTATAATCCCTTAAATGCTTCTCTTAGGTAAGGGTAATCGTTAAATGTTTCACGACAGCGACCCATGTTTATAAAATACTATTGTTGCCATGGAAATGCAACAGAAAAAGCTTAAGGTTTTTTTTTTTTTGCAACACCCTTAAGTTTAAATGAAACATAAGGGTGAATTTAAGGGAAAATTACACTTAAGGTGCTTTATGCAACCGGGCCCTGTTGCTTTAAACTGTAGCATATTCAGGTCGTGCATCATGTTTTTGAAAAGTAATTAGTAAAGTGACTAGTAAAGTAACTAATTACTTTTGAAAATAAGTAATCAGTAAAGTAACAGGATTACTTTCTTAGGAAAGTAATCAGTAACTAATTACTATTTCCAAGTAACTTGACCAACACTGGTTATTAAGCACATTTTTATGTTATGTTGAGCATTTTCATTAGACATTTCCATAAATGTTGAGATCTTCCATGTTGGTTTAATAGTCTTCATAATCCTCAATCTTGAAGTATAAATTCAGAAACAAAGAGGTAAAATCAGTCAAAAAGATTTCAGACACTATTTGAGGTCAATTCACAGAAATGATGTAAAGTAATTGTAAATATCGATTATATACTTACAGGGCAGGATTTTCTCTGACTAAATTGCACAGGAGACAATAAACAATTGAAAAGTTAATAAATCATTAAATGAATTATTTTTAAAGTTAATTTATTTAAAGATGTTACATCTGATTAGTATAAAGTTTGAACATTTTTATCTGCCAAATGTCAAAGAAACATATTCAACTTTTCAGTAAACATACTTTAGCATACAGTAATCATAAATATCTAACTGGCACTTACTAAAGGTGCTTAAAAAAATAGTAATACTCATTTTAAGTTGTGGAGGCTGCAATTATGTTTTGTTCATAGTGCATTCTGGGTCGATGACGTGTAATTGTTGCCTCAAAATATTACTGCAGTTTACTATAGTAAATACCATTGCATCTGCAGCCGGGCGCAGTTGCATTCCACCGACTGCGCTACAGAAAAGCACGATTGGAACAGACTTGCTGAAGACACAGGTTAATGCGCATTGGGCCGGGGATCGTCTGCAAATTGTCTAATCTTAAATTCCTTTTCAAAAATCTTAATGCCTTGCAAATTAAAATCTTTGACAATAGCTAAAGTGAGCATCTGAGTTGTTAGAATAAAAAAATTTGGAGATAAGGGACATCCTTGACGAAATCCTCTAGACATTTTGAAGCTCATTTCAGATCCCAACGATACCGAACTAGATATGTCTGAATACAAAATTTTAATTATGTTGCAGAATTGATCACCAAACCCCATTATCTTAATTGTTTCAACAATAAAGCCATGTTCTAACAAGTCAAAGGCCATAAAAAATCAAGGAATAGTATTAGACTCTCTTTTTCTATTACTTGACTGTAGTCCAACATATTGTCTTGTATGAAAATGTATATTTTTTTCCCTTTATAAAGGCAAATTGGCATTCCCAAATAACGAGGCGATTGGCATATGGCTCTCCTGATTTTGCCAAGTGGATGATGTCCTCAGGGCATATACAAGAGCTAGTAGTTTGTAATCCATTCCTAACAGGGTTATTGGTCTCCAATATCAATAGAAAGCAGATCTTTGTTGGTCTTTGGAATCAATGTAATGAGACCACACTTCATTGTGGGAGAGAGATTTAGATTTAAAATACACTCACAAAGGGTTTCAAATAAAAGCTGATGTGTATCCTTTCAACAACAAAAATAAAAAAAAGAAAAAAAAAGAGATTCACCGTTAACCATTTAAGCCAGGTGATTTTCTCTTGGCCATTTGATTAATAGCTTTTTCCAACTCCTCAATTATTAAATCATCCTCAATAGTATTTTAAAGCTATCCTTAATTAAGTCAATACAACCTTGAAGTGCTTGAAAAAAAGGATTTGCAGCATACCTTAGAGTAATTAGAATAATATAAGTTCTTAGAAAAATCTCTAACTTCCTTGTTGAATTTCCAAAACTGAGTTTTGTGGTCGCTTGTTCTTAATTATGGTAAGGATTAAATTCACTGATAAATGATCAGTCAGGGGAGCTGCACATTTAGAAATATTATGAATACAGTTAAATGGAATAAGGCAGTAGTCCAACCTGGAGCACTGGCCATTGTTAGATGCGTTGAACCATGTGTATTTTCTAACTACAGGATTCTTAAATCTCCAACAATCAATCAAATTTAAATTTAAACAAAATCATAACACCAGCTAAATGAGATTTACAATGGCTGAAATAAGCAGAGTCCCCCCCACACTGAATTTTCCGAAACTGTGTGTCCTCATATTCAGAATGGGTTTCTTGCAAAATAACACTGACTACGTTTACATGCTGTAAATATTCGGGTTATGGTCAGGTTAAGGTCGGGTTTCGGGTTTCTGAAACATTCGGAATAACGCGTTTACATGCGTGAGCAGAGAGAGTTACCCCTGTATACATGGAATTGGCAATATCCTGATGTAAACTGATTAAAAGGTAAATGCGGTGATTTTGCGTGGCTCACTAGTGCGCTATGCGGTTTTACCGCCTTCATTTACTAAAATAAAAGTATTATTTAAATCCAGAACAAGCTGCTTTTTTTCTGAAAAAAAAATTAATTGAAGAACAATTTTCTAACAAGAAGGTTTTTAAGTGCAAATTTACAGAGCATCGGTAAATAGAGAACACAACCGTGTCTTAAAGAAATTAAAATTAGACAGTATTTATGCACCTATAAATGTACAAAACGAATGCAATAGCTTACAGAAGGCAATGAATATTTATTTATGGCATTTTCAATCATATTAACATCTATAAAGTTTGAAAACGAATAAATCATTATTTTGGCTAAATTAAGGTGGATGGATAATTTTTATAATTGTCATCCTTTCAGAACAAGCTTATATGCTATCTATAATAACTTACATTATATCCTGAGTGTTACTTCCCGAAAATATGTAGAAATACATGCAAGTAAAAAAGTACAGAACAAAAATGTTTACCTCACGCGGATAGAACGAAGCCGTTAATTAAGCGGACTGAGAACGTGCAGAAACAGTCGAGTCGGCAGATGATCATCAATGTTTATGTTTCACGCAGATAGCTACTGTTGATGATAAACTTTCATATCTAAATGTCAGGTATAAATAAGTATTCAGTCAGTTAATAATAAAGCCACCGGCGTTATTGCAACATCCTTATCCACGGAGCGGACGCTGTATAGCCTACAAAGAAAAAACCTAAGGTTTTTATTTTAAGTGGTTTTAATGCTGGTAAACAATCAGTTATATTATGCCGCTTTGTATTTGTGTTAATTAGTTAAATTAAAGTAATTGTAATCTTAGAAACTGCATCAAGATGCAGACGACGCTACAGTTATTCTGTCATCTTTAACTTTTACACACATTCACTGTATTTAAACGAAATATGAATAGCATAGTATTACATTTTGAATTCAAATTCACACAAAAAAAGTTACCCTCATAACTATTGATATTTGGCCTTTATTATACATGTATGCTTTGAAAAACAAGAATAGCTATATATTAATTTAACATGAAAACCGCGGTTGTTGCAATTGGTTTCCTCCTCGCTCTAAAAGTGTGGCGCATCTCTCTCGCCATGCTACTCCCTCCCGGTTTTTTGGCGCATACAAGAAGTTCCTCTACTCAAAAGACCAAGATTCCTTGCGAATAGAACATGTGCAGTACACAAATCAATGTTCCTTTTGATGGGAATATCCCGATGCGCGTTTACATGACCAAAATTTCGGGTTAGAAAAGAGGTAACCCAGGGGTAATATTCGGGATTTTAAAAACAGGAATATGAGCATATTCGGGTTTTTGCCGGTGTTTACATGGACGTGCGCGACCGGGTTATTGCAAATATTCCGGATTTGAACGGGTTATTGGCTGCATGTAAACGCAGTCATTGTTCATCTTCTGCTTCTTACAATAAAGAAAAATTGCCTTACTTTTGACGTTATTATTTTCAGTCCCCTTACATTTAACGGTAACAAGGACAACAAAAAAGAGTCTATATATGCACAAACAAATAGAAAATTAACCAAGAGAATGAGCAGCAATGAGAAATCTTACTAGCTACACAAAAACTTGTAGTAATTTGTATTAGCCCGATAACACTTAAAAACATACCTTAGAACAGTACCAATAAAGCAAACAAAAAAGTCAGACCGGGTCCAACTTCTTGTTATCAATAAATACATAGCCTTCCTTCAGGTATGCATGCTTCCCCCTCCAATGGGCCTCCTGTACAAAGGGCCACAGTTTAGCATGGGCTAGTCTGTCTTCCTTGGAGAAGTCTTTCTTGAAGCTGAAGTGAAAATCTTTACAGACAGCATTCTTGTATTTTCTCCAGACTTCATCCCGCAATGTACGAAATGTAACTGAATGATGACAACTCTGGAGACGTTGTTTGAGGAAGCGGCACTCTCTATGTTACCAAGCCTGTGCATGGTATCCACGGTGTCACACAGCCTCTTCACCGACAAAGGAATAATCCGAGTCAAAATCCCGATGACTCCCGGACATTCTCGTCATCTTCTTTAGGCAAGCCGATCAACCTTAGTGTTTATCACTAAGGTTGTGTGTTTATCACACGCGTTCTTCAAAATTGCATTCTCTTTTTTAAGATGCATTAATTGGGACTGCAGTTCAGCTATGTATTTCTTATTATTGTCAATAGCTAATGAATTGTCCCCATTTAGCTTTTCAAAGTGTATAAAGCGCTGAGTTTGGTCTTCCATTTTTTTTAAGTTAGCTTGTGTACCACCTGGAGAATTGCATTTGCCTTGTCTTCTTTAGCATGATCATTAGGAACTAAATCATCTTTAGCAAGGTCGTCTTTTTAGCAGACAACTTTGTGTCAGTTTGGAAAAAAGTTCCGAAATATATAAGTGAACATCACATGACTGGCATTTCCAATGTCTTTATACAAGCAATGCTAAGAAACTAAAACTTTGAGTGATACACAACAGAGCTTTGCTATGAACTGTTACATAAACTTCATGTGGCTCATGTTACCATATAACTTTAAGTCCAACAAATGTGAATATGTCTTTCCACTTCATGGTTTTGTACTGATTTTTGCACCGCGTTTTTGGACCCCAGAGTGTTAACTTTGTTTTCTTTGGACAAGGCCTTGTCATGTTATCATGTTATCATTTTATGCCACTTCAATCTCCACAATCACGTCTTCACTGCACTCATAAAGAGCACTCAAGTTGTAAACATTATATAGCTATTACAATCCATGGCCCTGCCCAAATGGCACACTCGTTACTTGTGGTCCTCCTCAGAGTGCAGACTTTAAAGACCCTTGATGCGAGTCCACGTGGGTGCACCGGAGTCGTGTTGTGGGACAGACTCAAGAGTCAAACCGGAAATAGGAAAGAAAGTTGCCCGTCAGTGTGAACTCCTCCCTTCCGTCGTTGGATTGGTCTGATTGCTCTTTCACTAAGAACTTCTGAGTTGGTAAAGTGCGCGAAGCCTGCTGCAGTCTGGGCTTCGTTGGAGACTGCATCAAGGGGCAAAGGGGGCGCTGATGAGCACACTTTAAAGCGTAAAAGCGTATGTCACACGTCGGGGCTGGCTGCTGCTATAATAATGCCACGCCCCTTTTAACTTCCACCTCGAGGAGGTGCCCAAAGCCAACCCAATGACCAGACAACACAAGTGCACGTAAGTATAAAAGCATAAACTTTATTTAAATTAATTAAAATGGATATGGGAAATGGGGAGGGGGACGGGAATTAAAACTAGACTCTTTGTCCTGCCCTCCAGGTGGGCCGTGGTCGGAAGAGTAAAGGGGGGGGGGTTGAGTGTCCGGGGTCCAAGACACTGCGGGGGATGTGGGACTCAGGCTCCTCCGCCTGGACTTAGGTTCCCGTGGCACCCTCCTCTTCCTCCTGGAGGCAGAATGAACAACAAGATAAGTGTTGGGCTCGTAGAACTTCCTTCGTTACGTACCCTTTTTCGACTAACACCGTTTCTCTTCAGTACGTGGTGCTGGCGGGTGGTTGTCGTAAGCGTTCCTTTGACTCACGTATATGTCTCTTCTCTCCTTCTTTGCAGACTGCCGCTAGAACACAGGAGATCGGTTAGTTACACTGCGATTGACTCCCTCTCACCTTTCCTGCCCAGAACAACGTGCAGTAAGTGCAGTACAGGTAAGGTTTTGTTCGTTCCTTTCTCCACTTTCTTTCTCCGCAGGCTGCTAACTGGGACACAGAGGATCAGGTAATTAGACTGCTGAGTTACTCTCACCTCTTCGGCTGGGAGCAACGTATAGTAAGTACGGTACAGGTAGGGTTTTCCTCGTTCTCTTTCTCTTTCTCTCTCCACAGGCTGCGGGCTGGGACACAAAGATACGGTTATCCAAACTGCTGGTTTGCTCTCACCTCTCCACTTGGGACGACGTACAATAAGTACGGTACAGGTAGGGTTTTCCTCATTCTCTCTCTTTCTCTCTCCACAGGCTGCGGGCTGGGGCACAAAGATACGGTTATTTAGACTGCTGGTCTGCTTTCACCTCTCCACTTGGGACGGCGTACAGTAAGTACGGTACAGGTAGGGTTTTCCTCGTTCTCTTTCTCTCTCTCCACAGGCTGCGGGCTGGGACACAAGGATACGGTTATTCAACTGCTGGTTTGCTCTCACCTCTCCCCTTGGGACGACGTACAGAAAGTATGGTGCAGGGACAGTTTTCCTTATTCACTCCCTCTTTCTCTCTGCAGGCTGCGGGCTGGGACACAAAGATACAGTTATTCAAACTGCTGGTTTGCTCTCACCTCTCCACTTGGGACGACGTACTGTAAGTACGGTACGGGTGGGGTTTCTTATACACTTCCTTTGTTCTACTCCACACAGCAACGCTCTTGGTCAGATGGCAGTCAAATTTCATGGATGTTATACTTGGATTGAAATGTGGTGGACTTACAGTGACCGGGGCTCTCTCGATTGGCCAGGTATTTCGAGACTGTTTGGTGATAAAGCGTCGGGGACAAAACCTCCCAACGGCTGTTGCGACTGCAGAGGGGAAAATGCTATGCTGTCTCACCGAGCCGAGCGCTGCCCTCTCCTCTCCACTTCCTAGACTGTAGAGCACTGGACAGGGGCGCCCCTTGGAAGAGGCCTCGGGACAGGCGGGATCTACTCCACCTCACTCTGCAACAGTAGGCATTATATAGATGAATGTACAAGCAGCATTAATCTTTAGTTGTACTCACACAGCCTCTAGCGGTCCAACTCTTCACCACCACTCTACAGAACAACCCAGATGCAAAGAATGACTGCTGACAAACACCACAGTAATACTGCACATCCAGAGCTCGCTCACAGCATATGCCAGGTAATAACAACTGACACCGGCAGCCTCTTCGTTCTCCCACGGCGAGGTTAGCGAAGGCGGGGGGTTTCTGACAATACACACACAGCAGTACACAGCACCACGTCAAAGTGAAATTTCCACAACAACAGAGACTCACCCACCGCACTCAAAGTGAACACTTAGGACGCCCCCGTCTTCCTCCACTTCGCCGGAGTCCGTTTGGCTGTGTTTAGCACGGCCCAGTCAGCATTCACGTCGCTGTGATAGCCCCAGTTTGTCCTCCTCCGGCTCACCCACCACACTATTTAGGGGTAGGGCCGTCCTCCTTTTCCTGGAGTCATTCGCTGCGACACAGGTTAGTGTACAATGTGTCCCAAATTCAATGTTTCATACTCACAATCACTGCAAGTTCTTCTCTAATGTTCTCCTCTTTAATACACACAGGCGATTATCTCCAGCCACACAGAACGAGTTGTTTCTTCCCCCAACAGGGCTGTACAGCGATTTCACTTATGTCACAATATCTTCAGTATAGCAAACACTCACGCTAACTCCGCTCCTCCTTTTGTTTCGTTGCAGTTTCCAGTAGTCTCCGATCGTCTTCCAACCACGATGGTTTACTACGTCCCACACAGCCACGCCAGCTTTAGCCTGAGAGGAAAACAGCCCAACAACAAGTGCACCAAACGAGCCCAACAACTGAACACAAACTGTGGTTTTAGATGATCCTTTATACTGCCCTGTTCGTCGTTTACTCCAATCATCAGCCGCTAATGTTAACTAGACACACCTGCGTTCAATTCGCTGATTTTCCGTCTCGCGGCGCTTACCGGAAGTTCCAGTGTTCGTCTTTTCCCGTCCGGGCGGAAACACTTCCGGGCGGAACCAAACTCTCCAGATTTCGGTTCCGCCCCTGGAAAGATCGTCACCGTGTGACACGTACAGATGGGACACCCTATAGACACGTAGACTAAGCGAGCATGCGCAATTTAAGGCTCCACAACTGCGTCCGGCTGCAGAATCCAATGAGCCAGCCTCTCCATCACGAGAGTTTTTTGGCACATATCAGCATGACATCAGAGCAAGTTGGACATAACTCAGACACTTTTCTTACCCCCATGCATTTCACGGCGATCACCAGTGATTGATTCTGGGCAGAATTTGCTCATCTCAAACAAGCCTAACTTCTTCGTGTGATTTCTTTAATCGCTGTACTTTGATGTCATTGGCCTGTCAGTTCTTGTGGCGCCACACCAGTCTGCTCTCCAGTCAATCTCACGCCACCGCAGTTATTTGATTTCATATGCCAATCGGATCGCACAGATCGGCATGATGTAAGGATGGGAAGTCCGAATGATTCACAAGTTCTTTATGTTGATTTATATGTTATTCTATTCAACCTGTTCCTGACTCGAAAATCTCTGTATCGTGCCTTTTCAGTAAATGCATGCACAGTATTAATGGTTCATCCGCGTCTGATAGAAACAAGTTCTTGATTCACTCTGGAATTCCAGTATGTATACTGCACATGCTCAGTATCAACAAAGTTCACCGGGTCAGTCAGTGTACCTTTGCAGAGAGCTCCTATTAGTTTGATACATTAGATATCTACTGATTACTCTCACTTATTCAGAATCGAAATGACTTTCGAGCACATCTAAAAGTCAGTAACTTGTGGATCATTGCTGTCTCAAGACACAAACTCTTTTAAACAATTCAGTACGATTTGGTTTACTGATTCAACTCGTTCACTGAAAAGAACCGGTTCAAAAAAAAAAATTTGTTCATGAACCGGACATCACTAGCAATGAAGTCAAACACAACAAATTTATAGCCTACTGTATATGAGGTTCAACCTGCCAAAATGGAGCATGCTAATGGTGAGTGCTTTACATCTAAATTGAATAAAAGTGTGATGTTAAAGGTTCTTTAAAGAAACGCACAGTCAAAAAATGGTTCTTTTATGCCAATATGATGCACTCTTAGTATAGACAGATACTTCAATATTTTATAAAACAAATATACAGTTAAATAGTTTTGACTCCCACAGCTGCATACAGATCATTTGAGCTGTAAACAACACATGCATTAAAATCACAACATGAAAGGTGAAGTGTGATATTGTATGTTTTAATAAATATATTTATGTATATTAACTTCATCCCTTTGCTTGATTCTTTTACACTTATACAGATGCCATTAGATCAGCAGACATATGGTTAAAAAAAATCACTATAAGAAATTTTCTGAGATACTGATTCTGGGTTTTTCCTTTGTTTTCAGTTATAATCATCAAAATTAAAGAAATAAACATTGAAATATATCAGTCTGTGTGTAATGAATGATTACAACTCTGTATGTACAGTTTGTATAGTATAAAAAACATTACATCTGTGGAATGTCCCCACAACACATACTGTACAAAATATATTTTATAAAATAAATGTCCAGGTTACAGTTTTAGAGACTGACTGGTTTAAAATGCACAATACCTCTTTGGTGATGGTTTACAGTCTTTTGGGGACTTTTTGACTCCCACAGCTGCATACAGATCATTTGAGCTGTGAACAACACATGCATTAATATCACAAAAAGAAAGGTGAAGTGTAATACTGTATGTTTTTATAAATATATTTATGTTTACCCACCACGCAAACCACGCAATTGCATGGGGCCTGCAGGCTTGGGGGTTCCCTACTGGCCACAAGTAGTTAACTTATTTAATGATTTCTTATTTTATGATTGCGGGCAGAGTTATAAAAAGGGGAGCGTGGTAAGCATAGCTTCGAAAGTATGTTGCGTTCATTCAGACCCACATCTAACGTGCGAGCAAGATATGTGCGAGTATGCGTGCAGAATAACACTCGTGCACAGAAAAGCATACTTGCGAGGGCGCATATACATATATACAAAAAAGACTCCACGCGAAAGCACCCCTCTGCACCAGTGCCGGTCTTTCCTATACGCAAAGTACGCAATTTGCATAGGGCCCCGCACCACTAGAGGGCCCCCTTGATCTCAGAATTATTTAAAACCATTATATCAAAGAAAAATTATTATTATGTTTAATGAAAACAAGACGCTATAATTTAAATAATTTGCAAACTTCCGAATTTGTGCGGGTTTTTAAAAATACTTAATGATTTCTTAAATCACTGATATGTACTCGGACAACATGCAGGCAGTTTCTCAATCCGAAGGCTGCAGCCTTCAGAGGTCACATTTGTAGGCTGCATATGCATCATAAAAACGTATTTTAGAATATTAACAATTACAATGTTGACTATTATTCTTGGTTAATGGTTAATTGTTATATTATGCTTATGACTTGCAAATGAAATGCTTATTTAACTTAAATAAATCAGGCTTGATGACGTATGCAGCGCGCATATGCGACATGATCCCGAGGTTGCAGCCTTCAAATTTAGAAACGGCCGCGTGCATGACGCAGAAGAGTGATTTGGTAACGATGCGCATATTATATGCCCACCATTGATTTAAAACAAATCTATCCGTCTGGGGCAGAATAAAGGGGAAAAACGTAAAGCAAGGGAACCAGATAAAGGATTTGCGCGAGCAGATTAAGTCAATGTAAAGACACGCGTCCTAGCATGGGGCGATTCAAATGACGCGAATTGGGTGACGAAATTGCCGCGAAAACACGCGCTTTTCCCTTTGAACTTCAAGAACGCGCTCTCGTGCAGGATAATTTGACGAGAGAGAGAGAGAGAGAGAGAGAGAGAGAGAGCGAGAGAGAGAGAGAGGGAGGGAGAGAGAGAGAGAGAGAGGTAAGAATGGTGCCCACGTCGAGAAAACTTAATAGAAGACTTGAAATTTGTAAAGGATTAAAGTATATGTCACTCGTTTAATTACAGTATGTTAACTGGATAACACTGGATATAACTCATTGTATAGATAATAAAATAATGTATTTTGATTACACAAATCAAACCTAACTATATGATTGTAGCTGCTGACCAGCATAGGGAATCTCTATGGCTAATTTATAAGACATGTTGCTGATACAGTACTGTGTGTTGTACCTTATCTTGTTAATTGAGTCTTTTTGGGCATCTTATGCCTAGAATTATTCAAGGAGATTGATTCTTTTAACTTCCTTTAAAGTTTGATCAGTTGTGCATAATGACATGTGCAACAAATGGATATAGGGTGTCAAACTCATAGATTTGCAATATTTAAAATCAGACACTATTTTTAAAATATTTGGTGTCAACCTCTGTGACAGCTTTAAAGGGACACTTCACCCATTTGCATTAAGCTTTGTATAGTTAGAACTCCAGCATGTTTTTGAATGGTCGTGCATAATTTCCTCAGTTGCCGACGAGACAGGAGAAATACAGACTTCAGTGTTGCACTTCCTTCTTTCAATGACGTAAAAATCATCATTTTGCATCATTGAAAGAAGTAAGTGCAATGTCTTTGTTGAGGGAATGAGACTACAAACACCCCTTTTCTCTGTAAAATAGGCACCAAATTCTAAATCTATGTTACATTTCGACTACAAATATAACACTTTCAATAAAGATTAATGTTTCTACGGGTGAAATGCTCTTTTAAAGCTGAAACTTATCAAATCCTATCAGAGGTCCAGAATGTCATTGAAACACACCAGTGGCTTTGCTGTCATCAGTATTAAACATGTTACCCCTCGAAGTACCCCTCCCCACAGAGCCCCCCCCCACATAACAAATCCCAATTTAACCCCTGTGTATTAACAGTATGTATTTATATGTAATTTAATTTGATTCATTACATTTATTTAGATCAGGTAAATTTTTTAGTGCATCTCACAACACATTTTAAATCAAAACAACTTATCAGCAAATACATGTTTCATATTATAATCAGCAAGTTTATCAGTCAGGGTTTCAAAGTAATGTGCATATGGGAATATTATACAGCTATAAGATAATACACTATGTGGTTAGTTAACAACTAACTAACAGCAACATTGACTGGGTTTTACCCAGATAGCACAGGTATGTCTGTGAGATGTCTGGTAAAGATCTGGAGATCTGGAATACATCTGGTGTGTAAAAACATCTTATAAAGGAAAAGAGCTGCTTTACATACATTCTAAATCAAAAAAGTCTGGCAGACATCTTCAATATGTCTATATGACATCTTTTAGGAGACGTCTCACAGACGTATTGCAGATGAGAAAACAATTTAAATAAGACATCTTGCAGATGTAAACGCAGACATCAAATAGACGTCTCCGAGATGTATGTGTGCTATGCTATCAGGGTCTGAATGCACTGACAGAGGGCCCCTCACAAAGCTTTGCTTAGGGCCTCCCAGCATCTAGGACCGGCACTGCTCTGCACGCACAAATGCTGTCACACATTCAAGTGCTGGGATGAGCGCTCCCTCGACTCTTTCTGTGCACTTGCAACTGCACAACATTCACTCGATTTTCAAGTTTAAGGCTTTGGGCTTCACACCTGTAATTGGTGGTTTGGTGTGATCAGTGACACGCAATCTTTTGTTTCATACTCATCGTGAAATAAAGGAGGAAACATAATAGGCTATAAAGACACCAGGTTTAAATCACGCAGAAAATATATAAATCATATTCTGTATCTTATCAATGGCATCAATATCTTATCTTTAGTGCATGTCTGGTCTATATGCTTGTTGTATCTCACAGTAAGTTTGTTTCTGCAATATGAAAATGAGAGCTATGTGATTCATATTATAATAGGCACTACTCTTATTTTTTAAACCAAGAATTTTTGCCTTATACCAAACTGTAAAAAAAATGTAGCAGTTGAAAATAAAATAAATCTGGTTCATATACTGTATGTCCAAATTAGTTCTATATACTCAATATTACTGTTGTGCAATTTATATAAAAAACTTAAGGCAATGTTGGGGCATGGGGGGCCCCAGGTCCTTGAACATTGCTTAGGGTCCCCAAAATGGTAAACACGCCATTGTTATGTATATTTACTTCCTCCTTTTGCTTGATTCTTTTATACCTATACAGATGCATTTAGATCAGCAGACACAGATCAGACACAGATGCATGATGACCCATTGTATGTCACCCTTTTACCTACATTTTTTAGATTGTGATAAGATTGCTAATGCAGAAAGCAGTTTCTAGGCCTTTTGTCATATAATAACTTATTAAGCTATAATTCACACATACGTAAACCTAGCTCACCAGATGCTATATAAGTATTGTTAGTTTAGGTTAAGGCAGTGCTTCTCAATTCCAGTACTCGAGCCCCCCTCCTACCAGAATGTTTTAGATGTCTCCTTATATGAAACACCTGATTTTACTCAACAGGCTCCTTTATTAACACACTAACAAGCTGTTTAACTTAATGAGGTGTTTTTATATGACATCTAAAATGTTTTTGGAATTGGAGAACCACTGGGTTAAGGGGTAGGCAACGGCGGTCCTGGAGTGCAGATGTTCTGCAGAGTTTAGCTCCTGCTCTAATCAAACACACCTGAAATAACTAATCAAGGTCTAAAGCAGGGGTCACTAATCCTGCTCCTGGAGGGCCGGTGTCTCTGCAAAGTTTAGGGCTGTTTCTCAATATGTGTTCTTCAGCGATCTTGCGTCCTCGTGTTCTCGCTCTACGTCATCATTAACAGTCGAAATTCATTCCAATTCTCAAGAACGCAAGTACAGAGGATGCATAAAAATACCCGGATGTGTTCTTGATATCGAGGATGCATCAAGTACAGACTTGCGCGCTGAAATTGCTTCACGTCCCAGAAGTCATTGCGGCAAAACAATGGTGGAGGTCAGGTGACCAACAGGAAGATCGCACACATCTCAATTCTCATAAGTGCGTTCTGTGTTCTCGCGACCTTCTAAGTTCGTTCTTCCGAGGTGGCCTGGCAAGTTCGATCTCCACAAGGACGCAAGTCCGTTCTTTGCGTTCTTGGAATTGAGAAACACCCTAGCTTCAACCTTATTCAAACACACCTGAAACACATTAATTAGCTGCTTCAGGTGTGTATGATTAGGGTTGGAGCTAAACTTTGCAGAGACACTGGCCCTCCAGGAGCAGGATTGGTGACCCCTGGCCTAAAACGTCACCTGTAGGAGAGGTTTTATCAAGGTTGATGCAAAAATCTGCAGGACATCGGCACTCAGGACTGATGCTGCCCACCCCTGAGATAGGTAATGAATTAACTAATACAATTGTAAACATGTTTTGATATCTGAAAACTTTATGCTGCAGAGTTCCCTAAAGTGGGTAGGGCTGCTTGCTTGCATAAAAGGTGTGAGGTTGTCAGCATGAACTTCTCTGTAATTATAAAACTTCAAATACGCAACACATTTTATAAATGTACACCCACACCAATCTATTTAGTTTGTGCCTTTTAGCAGCTCCACACACACACACATGTGATGTTTCTCGAAAATCTGAAATAGCAGAACGTTTTCTGTCAGGGTTGGGTTTAAGGTTTACGGGAAGGGAAGGGAATAGAATGTACAGTTTCTACAGTATAAAAACCAATACATCTGGGAAATGTCCCCACAACACATACTGTACAAAAATATTTTATAAAACAAATACAGTTTACAGTTTTAGAGACTGGGTTAAAACGCACAATACCTCTTTGATGATGGTATGCGGGCTTTCTGGGACGTTTTGACTGCCACAGCTGCATACAGATCATTTGAGCTGTGAACAACACATGCATTAATATTACAACAAGAAAGGTGAAGTGTGATATTTTGTGTTTTTATTAGGGCCGGGACTCGATTAAAAAAAATAATCTAATGAATTAGAGGCTTTGTAATTAATTAATCTAAATTAATCGCATTTTAATTGCATATAAATATTTGACCTGAGAACATTAAGAAGTAATTTTTTTACATGGATTTTTAGTATACACTCTTAGAAAGGATGTGTTAATTTTTTACACATCATTGTGCAATAAGCTTTTAACACATGTGTAATTTTAACACATTATGTGTCATTTTGTGTTCAAGTATAACACATGTTGTGTTAAAAGTAACACAAAATGTGTTGTTTCAATAATAACACAGAGATGGGTGGATTCCAGGACGACGCAGTTAGTGTGTTGTCCCAGAATCAACACTAATGTGTTGTTTTTAACACATTCGTTCTAATAGTGTACCATGAATAATGACTGAATACATAAGCTTAAGCAACAAAATATTGTTTATTTTTGTTCAACCAAGTCGTTGTACCCGGAGTTGGGCTAATGTCCACGCTAGCTGCTGTATGTTTTGCATTGAGATGCTCGATGTGCTGCGGTGATATGTGAATTCCTTGTTGCATAGCTTACACACAACCATGCTCTTATCGACGCTTACATACGTTCGTTTTTATAAAAAAAAAATTCCCATCCACGGGGCCAACCAAAGCGATCTCATCAGCCTCTTCGTTCAGGTTCACTGTGGTTTGTTGTGGTCTGAAGTCATGAACGCTACAGTAGTTGGTGCTCCAGTATAATCGGTCCGCCGAAACTCATGACAAATGTTCCGCGGTGCAAAAACAAGTGCGATTAAAATGCGTTAAAAATGTTTAACGCGTTATTTTTGTGTAATTAATTAATCTTAATTAACGCGTTAAAGTCCCGGCCCTAGTTTTTATAAATATATTTATGTATATTCAATTCATCCCTTTGCTTAACTCGTTTACACTTTTACTTATACATTTAGTTCAGCAGACATATGGTTTTAAAGAAATTACTACAAGAAATCAGACACAAATCCATGATGACCCCTTGTATGTCACAATTTTACCGACATTTTTTAGATTGTGATAAGGTTGCTAAGGCCGAGAGGAGTTTCTAGGCATGTACTAACTTATTAAGCTATAATTCCCACATACTTAAACCTAGCTCACCAGATGCTATACAAGTATTGTTAGTTTAGGTTAAGGTGTAGCCAATGTCGGTCCTGGAGTGCCGATGTCCTGCAGAGTTTAGCTCCAGCTCTAATCAAGCACACCTGAAATAACTAATCAAGGTCTAAAGCATCACCTGAAAACCACAGGTAGGAGAGGTTTTATCAGGGTTGGAGCTACAATCTGCAGGACATTGGCACTCAGGACCGATAATGCCTACCCCTGAGTTAGGTAATGAATTAACTAATACAATTGTGAATAGATATCTGCAAACTTTATGCTGCAGAGTTCCCTAAAGTGGGTAGGGTTGGTTGCTTACACAAAAGGTGTGAGGTTGTCAGCATGAACTTGTATACATTTCTGTATTTTTAAATCTTGAAATACACAACACATTTTATAAATTTACATCCACACCCATCTATTTGATTGGTGTCATTTAGCAGCTCCAAACACACAAGTGATGCTTCTTGAAAACATAAGTTGGTTAACATCTATATGGTTACACATAACATTTAAAATGCATATTGTACCTTTGTTCAGGCTTTGATTCTTGTGGATTAGCAGGTGAAGACCTATAATTAATATTGTCAGTGTTATATAACCGTATGAAAAGCTATACATGCTCAACACAACTACATCTTGTCAATATATGAATATTTAATTCTGACCTAAGTATAACCGTGATGTAACACACATGTACCTGTTACACTTCTTGTATATGATGACTCCAGCAAACATGCAAGTGAGAAGAAAGACAAATGAGGGGGCTAGAATGTAAAGCACAATTGTCTTCAAGTCAAAGTGCATCCCATCAGGTTCATTCTGGGAAACAGCTAAAGGAAGTGAAAGAAGGAAGTCATTTATTATTCATTATGATGTATATATCATATAAAAAGCTACAGGACACATGTGAAACACACAAACATACATATATTTTCTTGGACTGGAGTCATTGGTTTTGGAGGCCCTGTAAAAGAATCTGCAGACAAAAATCTATAAGTGAAAAGACACAAAGGAATTGTACACACTAAAGGAAGTAAAAGAAGGAAGTTTTTTATGGGTCATTATGATGCAAACAGCTACAGGACAAATGTGAAACACATACATTTATTCTGGACTGGATTCACTGGTTTTAGAGGCTCTGTAAAATAATCTGCAGAGAAAAATCTATAAATGAAAAGACACAGAGGAATCGCACACATCATGTATGATGTCTTGAAATCACTCACGTTGTACATGCAAGTCGACAGATGCTGTGATTTTCTGTCCAGGAATATTTGTAGTGCAGATTAATTTCTTCCCATCTTCTTTCTTTGTCCCCAAAAAGGTTATGGTGGAAAAGGTGGCCAATTCAAACCTGGTAAGTTGCTTCTTTCCATGTTTGACTGGCATATTCTCATAGTTCCAGGAGAGGATCGGAGGATTCTTCTGACAGGAATGGTGGACGGTACAAGTGAAGTTCATTCCAACATCCTCTATGATATCTGCTGCCAGTTTAGGCTCAATGGTTATATTATAATAGACACCTGAAATTAAATTATAAGCAGTTGGCACAAACATCAAACATGATTTAAAGCTGCATTTGAATAAATGTAACTTTTACTTTCATTAATTTTACAAATAGTTAAATGCCCAATGTCTTTAAATTCATTGTAAACTGACTGTATCAGACGGATAAAACAGAAGCAGGTATAGATGTATGCTTTTGAATGCATTCATCATTTTTATTTACATTTTGCACTTAGTGATTTCATAGCTGTTGCTGTTCTGCCTCCATGATGTGTTACAGTACACTCGATATCTGAGCGTTCAGCCTTCACAACACCGGTGCGTGTCAGAGTGATTTTCCATCGACCATTTTCCATACGGACATCATCTATTTTATCAGATCCTTCAATACCCTTCAGAATGATGTTTGGTTTGCTGTATGGACAGGTGTGTAAGATGTAACACACTACTGTAATGCTGTCACCGGTCTTTAAACCTCCGTAAATATTAATGATGGGCTGCTGTGGATTTGCTACAGTAGGGAAAATGTTACAGTTAGGCAACCGATGATACAGCTGTAATGAAACTTAAAACCAAAATATTACATTAAAAGAACATGTATAGTATTCACGTACTGTCAACAATAATCGTGGATGTGACATCATAAAACTTATAGGTGCGCCATCCAATATTTTCTGGGTCAATCCATGCATATACTTTTTCCCCACTGTGGGATGGATTCACGCTTTTGATCAGCAGACTACAATCCCGATCTGAGTTTGTAGGGTTATATAAATCAGTTTTTCCTCTGAACTTGTCAATGACACTGTCTGGATACCAGGGATCATAAACTAAAGGGAAGCCTTTCGACACCCACTGATACCACACAACTCTATGTGGGTTAGTAGGTGGGTTTGAAGTGTAAGAGTAAGAGCACGGTATAACCAGACAGGAACCTTTGAGGCCACTAATTTTTGTTGGCAATTTCACTTCCCATGCCAAAGTCTCATACAGCAGAACACCTGTGAGACAAAACATTAAATAATATTACAGTTTTTTTCGATTGCTAAACGACAGTGGCCTCAACTGGAGTCACATGTGCAAAACTCAGTCTGCACAGCAGCAGTTCATGTGGACCAAACTCTAGTTCGTTTTTCATTGCTTGGAACACAGTTTTCAAAACTCTACACACTTATCCCATGACTTTAACCACAACCTGCACAACAATTTACAGCGCTTTGTTCAAATGCTATCACACTGCTATCAAAACTGTGAACAACACATTCAAAACAGAATTGATTTCAGCGTTGTGCCTTTCAAACACTGCTGATTGCAATTTCATATAATTATATAAATATAAATATATATAATATAAATATTAATAAATGTATATTCTGTTTTGTTTAACAAAATGACAAAACTCTTGCAGGTTTGAGGGTAAGAAAAAAGCATGAGGGTGAAAAAATGATGACAGACTTTTAATCTTTTGGGTGAACTATCCCTTTAAGTATACAAATTATGTTTATTATGTATTAAGGACAAAAAAGTAATACATTTATGTTGCATTTTCATCCTATTTTGAGAGAAGATTTTGCACATGTGAGAGAGAGAGATAGAGAGAGAGAGAGAGAGAGAGAGAGAGAGAGAGCTCAGAAAGACTAATTTTGGAAATGGAACAAGGAAGATGGGTCCTTGGAGGGAGAATGGTGGCAGGGAGTGGCCTGATGCTAGAAAGAGGGAGGATTAGCCCCTCATTTATTTGTTCGAATTATAGTATGTACTTTTAGTTTTTTTTCTCATTACTGTAATTCCGTAAATTACTACAGATTATAGCAAGCAGATTAGATTAGAATACAGATTAGCAAACTGCTAATTTTCATTTACTTAAAGAATTGTCATGTTCTAAAAATTTCAATAAATCATGTGAAAAATAAATCAATCATTCTTTGAAGAAAGCATTACTTTGTATGAAGTCATTGAAATTGTTTAAACTGTAAAGATGAAAATGTTGTATTGTCTGTATTGGTGTTTGATGTTAGTGTTTTTCCTCTTAGTGTGTTGTGAGTGACAGTGTGTGTTATCTCAGTGAGGGTTGTGTTTAGTGTTTGGCTGCACTGAGCTGTTTTGAGCCATGTGTTAAGAGTTGTGTTGCTTGGAGTGAGTTTTGCGGGTAATATGAACAGTTTAGCCCAGTTAACTGTAGCTAGTGCAGACTGTAGTTAGTGTTTTGCACATGTAGCTCCAGTTGTGCTGACTGTCGTTTAGCAATCGAAAAAAATCTGTAATGTATTAATGGCTGCCTGTTAACACTCTGGGGTCCAAAAATGTGGTTTCGTATTTTGACGTGTTTATTCCTCATCAAAGCAGAATCAACTTAAAATACTCCATCAATAATAATCATACACTTACGTGTTTGACATCATTTGAAACTGTGAAGGGTCTTCTTTAATTTGTGTACATTCACAATAACATCAAATCTTTGTGTTTTTGTCAAATAAAGAAAATAAACAGGATGTGCATTCAAACATCTCTGTCTCCACCCACTGTCTCTCAAAACACGTTACAAAAATCTATTGAAACTACCCTGAAATGTCTACTTTTAAATAAACTAATTATAATCGAAAAACAATTGTTTATAAGCGCTGCGTTGTTTACGTGTGAGGAGACGAGACCAAATATAAGAGCATGTCAGAACCTCTGCCAGTGTCCCAAAACAAGTTAATTGGTTTAATTTTTAGGGAAGGCACTGTAGGGACCATGGAAGATATATCTTGTCACATGCATACAATGTGCTATGTTCGAGAAGAGCATGGTTATGTAATCCAACCAATCAGCACTAAGATGTCTCTATATATATCCGTCCCTCACCTCTGTCCCTTAACACTTTTTTGCAGCATCTCTCCTCCACCCATCACCTCACTCTCTGGTGTTATATCTATTCCAGTTAAAGGGGGGGGGGGTATTCTGAATTCGAGCTAAAATTCACTCTGAAAGCACGGCAAATATGCTTTATAATCATATTGATTACATTTATAATGTGAACTTGTTAATGTGAAATTTAATATATCTTTTTCTTTCATTTAGCATACTGGAACATCATATAAGTTATGAACATACAGTGTAAGGTTTAAGGTATGAATATATATTTCATTCCTTTCTGGTCGAAGGTAGTTTCAACTGCTCTTTTTTTCAATAAACAGAGACACAAAGAACGAATTTGTGCACAAAATATTATGAAACAATAACTTTTGGCCTAATATGTAAAGCAAAACAAACTTTAAATGTTTACTGAGAAAAGTTTACTCTGCCTAAACTGAAATAAGTTTATTACTCAGTTTAAAGTGGATTAGTTAAAATACATGTATATAAAGTGAAATCTCTTGCCGTATAAAATGCATGAATAGCAGTAAAGTGAAACGGTACCTTGAAACAGAAGATATATCAGTCTTTTCATCTCTGGATCACAATGCTTCTTCTAATATAGAAAAATCCCACCTACAGTATAAACTGCAAACAAGCGCAAATGTTAAAAACATTTCAGTACAATGTAACAGTGCACATCTCATGACCTTCACCAGTTTACCAACTAAAGTGTTTTTTTTCACAATTGTTCCCATTATGGGTTTATGTTCCCTTCACCATTAGAAAATAAGACGTGAATGGGGACAAATAATAGATTTCTTTAATACAATTAAATGAAATATTCGCTTCCATGTAAAAGCTTACCTTCTCAGCCCCCTGCTTAAATAAGTGGACTGGATGAGAACCAACTGAAACAAAATAAAATAGAAGAAAGTGATTAAAGAGTAATAAATGCTTCTCTTGTTCAGCAGAAGAAAGAATTGTGTTTTTTCATAAGTTAAAAGTAGTTCTCTGATGTCCACACCCACAAAGATAAAAAATATTTCGTTCTTCTTGGATTGTGGTTTAACAAGTTCAAGTTCAAGTAAAAGTTTTTGAAAAACCAAAGATGGCTGTAGGTTGGGGTAATAGAGATGTCCTTTTGGATGTATTTACAACAAGATTTGCAAACTGTTGAAATGTTTCAGATGAGAAAAACTGTGAGCTTTTGAAAGCATGCAAGCAATGTGACAGCGGTTCTCAAGTCAAGAAAAGGTTATCACTTAACAGTTCTCATGTCACCAGTATGCAAAACTGCAGAGGTGTTTCTGCCAGACACATGCACATGAAGAGCATAATGAATAAAGAAGAAAGCAGTGTAAAAGGTCAACTATATTTTGTGCTCAATGCTGTTTAAATTTTAATCGCAGGTGACCTTAAATATTTTTTACTATGGTACAGTATTTTTGTGTGTTATGTACCTAAATAGATATCTTTTTTGTGATGTACGGTAAAGCCAGAGATAATTTTCCACAATGAGGGCAATAAAGTTAACAACAACAACATATACATTTGGGTGAAGCCAACCAGCACCTAAATGGGGAGAAGTGTATATCTTTAATAATAAAAATAAAGTTTATTGAAAATATGGATACTATAGCTAAATATTAAGGGGGTGGGTTTAATGGATCTAATTTAATGCATTCTGACTTATTTATACATTAAAAGAGTTAGATTCCTCATGTTAAAAAGTAGCTAAAACAATTTAGCTGGTAAACTGGTAAAAGTCATGACACACACCGATCAGCCATAACATTATGTCCACTTGCCTCATATTGTGTAAGTCCCCCATTTGCCCCAGAAACAGCCCTGACCTGTCAAGGCATATACTCCACTACACTTTTTATCAGAACCAGCATTCAATTTTCAGCAATTTCAGCTACAGTAGGTCGTCTCTTGGATTGGAACATAGGGTGGTGGATAAGCCACACGCCATTGGTGTGAGAAACGGGGTTCTAATCAATTGTGACACATCATTGTGTCCCTGAGCAAGAAACTTAACCCCTAGTTGCTCCAGAGGCATGCAACCTTTGACATATATAGCAATTGTAAGTCGCTTTGGATAAAAGCATCAGTTAAATGAATAAGTAAGTCAGGAAGGAACACATGGGTCAGCCTTCACTCCCACATGCATCAATGAGCTTTGGCCGCCGATGATCCTGTACAGTAGACAGACAAGTAGACAGTAGACAGACAAGCTACTGTAGCTGAAATAAATGTATATAACCAAATGACATAAATAATAAACAGAAGAACTATAACTTGGAAAAGTAATTGAAGTAACAAATTCATAAATAATTGTTTATAAAGAAAATGTTAACACTGAAAAAAAAACATACAGAAAATACAGCGTACAAGCCACTTGTTACAGATTCGCCAGGCTCCTCGCTGACTCCCCATCAATGATCCACATCACCTGATTACTAATCACCGTCACCTGTTTCCAATCACCTGTCTGCACTATAAAAGACTGACTCACACTCTCAGTCACTGTCCGGTCTTGTTACCGATTGTAGCTCTCAATCAAGGTTACATTTGTCCTTCGACCTCCCCTGCTGCATCACCCTTTTTCTTAGTAGCCAAGAAAGATGGCGGACGCCGACCCTCTATTGATTACTGGGGACTTTACAAAAAAATTACCAAAAAGAAATTCCTGCATCCCTTTCCTCTCGTTCTAGCAGCCTTAGAACATCTACGAGGTGACAAGATATTCTCTAAGCTCAATTTACGAAGTGTGTATAATCTCATCAGGATTTGAAGTGAAAATAAGTGGAAATTTGCTTTTGTGATCCCTACTGGCCAGTTTGAATATTAAGTAATGCTGTTTGGATTAATTAATGCCCCCTCCATTTTCAAGGATTTCATGCATACCATCTTCAGAGACATCCTGAATCATTATGTATTGATCTACATAGACAACATCCTCATTTCATGCATCCCCAGAAGTTCTTAAACACTTCTGTCATGGATATTTATCATTGTTGTCCGTTTCTCCAAGTCAAACCGTCTGATACCCCCAAAGGTTTACCGTCTGCCATGAAAAGTGCAAAACTAATATTCCAGTATGTGTTCAGATATTTACCCAAAGACACTGTCTCTGATAGAGGTCCGCAGATTATTTCTAAAGTCTGGAAATCCTTCATGAAGCTCCTAGATGTGACAGTAAGCCTCTCATCTGGTTATCACCCACTGAACAAACAGAAAGAAAGATCCAGAAAGACAGTTGTTTCCTCTGAACCTTCTGCCAATAGCACCAGAACTCCTGGATCCAATTCCTTGCCTGGGCCGAGTACGCACAGAACTCCCTTCGACAGAAAGCCACAGCTCTTACTCTGTTTCAGTACGTACTCTGCTACTAATCACTATTGTTCCCCTGGTCCAAGGAACTCTCTGCAGTCCCTTCGGTGCAGCATTGATTCCAGGAGAGTGAGAGGGTGTTGGACTCAACTCATCACCACCTGCAGGGGGCTGTGAGATGTCAGCAGCACATAGCAGACACCCACTTTTCAGGGACACCCACCTACCAAGTTGGACAGAAAGTGTGGTTGTCTACAAAAACCATCCACCTGTGTCTCCCCTGCAAGAAGTCCCAGATACATCAGCCCATTCACTATAATTAAGAAGGTCAATCCGGTAGCATTCAAACTCCAGTTTCCCCCTCTATATCAGATTTACCCTGTTTTCATATTTTACAATTCAAGCCATATCACTAACCTGTTTATACCTCTCCCTCTAAATAACCTGGTGAAGATGCCCCCCTTGAATAAGAGATTGGAGTGTACACAGTGTGGGAGTTCCTGGAATCCGGACGCCAAGGTGGACAGCTAGAATACCTTGTCTTTTGGGAGGGGTTTGGACCTGAGGAACGTTCCTGGGTCCCCCGAGATGACATCTTGGACCCAGAACTGTTGAGTGGGTTCCACACTGCCCACCCAGAGAAACCCGCTTCCCGTGGCAGAGGTCCGCCACCTCAGAGTTGGAAGTCCCAACAGCCCTCAGGAGTGGACCATGAGGGGGGTACTGTTACGGATTCGGCAGGCTCCTCACTTACCCTCCGTCAACAATCCATTTCACCTTTATACTTATCACTGTCACCTGTTCCCAATCACCTGTCTGTACTATAAAAATTGTCACACACTCAGACACTTGTGGCCTGTTTTTAAACCCTTACCATTTGCTATACTTCATTATCCATCTCATCTGCATATGCTCTGCTGTGTATTTTAATAAATAACCATGTGGTTTTACTTTGAGGCTGTTTACACTTGGCCTTAACATGCGTTTTCGTCGATCGGATCACAAGTGGACAACGTTAATGCCAGGTGTAAACAGTGTTCAAATCGTTTTGAGCTCGTACACTTTCGACCACTTTCAACCACATCCAGAGGTAGTCGAAATAGTGATGGAAATTTTAGTTCATTTAGGTGACTCGTTCATTTTCAGTTCGTTCACCAAAATGATTCGTTCAGACTCGTTCACTGATTCGTTCAGTGACCATTTCTTAATTATACATAAATACGCCAATAGGTGGCGAAGATGTGTCATTATGTGTTTTAAGACAATGAAAGACTTTTTGCAAAAACTCATTAGTTTTTAATAAAGCTCAAATTGTGAAATACTAAGCATAATTTTATCAAGTTACAGAATATATTAAGACACACGTACAATTATAGTCCATATAATCTGGATTTGTTGTAAATAAAGACTCCCGTGCATGGCTCCTCTGGTTCAGTCAGTGATCAGATCCTTGTTCACGAATCATATAATTTCGGTCATGTCGTTCAAGACTTCGTTCAGACGCAGATGACTAATTTAAGTTCAGTGAAAGGGTTGATTAAACTATATAGATATATAAAACTATATTAAACAGAAATACCAAAATTTTCAACAGTAATTACCATTATCATTTGTATTAAGGTAAATAGTCCGCCTAAACATGGTTACTATAACTTTACTAAAATAAAACCACATGATTCTTTCACAAGATTGTTTACGTTGCACTTGCTTTCTATACGATCCCTCTCATTCATTAGGTTGTAACTTGTACAGTCATTCAGTTTGTTTAAGAACGCGATCTCTCTCACTCACTCTCTCTCGTTCGTTCAGACTCAAAACAGCGGCTCGGTCAGTGAAGGGCGTATTCATTCAGTACGTTGAGCCAATCATATGCTCGGCCACAGCTTATACTTGATTGCCATTGGCTCGTAGTTTTGTCACTCTTTGAAGGCGGAAAGAAAGCCGCGCTTCATTTGTTCGTGCTCCTCAAGAAGGGAGGGAAATTTCAGTGAACGAGAAATATGAGTCAATGGATGGCGTGAACGAGAACGATTCGTTCACCTAAAAGATTCGTTCAAAAAGAACGATTCGTTCACGAACGTAACATCACTAAGTCGAAACCACTTTCGATCGGATCGCTTTGGAGTTGCGGAACGCATATGTGGTTGAATGCGTTCGAACAGTCACACGCGACCGCCTTCTCTCCGCCCATTTATCTAATCTGAGGTATTAAACACTAGTTTTATGTCTTTTTTTACTTCTGGCGTGAACATACGGTGAACAGCGCTATTTTTAGCATTTCATTGATAAACCTAAAGCAGCTGATCTCCGTAGTTTCGTTTTGAAAGCGTGTCAAAAGTTGCGCGATCCTATTTCATCAATTGCGCTGAAAATTCAGAGAAAGCTATTACATACACACGTACAAAACTCCGTGCAGCATGTATACTTGCTAAACAAGCAGCAGACTGCGACATAATATTTGTTCGCGTCCATATTAATTACTCCAGCTCGGGTTTGAATGACAGCAGAGACTCGCCCACCGTCTCGACAGACCACCCCCTCACAGTATTCAGGAGAGAAGCGGTCGAAAGTGGACAAAAGAGACGGATTTAAATACCAGGTGTAAACGTAATGTGTCTCTCTCGTCCACTTGTGATCCGATCGATGAAAACACATCTTAATACCAAGTGTAAACAGCCTCTTTGTTGTCATCTCCATCTGTGTATTATAACACCAATCATGCCAGGCATAGTACTTACAAACTTCACACTTTTTAACCATCTTCTATTGTCTTTAGCTGTGCTACCAGAAACTCTACTACAGACAAAAACGTTTATTAATATTTTATTTCATATCCTCTAGAGGGCGGCACACTTTTAGAAAAAAAGTTACAAAAGCAGTCACTGGGACAGTACCCTTTCAAAAGTCCTAAAGACTACATATTGGCACCTCAAAGGTACAATATCAGTACCTAGTGGTATTTATTAGGAAAGGTACTGTCATAAGCTTTCCTAGCTTGCAAAAAGTAAGACCCTCTAGGCATTAGTATTTGCCATTTCTAAAATAATAACAGTATATTATAAAGATACCTCGATGAAAAAATGTGTCTACTACAAGAAGAAACTAATTTGCTATCGCCTATGAGACAATATCTATGTGCGTGTTTGTGTGTGAGAGTGCACATGTGCAAAATCTTATTTTAAAATAGGATGAAAATGCAACATAAATGTATTACTGTTTTGTCCTTAATACATAATAAAACATAATTTGTGTACTTAAAGGGATAGTTCACCCAAAAGATGAAAGTCTGTCATCATTTTTCAGTAGTTTAGTAGTTTGAATGTTTGTTTTAAAAAAAATTAAACTTCATTTTTAGAGTGACTTTAAGGGCCAAATTGTGATGGCTAGACAATTGGGTCAGAGCATCTGCAAAACTGCAGTCTCAATCCTGGGGTCTCATTTATAAAACTGTCCATAGAATCCTTACTAAATATCTACGTACGCACAAAAGATGAAAATGGCATTCGGCAAAAAAATATTAAGACTTATAAAACACAGCAATGTTCCCTTTATAAATCACAGATCACCTGCAATTGTGCGTATATGAATCATTCTCAGATCCCACCCTGCAATTAAATTCTCCCGACAATTTTTTTTATTTTTTTTATAGATCGCAACCTTTAAGTAGACCCGTTTACAGACCCGTTTTTGTGTTTACACAAGCTTTATAAGTAATTTTCTCACCCTCATGTTTTTCTAAACCTGCATGAGTTTCTTTATACTGTTAAACACAACAGAAGATATTTTGATAAATGATGGTAACAACACACTTGACTGCCATAGTAGAAAAAAATAACAAGGAAGTCAATGGGTAATGTGCTCACCATCATTTATTAAAATATATTTAACAAAACAAGGAAACTGATACAGGTTTGAAACAGGTGTGAGTAAATGATGACAAAATGTTATTTATTAAGCCAAAGAGAGATCCAGATGCCAAACAAATCAGACAAAGTTACAGTAAGTATAATATGAATAAAAGCGTGTAAATACAAATATTGATGCTATTTTTATATATAAAATATATATAATAAAGTTGTATTTTTCTAATATTGACTATGTTTGACTTTTGTCTATTTCTTTTGAAAACACTGTGCACATTTTGGAGGTGATGTGGAGCATTTCCATTAGACGTTTCCATAAATGCTGGGATCTTCCATGTTGGCATAAACATCTTCATAATCCTCAATCTTAAAGTATAAAATCACAGACAAAGAAGTAAAATCAGTCAATAACATTTTACTATTGAGGTTAGAAAATGTGTGTTAATTTACAATTAGTAATAATAATGATTGATTATATACTTACAGTGCAGGATTTTCTCTTACTAAATTGCACAGGAGACAATAAACAATTAAAAAGGAAGTTAATAAATCATTACATGTGAATTTTATAGTAAATTTATTTAAGGGTTACGTCTGATTAGCATACAGTTTTTATTTTTATCAGCCAAATGGCAAAAAAGCATAAGTTTAACTTTTCAGTAAACACACTTTCGCATTATCATAAATATCTAACTGGCATTTATATAGATGCTTACATTATTTTTTACAGCAATGCTATAGAAGAACCATTATTGTTTCAACAAAGAACCATTCAGTCTAAGGTTCTTTAAAAAAAAACTTATACATTAACTATGAAGCCTTGTATGCTTAAATACTTTATATCATTTAGTAATAGAAGGCAAATATAAGCACATAAATTTATAGAAACACATAAAAAATATATTACTTCAAAAAATCCCAACATGTAATACTCATTTTAAGCTGTGGAGGCCCCATTATGTTTTGTGCATAGTGCATTTTGGATCAATGACGTGAAATAGTTGTCACGAAATATTACTACAGTAAATAACATGGCATCTGCTATAGGTTGTTTTTATTTTGTTACTCTCTGGTTCATATTTTGGCTGAACAGAAGACGTTGATGTTTTTTTGTATTTTTAATGGCATGCAAGTGCCAAGACCACATACCAACATTTCTACTGTCTGTGAGCATTCATAACTCTCATTTTGAAGATGTATTTGCCCTTTTTACTTCACTGTAGTGTTTAGAAAACGGGTTTTGATTGCAACTTGTTAATGTCGTCATGTATTGTGGTGTAAACATATACATTAACATTAACTATAACATTAATCATTTCACATTAATATAGCCAATTTCAAGAGTGGCAATGAAAACAGAAGCACAAGATTCAAGTGTTACAAGTAACAGTCACTTTACTGTGCTAAACAACATATTTTTCTCACTGTACATGTTGTTAAAGATACAAAATGGTCACTTTTAGGAACACACAACACTTCAAAATATAGTCAACATTTAAATTGGGTCAAAAAAGTTAATCAAAGTTGTCCTACGACAAGAACTTGTATAGGCCCCTTCAAGGTTTGTAAACATTGAATGACTATCGGGTGCGCCCACAGCATGGGGCCAAACTGTTCATACCACCCAGGCTTTATAATTTAATTTAACAGGGCTGAAAAATGATGACTTACCTCAAATGAAGTGAGCACTACAAACACAAGCCTCTTTGATATTTGCATTGTCCCAGTCTGCACGTTAATTACTTGCAGCCGCAGATGTTGTATTTTTTTTTGTTTTTGAGATTCTGCATGAATCGCGAAAACTTAACGGAAGACCTGGTGCGATTTTCAAAGCCCACGACGTAAGTAGGCATTTTTAACGATACCGAATAATAGTCAACTCAATCTGCTGTAATGGCTTTTCTGACCCCGACATGCAGTGGGAACCGCCTGTGACGTGAACCGTGAAGGGGTCTATTAGGTACTGGTTTTAAGACATCTTTGTGAAAGGAAATCTATTCGCTTTATTGTATTTTCTGTTACTTTTAGTGAAGTTTTATGTTGTTTATCATTAGCATATAATCTCTGAACTTTTGATCCCCCCAAAATGTTTAGATAATACCATAATGGGTAAATATTGTACAGAACACATGCTGGGTTAATTATAACTCCATAATGGGTTACATAATGACCCAATGTTGGGTTGTTGTTATGCAACTATGGGGTATAATAACCCAGTAGTTGAGCTAAAACAACCCAGAATTGGGTCAATTTTAAGCCTACGCTGTGTCTTGTCCAATATTTACCCATTATGGGTTAAAAATAACCCAACGATTTTTAGAGTGTAGAATAGCAGGCACATGTTGCAACAATATCAGCGTGACAATAACATGACTAGGGAATCCTCCTCTTCAGTATGTCTCTATCATCTGATCCTTCATCTCTGGGTGCGAAAAAGTCCAGTATAACATTGTTTAGGGCACTGACATCACCAGGACTTATCAGACTGAGGCAAGCATGTTTATCATTGAAGTAAGCAGCTACTCATTTAGACTCGTTTTTCTTGTGTGCTCCGCAATCTTATAAGAACTTTGTATAAAAACTTTGTGTGGCATAAGTACTATTCGGACGGGATTAGTTTTACATAGGGAGGTGGGGTAAAGCAAGTTTTATCAGAGCTTCTCAGTGATTTTATTCCCGTCCGAATGCTCCATGTCAGTAAATCATTACGGACAATGTCAGTAAAGATTACGGCGACTTTTACCTTCTGTAAAAAGGTCCTGAGAAATTACCTCAGGTAATACTAATCCAGTGCGAATAGACCAGCTGTAAATATACACGTAAATTGCGTCATTTCCTTTTAATTTGCGAGTTTCTTTTAAATATAAAAGCGCTTTAAGAAGCATTTACTTGCGTTCTAGGCGGAAAAACAAATCAGTGGCAAGTCAGTTCCTAAATAACACGACACAAACATTTTTTTTAAAAAGTGAAATTTACTTCTCAGAGGCACGGAACTGTTTCTGAAACTAACGTTCTCCCCAAACTGAAATTAAACATAGTGTTTCGCGTTTTCCTGGTCTGTGTCATGTTGTTTGCAGATGTGATATCAGGAAGCAAGGTAATGTGCACGTGACGACGAGAGGTGACGCACTGCACAATCGAGTTACCCCTCCCACTTTTGAATGTTTTACTGAGATTTCTAATCCCGTCCGAATTGACCATCAATATCACAGATGTCCTGTGGTAAAATTACATTATGACATCTACCCCTGTAAAACTAATCCCGTCTGAATAGGGCTATAGTCTACACAGGACTGATGAGAGGTGTGCATTGATTATGTTGATAGTCTGCCACAAAATCAAAAATGACCAGCACAATTATGTGTGCACATTGCGTTTATCACTATACCTGACTCACATGACAGTTTCTGTACAAACACCCATGACGCTAGTCGATACGCTTTGCTAATTGCAAAAATGCCATGCATGCGGACATGCCCGTCACGGATGTGCCGCCACAAACTGCAAAGAAAACACTGGTATGGTGTTTTTGACTCTCAGCCTGTGGATGTTTTTTACTGCTAAAAGGGAGTTTGGGAAATTACAACAAAGCACAGATGACAACAGGTCTGCTCGATACAGCACGAAGGTAAAGCTACTCTTGCATATTTTTACGTTATGTTAGTATTAGCTCAGCTCGCTTGGAACCCCAACCGAGGTGGTACTAAAAAAAGTAACGGGTACTACGTACTGTACCAAGTGGAAAACCCCCCAAAAGTAAGCTGACCCAACCCAACCCGTGGGGTAGCCTACTATGCAATGGAAAAGCGTCATTTGTTGTGGAAAGCAAGGAGCGACTGTGTTTCACTCCCAAGGTCTGGGCAGAACATTTAAGACGCAGTCTTTTCAGCTGGTCACTATAAATCTCTATTTTTGAATTTTGCCTATATATTTTCAGAGATGATATACAAGATGTTACAGAATAGTAAATTAACGAAAACCCATTTAGACAAAAATATATATATTTTAATTTTTTTTTCAGAAGAACATATATACACAAACCGAAAATCTATAATTTTTCACAAATTTATCACAAACAGAAATCATTCAACAGATTACCGTATTTTTCTGTCTATAAGCCGCGTTTTTTTTCATAACTTGGCTGGTGCTGCGTCTTATAGTCAGGTGCGCCTTGTACGTCAGTATGAATAAATTTTAACATTTATGAAGCAAGAGGCTAATACTCCAGTGCGGCTTATAGTCTGGGAAGTACGGTAAACCATCACCGCACTGCCATCTATTGGACAGCGAAAATATGTTAACTTGGTTCTTGGTTAAAAATAAATGGTTCTTAAATGCCAATAGGTTTCACATTTATTTTTACGAGACAGACTTCAATCTATTATTTTGCACAAAAATATTTTATAAAACAAATTTACAGTTACAGTTTTAGAGATTGACATGGATTTAAATGCACAATACCTCTTTAGTGATGGTATACGGGCCACAGCTGCATACAGATCATCATTTGACCTGTGAACAAAGTAACACTCAATCACAATATGAAAGGTGAAGTGTGATATTGCATGCTTTTATAAACAGACTCATGTAAATTTATCCCTTTGCTTGATTCTTTTATACTTATACATATGCAAGTAGATCAGCAGACAAAGTAAATACCAACACCCATATGGTTTCAAATAAATTACTATAAGAAATCAATCACAGAAAAGGATGACCCCTTATATGTCACCCTTTGACCTACACTCACCCAGTATTTTTTAGAGTGTGATAAGGTTGTTTAGGCCTAGAGTGGTTTCTAGGCAAGTTCACATAACTTAACTTTAATTCACACCAACTATATAAATATAGCTAACCAGAGTCGAAGTGACGCTATCTCGCTCTCACACATAAGACACGTTCAGTCATTAGAACACACTATATGTGATTATATTTTCATACTAAACTTTTCATAACTGTTTTAAAAAGTGATCATCATGCAGAACACAAAACGCATTCATTAAAAATTATTTTAAGTTGTAAATTTTGTTGGAGTAAATGCTAAAATTAACATGAACTAAGATTAATACATGCTATACAAGTATTGTTCAGTTTAGGTAATGCATTAACTAATACAACTTTATTGTAACTATGTTTTGATATCTGCAAACTTTATGCTGCAGAGTTCCCTAAAGCGGGCAGGGTTGCTTGCTTGCACAAAAGGTGTGAGATTGTCAGCATTAAGTTGTATACGTTGTACTTCTCTCTATATTAAAACTTCAAATACACCACACGCAACACATTTTAGAAATTTACACCCACACCCATCTATTTAGTTTGTAGCTTGTCTGGACCACACGCTCCCCACTTGCATCAATGACCGCCCATGACCCTGTCGCCAGTTCACTGCTTTTCCCTCCTTGGATCACTTTTGATAGATACTGACCACTGCAGACCGAAAACAGCCCACAAGAGCTACAGTTTTGTATATGCTCTGACACAGTCGTCTAGCCATCACAATTTGGCCCTTCAAAGTAGCTAAGCTCCTTATGCATGCCCATTCCTGCTTCTAACACATCATCTTTGAGGACAAGTTTCCGGAAAAGTCCAGGAAAAATGAGTGTCTGCAGAGGTGTTCCCGGTCTGCAGTGGTCAGTACCCATCAAAAGTGATACAAAATTATTTTATTAATGTATCATTTAGCGACTACACACACACAGACAGACAGACAGACAGACAGACAGACAGACAGAGACATATATTTGAACACAAGTTGGTTTACATCTACATATAATTATACATTACATTTTTTTAAAATGCACAGTGTACCTGTGTTTAGGCTGTGATTCTTGTGGATTGGCAGGTGAAGACCTATAAATAATATTGACAGTGTTATATGGCCGTAGCTATACATGCTCAACAAAACTACACAATGTCAAAATATGAATACTTAATTCTGACTTCCTAAGTATAACCCTGATATAACACACATGTACCTGTTACACTTCTTGTATATGATGACTCCAGCAAATATGCAAATGAGAAGAAAGGCAATTGAGGGGGCTAGAATGTAAAGTCCAATTGTCTTCCAATTGTCAAAGGTCAGCACATCGAGTTCATTCTGGGAAACAGCTAAAGAAAGTGAAAGAAGAAAGTCATTTATTGGTCATTGTGTCTTGTAAATAGCTAAAGGACAAATGTAAAATGCATACATTTATTCTGGACAGAATTCACTGGTCTTGGAGACTCTGTTAATGAATCTGCAGAAAAAAATCTATAAGTGAAAAGACACAGAGGAATCGCACACACTAAAGGAAGTAAAGATGAAGTAATTTTTTTGTCATTATGATGTATATATCATGTGAATAGCTACAGGACAAATGTGAACACGTACATTTTTTCTGGACTGAATTCACTGGTCTTGGAGGCTCTGTAAAATAATCTGCAGACAAAAATCTATAAGTGATAAGATACGGAGAAATCGCACACACTAAAGGAAGTAAAAAAAGGAAGTCATTTATTGGTCATTATGATATATATCAGACTCCTGCACGGGTCCATATTTGGAGACCTGCTGCCGCCCATACCCGCAAAGTTCAACACAAGATCTGACCCGTCACCTGTTATAATATCAAAATTAAATCCGCACCCACCCAGACCCGTTAATATTTGGTCCGTTACTCAACCCATACCTGCACCCAATTAAAGTGCTTTATTTTTAATCTCGTACCTCAACATCACAACAAATGGGCTAATGAAACAGGTTAAAGTGTGCTTTGTTTTGCGCCATTCAAGTAGCCTACAATCGGCACCTAAATAGGCTATGGAACCTGATAACTATACACAAAAAGACCTATTAATGAAAAAAAGAACAAGAAAAAATACACAAAGTCTCGAAATGCTTTCTTAGAGAAGACGTTCCCAGCTTCCGGTTATCAACGGCAACACTTTATGCAACTCCTGCAACGCGCTCGCTCCAACTAGGCCACGAGAAGCATCAACAAAGGTCGCACTGTCGCAGTGGTGGTGATGTGATGAGTCTAGTGATGAGCGAGTCACTCGAAACTCGGATCATTTAACCCGATCCCTAAAATGACTCGAGAACCATGAGTCCTTAGTGACCATTAACCCGAGTCAGTTGAGTCCTCTCAGATTTTGCTTTAAAAATGAGAAATTGGATCAAACACAAAGCTCTTCAAATGTTTACAACAGAACTACAACACATAACTCTACATAAGCTGCCATATGTTCTATAACTTGCAACAACGAGTTAATTTACATCACCAAATGTTGACTGGGGGTACCGAGTGAGCCAAAAGCACACTCGTAATTTTCTGCAGCTCCGAGTCCGAGTACAAAGGGATGCGTGCGCGCGACAATGAGTTGGTCGTCGGCTCGGGGATTCACACAGAGAGTGACTCAACTCATAGAGCTTGAATCCTGGACAAGGAGAAACGAGCCTTGCTCGTGTTATTAACCCACTGACTCATGTAGGCTAATCTGTTGCAATATTTGACTGGCACAATGTTTTGGGTAGAAGCTGCAAATGTTTAAAAATTTTAAATACGAGGACTGTTGCAGCAGTGCTGCTGTAAAGATCCGCCACCGACGAACGTACACGGCTCCTCTTGTTGACTGAGTCACTCAGAGTGACGTGAGTGGTTCACTCACAGGACCCGTGCAGGAGCGGGCGAGCGGCTCTGTCTGGGACTCACTCACAAGATCATGTTCTTGCGCGGATGAGTGACTGTGTGGCTGCATTAACCGAAGCCTATCGTGGATCTTGTAAGTCAGTCTGAAACAGGACACGTTCCTCTCACGTCCCAATTCAACAAAGCCTCACATCTTTAAACGTGGTGTTGATATACTGTATTTGTCGTTATGAAATTAAACTAAACACACACACCGAACTTTTACAATTATGTTATTGATAATGTTACCACGGACATGCATGTTTTTTTACAAGTTCCTCAGATCACATGAGCCCTTTTTTGGGAGCAGAGGAGTCGTAGACTCGTAGCTGCATGCGTGATCTGAGTTGCATTAGTATTAGCGATTGGAACTGGGAGATTTTGACCAAGTGATTCAAGTGACTCAAGTGACTCGCACAACCCGGATCATATTAGTGAGTGACTCAGAATAACCCGAATCCTTAAAAAGATCCGGGTTGACCATCACTAGATGAGTCAAATGTCATATGTTGTGTGTGTAAAGTTAATTTAGACATACAAATATTGCACATATTTTCATTCGCGCTACTACCCGCCCGCACAGAGTTAATTCTCCGCCTGCGTACCCGACCCGTTGCAGGACTCTGATGTATGTATTATGTAAGTAGCTACAGGACAAATGTAAAACACATACATTTATTCTGGACTGGATTAACTGGTTTTGGAGACTCTGTAAAAGAAATGTAAAAATGTATAAATGATAAGATACAGAGGAATCTCACACATCATGTATGATGTCTTGAAATCACTCACGTTGTACATGTAAGTTGACAGATTCTGTGATTTTCTGTCCAGAAATATTTGTAGTGCAGGTTAATTTCTTTCCATCGTCTTTCTTTGTCCCCAAAAAGGTTATGGTGGAAGAGGTGGCCAATTCAAACCCTGTAAGTTGTTTCTTTTCATTTTTGACTGACATCTTCTCATAGTTCCAGGAGAGGATCGGAGGATTCATCTGACAGGAATGGTGGACGGTACAAGTGAAGGTCTTTGCAACACCCTCTATTATATCTGCAGTCAGTTTAGGCTCAATGGTTATACTATAATAGACACCTGAAATTTAAATTATAAATAATTGGCACAAACATCAAACATGATTTGAAGTTACATTTGAATGGAATTACAGATGTGGCTCAGAGAGAAGAATCCCACGAACACTTTCGGCATTCTCTGGGATTCTGCAGAATGGGGGATTATTAGCATGGGTGCCAATCGAATTTTTCCCCGACCACAACATTTTTAGGTTGGGAAGTTTGGTCTGGTGTTGATCCGTTGTGGCTATGCTCGACCAAAAGCTGGTCGAACCAATCAAGTTGGCAGAAAGGGCTTTATACAATGATTGACAGATGATCAACAGTAACGTAAATCAACCACGTCACCAAAGAGCCCCTGTGTTGATTCCGTTTACAACAAAGACGGCTGCCGCTAGAGAACTGAGATGTGAAGATTCTGCCATCGAGTCTGTTCTAGAAGATATCAACAGCACATTGATTTTAAAATAGATTTTTGTTTTTGCAGTCTCTCCTATGGGATTCGACAAAAGTTTAATTTATCTGGCTCCGATAGTCACTAAGTAGATGGCACATGAGGAAAACCCAGTGGTTGTTGTTTTTTCTCCTTTGGTCGCACTCATGGAGGACTACGTGAAAAAAGCAACTGGGCATCATGACGAAGCAACTTGGCGTGCACGACAACGTGGATATAACTAACGGTCTTTGCCAGCTTGTAAGCACGTGGATGAAGTTCATTTAACTTACAAATGGTAAGAGATAGTCTGATGGTATGACTTAGTAAATATCTCACAATGTCGTGATATAAATGAAATGCTGTAAACATAGTAGATGTCGATGTACGTTCGCTAACTCAGACTTAGTACAATCATAATGTTAGTCTCATTGTAGTAAAACAACTAGTAGTTCAGGTCAGGCTGCAAAAGGACAGATGCCATTTCAACATACATCACACACTCGGTTGCTCTGATTGGTTGTAGGTCTATCCAAAACCGACTCAAAAGCACATAATTTGTCTTATTTTTTTCTGTGCACTTAGAAGAGATGTGATGTATAACTGAGTCTTATAACAAACGAAGACCTTTGAAGAGGCTGAGAGCATTCCCACAATATCATTAACTAATTTATCTAATTTTACATTTAGTTATTTTACTTTTTACATTTCCTTATATAAATTTCTACAAATAGTAAAAATGTTCAATGTCTTTTTCAATTTATGGTGAAACTGACTGTAACACACAGATAAAACAGAGGCAAGTAGAGATGTATGCTTTTAAATGCATATACATTTTTTACTTACATTTCGCACTTTGTGATTTTGTAGATGTTCTTTTTATGCCTCCATGATGTGTTACAGTACACTCAATATCTGAGCGTTCAGCCTTCACAACACCGGTGCGTGTCCGAGTGGTTTTCCATTGACCATTTTTGATATCGACATCATCTATTTTATCACGTCCTTTAATACCCTTCAGAATGATGTTTGGTTTGCTGTATGGACAGGTGTGGTAGGTGTAACACTCTACTGTAATGCTGTCACCGATCTTTAAACCTCCAGAAATATTGATGATGGGCTGCTGTGGATTTGCTTCAGTAGGGAAAAAATTTACAATTAGGCAACCGATGATACAGCTGTAATGACATTTTTAAACCAAAAATATTACATTAAAAGAACATGTGAAGTATTCACATACAGTCAACAATAATCGTAGAGGTGACATCATAAAACTTATAGGTGCTCTTTCCAACATTTTCTGGGTCAATCCATGTATATACTTTTTCTCCATTGTGAGACAGATCCACGTTTTTGATCAGCAGACTACAATCCCGATCTGAGTATGTAGGCCTATATATATCAGTTTTTCCTCTGAACTTGTCAATGACACTGTCTGGATACCAGGGATCACAAACTAAAGGGTAGCCACTCGACACATACTGATACCACACAACTCTACGTGGGTTAGTTGGTGGGTATGAAGTGTAAGAGTAAGAGCACGGTATAACCAGACAGGAACCTTTGAGGCCATGAATTTCTGATGGCATTCTCACTTCCCATGCCAAAGTCTCATACAGCAGAACACCTGTGAGAAAAACATAAGATAATATTAATATATTAATGGCTGTCAGTTAAACCTGACAATTTAACATTAAAAAGAAATTGACACTATCAACAAGCTAATTGGTTTGATTTTCAGGGAAGGCACTTTTATGTAAATGCATGCAAATAAAACAAATTAAGTTTTTTTAATGAAGTTCGAGAGAAGCATAATCATGTAATCCAACCAAACAGCGCAATAAGGTCTCTATAGCCATCCATCACCTGTGTCCCATAACAGTTTTTTGCAGCGTCTGCTGCACCCCATCACCTCACTCTATGGTGGTTCATCTATCAAAGTTAAAGAAGGGGAAGTACACTGGGCTTGGGCTTAAATTCTGAGCTTTGAGCCCTCCCCTCGGACAGCATGCTGAATATGCGTTATCATCATATATCATTAATGCAAACTTGTGAGTCTGAAATTTAATATAACTTTTGCTTTCATTTAGCATACTGCAACATGTCATATAAGTTATAAACATGTGGTTTAATGTTTAAGATTGAAATTAATATATATTGGATTTTTATGGTCAAAAGTAACCCGCAAACCTGTGTATTGCTCAGTTAATAGTGGATTAGTTATATGAATACATGTATATAAAGTGTCCTCTGACAGAATCACTTGTTCTATAAAATACACAAATAGAAGTAAAGTGACACAGTACCTTGAAACAGAAGATATATCAGTCCTTTCATCTCTGGATCACAATGCTTCCTCTTATATAGAAAAATCACATTTATAAACTGCAAACAAGCTCAAATGTTAAAAACATTTCAGAATATCACAAACACAATATGCAGAACTATGTAACAGTGCACATCACATGACTTTTAGTTTACCACCTAAAGTGTTTTCACAATTGTTCCCATTATGGGTTTATTGGGTGAAGCCCTTTACTATTTTTAACAATTAAATGTAATATTCACTTCCATGTTTCAACCTTACCTTTTCATCCCCTGCTTTAACAAGTGGACTGGATGAAAACCAACTGAAACAAAATAAAGTAAAAAAGAGTAATAAATCCTTTTCCTGTTCAGCAGAAGAAAGAATGATGTGTTTTTTATAAGTTTCAATATGTGTTTTGCTAAGATGTCCACGCCCACAAAGATCAAAAGGATTTCCTTTTTCTTGGTTTTGTGGTTAAACAAGTTCAAGTCCAAATTAAAGTTTTTTTTAAAAACAAAATATGGCTGTAGATTTAGGCTTGGGTAATAAAAGTGTTCTTTTGGATTTTTCTTGTGTATTTACAACAAGAAGTTGTATGCAAATTACAACATTTCAACTATTCAAAATAGTTCAAATGTTTCAGATGAGAAAAAATGTGAGCTTTTGATAGCATGCAAGCACTACTGTGTCAGCGGTTCTCAAGTCAAGAACAGGTTATAACAGTTCACATGTCACCAGTACGCAAAACTGCAGAAGTGTTTCTAACAGACACACGTACATGTAGAGCATAATGAAAAAGTAGAAAGCAATATAAAAGGTCAACTATGTTTTGTGCCGAATGCTGCTTAAATTTTAATTGCAGGTGACCTTAAATTATTTTTTTTACTATGGTACAGTATTGTGGTATGTTATGTATATGTAGCTAAATATTTTTTGTGATTTATGGTAAAGCCAAAGATCATTTTCCACAGTGATTACAAATAGAGTTAACAACAACAACACATACATTTGGTTGAACCCAGCCAGGACCTAAATTAGGGAAATTTCTTTGATAATAACAAAAAAAGCTTATTAAAAATATGGATATTATAGCTAAATATTGAGGGGGTGGGTCTAATGGATCTAATTGAATGCATTTTGACTTATTAACACATTGAAAGAGTTAGATTCCTTATGCTTAAATTTAGCTTGTCTGTTGGTTCAGGCCACACGGGCCAGCCTTCGCTCCTCACATGCATTAATGACCCTTGCTTTACCTTTCTTGGATCACTTTTGATAGGAACGGACCACTGCAGACTGTTAACACCCCACAAGAGCTGCAGTTTTGGACATGCTTCTGACCCAGTCGACTAGCCATCACAATTTGGCCCTTGCTCAGATCCTCGCGCTTGCACATTTTTCCTGCTTCTAACACCAGCGACAGGGTCATTGATACAAGTAGGAAGCGAAGGCTGGCCCATGTGGGCCAATCCAACAGACGAGCTACTGTAGCTGAAATTGCTGACAAAGTGAATGCTGGTTCTGATAGAAAGGTCTAGTGGAGTCCATGCCTTGATGTGTCAGGGCATCACACAAATGGGTCTGTGGAACAAATATAAAATAATGGATTTAGGTATTGATAATAGAGATATTTCAACCAAAAGTGGGTATTTTTCACAAACAACTTGCCTGCAAACCTGAAATAACACTGTGTAGACTCGAGTGCCCTGTCAGTTTTTAACTCAAGCGGAAAAACAGCCAATAAGAATTGATAATGTACAACTGGACCCGCCATTGGTCAACTTATGCAATCGAAACACAATAAAAACAAATAAACTTAAATTACTATTTATTTGTCAGTACTATAGATGCATATCAGTTAAAGATGTGATAATAATACTAAATTTAACCTATCGCTACACAAAATTATTGAAAATTGAAAATTATTGAAAATTATAAACCAGTGAACACACCACAAATTGAGGACATCTACTAGTTAAACATTGGGTTACATTGGGTTATGCGATAAAAAATTGAAATAAAATGTAAAATCAAATCTAACTCTATCTGACTCTATCTAACCCTATCTGGGACTCAGCTTCTTGCAGGGGAGACACATCCCCTCTCTAAGCCCATGGTGTCATCATAAGCTGATAGCTTTAACCTTAACACTGGTTTCAGTATATTATGGTAGGTGATGATAAGGGCTCGTTCAGTCCAACCACTAGTGGCTGCTAGCATGCAAAATTTCAGTGTATACTTGGCAGCAGACAACTTTCCCTGTTTAAGATGGTCCCGCAAACAGTAGAACCACCAGCTGAAATACCAAATATCTCTTGAAAATAATCCATGAAGTCCTGGATGGTATGAACAGATGATCTGTTTTGCTGCCAGATGGATTCAGCTCACCATAATGCCTCTCTGGTGAGTAAAAATATGATAAATGCTATCTTGAAGATTAAAGAACAATGCAAAAGAAAACCTTCACATTTCTTCACCAAGCCAGAATAGGGCAACGGGTTAGTCATAAGAGCTGTGACTGTCTGCGGTAACATGGATCTGTGCTGTGACTCGTGTTGTAGAAGTGCGAAGTAATGCCTGGCATAGTGTGTACACCACTTCCTGAAATGGGTCTGCAGTGTCTGTTGACATGTTTATGGTTTATCGTCCAGACTTCTGTTATGGTAGACAGATGGATATGACAACGGAATACAACCAAATGGGTGTTTATTCAAACATACAACAGGTGAGATGGATAATGAAGTATAGCAGATTGTAATGGTATTGATAACAGGCAACTCCAACACAAACAACACATAACACCAATAAAGCCAGACATAGCAATCCATATTTTGCACTTTGTTCTCTTGTCTTTAGCTGTGCTACCAGAAACTCTACTGAAGACCAAAACTTTTATCAATATTTTATTTAATATCCTCTAGAGGGCAGCACACATTTGGAAAAAAGCTATAAAATGGGTCACTGGGGCAGTACCCTTTCAAAAAGTAAACCTTTGTCCTAAAGACTGCATATTAGCACCTCAAAGGTACATACTGTATCAGAACCTAACGTTATTTATTAGGAAGGGCACTGTCCTAGTGACAGCTTTCCTAGCTTGCAAAAATTAAGACCCTCTAGGCATTAGTATTTGCCATCTCTAAATTAATAACAATATAATTATATTAGGATACTTTGATCAAAATGATGTGTCTACTGCAAGGGGAAGAAACTAAAGTGCTATTGGGTAAATTATCCCTGAAAAGTTGTTTACCTAGCCAACTTGCTCCTTAGAGCTCAAAAAGCCATAGAAAGATCCAGATGCCAAACAATTTAGACAAAGTTAGAGTAAGTCTAATATAAAATAATGTGAATTAAAATGTTGATGCTATTTTTCCATGACACATCCATGACAAAGTTATTTTATTTTTATTTTTTTATTTTGAATACATGTTTGAATTTAGATTTAATCTTAAAGTATAAAATCAGAGACAAAGAGGTGAAATCAGTCAATAAGATTTCAGACACGATTTGAGGTCAGAAACTGTGTGTTAATTCACTAAAATGGTGTTATGATAATGATCAATTATATACTCACAGTGCAGGATTTTCTCTGACTAAATTGCACAGGGGACAATAAACAATTGAAAATGAAGTTAATAAATCATTTAATAAATACATTTTAATGTAAATTTATTTAAACATATTACATCTGATCAGTGTTGGGCAGTAGTGTCGCTACAAGTAGTGAAGCTACTGGTTTAACTACATTTTTCAGTAGCTTGGTGGTAGCTTTGTAGTTTCTAAATCAAATAGCTTTTCAGTAGCAAAGCTCTTTTTTTGACCAAGCAACAATTTCCCAAACCTTTCCGAGGTCATCCTTTAAGAATAAGCACCCACGTTTTGAATTGACAAGGGACGTCATTTGTATGTATTTTTGAGTTGTGCAGCATTCATTCATAAAAACCTTTCCCAACTTCATTCTGTAAAGACTCTATGCTATTCTACCTCTTATTGGGTAATGCTCACTGCCATCATCAGTTTGATAAGTTTGTTTAAAGGATTAGTCGATTTCCTTAAAAAAAAGAAAAAAAATCTAGATAATTTACTCACCATCATGTCATCCAAAATGTTGATGTCTTTCTTTGTTCAGCCAAGAAGAATTTTTTTTTTTTTTTTGAGGAAAACATTCCAGGATTTTTCTCATTTTAATGGACTTAACAGTTTTAATGCAGTTTAAACGAAGCTTCAAAGGACTATAAACAATCCCAAATGATGCATAAGGGTCTTATCTAGCGAAACGATTGTCATTTTTGGCAAGAAAAATAAAAATATTGCACTTTTAAACCACAACTTCTCTTCTTCCTTCGGCTGTTTGACGAGCCAGCGTGACCTCACGTAATTGCGTAATGACTAGGGTTGGGCATCGAGAACCGGTTCCAAATGGAACCGGTTCCAAAATAACGATGCCATTGGAATCATTCAGAAAATTTGTTTTCGATTCCGATCATCGGTTCCAAACGTGCAAGTTTTGGTTTCCATAGCGGCCACCGTATTTCCGGAAGTGCTTGCCGCGCACGCGCCCACTTGTTCTGTTGCAGTCATGGAGCACGGTAAGCGACGCTCAAAAGTGTGGCTTTATTTCACATTAAAAAAGCCTGGGTCGGCACAGTGCAACACATGTGATAAACTTATTTCTTGCACGGGAGGATGCACTACAAACATGACTAAACACCTACGCCTGCATGGTGTACAAATTAACAAGGACTGTAGCATGTTCGACGTGCTGTGCAGGTCAACGGTCTCGTCCTCCTCAGGCAACCCTGCGCCAACAAACATTACCTCGTCGTCACAATCAGATAAGTGATTGTAGTGTAACAAATGTTACCTTTTTATCATCCGCCTCGGCTATCGTGACGGTAGTTGTAACAGTTTACTCGGGTTTGTTTACACGCAGTGATGAGCAGACAACGTTGTTCCGAAGCACATTTTTTTTATTTCCAACAAAACAGTCTCCATTGCTTTCTTATCAGGTTTACATCATCTGAACACCCGGGTGGCAGGGCAAAACTTGCAAATAAACTTGAGATAAACATGAAAACAGCTTGTATTTCCTTCTGTGTGTATCACTATTAACAACGCACATGCGAACACAGTGCTCCTCGACTACATTACCCAGAGTTCAGCACGGTCTGCACTACAAGCCCCACATTCTTAAAGAGACAATACCCATTTTCCCGTAACACAAAGCGCTTAACCAAATTGCTAGTTGTGGTGAACAACAACGTTCCTAATTTTCTCCTACATAAGCTGCAGTTCCCAAAACTAAAACTCATTGAATCAAAATAAACATTTCCTCTGTGAAATGAGCCTGTGTCATGTTTTGACTCCACCCCTCAAAGAATCGGAATTGAGAATCGAAAAGAACTGAAATCGAAAGGAAGAATCGGAATTGGAATCAGAATCGTTCAAATCAAAACGATGCCCAACCCTAGTAATGACGTGGAAAGGTCACGTGTTACATATATGAAACGCACATTTGCGGACCATTTTAAACAATAAACTGACACAAAGACATTAATTATTATCATTTGACATACAACACACTGACATACAATGTCGGAACGGTCCTCTTTCCCCACGCTTGTAAAAACTGGGGCGTAGTTTCCATACATCATCCGTGGCCTCTTGACCTGATGACGCATTATGTGAGGTCGCACTAGTGCGTCACAGGACCGGAGAAAGACGAGAAGTTATGGTTTAAAAGTGCATATTTTTATTTTTCTTGCCAAAAATCACAGTCGTTTCGCTAGATAAGACCCTTATGCCTCGTTTGAGATCGTTTAAAATCCTTTGAAATTTTAAACTGCATTAACACTGTTAAGTGTTGGGGTCCATTAAAGTCCATTAAAATTAAAAAGATCATGGAATGTTTTCCTCAAAAAACATAATTTCTTCTCGACTGAACAAAGAAAGACATCAATATTTTGGATGACATGGTGGTGAGTAAATTATCTGGATTTTTTTAAGAAAATTGACTATTCCTTTAATACAGTCAGGATCAGGTCAGGGCCAATCAGGGTCAAAAAGAGGTCAGGTCTCTTTGCCCTGTGTGCCAATTTTAAACAATGGCGGAGGAAGCTCCAGTCCCGCGTCCACCTCCGAAAGCTTCAGAGCTAATGCTAAGCTAATGCAAAATTACTGACAAGATTAAACCAACTCCACTATTTGTTGTTGAGTAACTGTCTGAGGCGCTCGGTGGTTTGTCAGATGTGCGACAGCAATCACATCATGCATCGGGAGAGCAACATTCACGTAATACTTTATCAGAAATCAGAGCATCGTCTCACAATTCAAGCATTTCCTAAGGTAGATAACAGTGTAATAACAGAAACTCATTTTAATGTTGTTAAGAAATAATGTTAAAGCAACTATGTAGTTTTTTTTTACCTTTAAATAATTTCTCTAAAATTATTTCAGTAATAGAACAACTTTTAACTGGACAAATTGTACTGTTGCTTCAACCTGAGCAACCTCCTAGTTGCTACAAGCACACTCTGAAAGTGGCAGTGGAGGGTAGAGCACACAGCCCCCCCCCCCCCCCCCCCCCGCCTGCAGAACAGTGTCTGATACCAGGCACTGTTGCGCTTTTCAACCACATGGGGGGCTGTAAGTCATTTTTATATGGAAACTACACTGTGTTGCTTTAAAAATGTAAATGAATCACATCCCCACATATCTTTATGTAGCCTATATAGTCAGAAACTATAAGCATTACAAACTGGGGCGGTTTCCTGAACGAGGTTTAGAAGAATCAAGGACTAGACCTAGTTATAACTTATATTTGGTCATTTAAGTGTTATTTAAAAAAATATCTTACAAGAAACAATAATGGTGTGCATCTTGACACAAAACAATGGCACGGATATATGTCAGTACAAGGTGTTTTTAAATTAAGGCAGCTTAAACTTCAATTTTAGTCTGGGAATAAGACAAGACCTGTCCAGGAAACCTCCCCATAATGTGAAGTACCTAGGCCTATTTTATGCTTTAAATGGGCCATGGCATGAAAATCTGACTTTTTCCATGTTTAAGTGCTATGATTGGGCCCCCAGTGCTTCTATCAACCTAGAAAATGTGAAAAGATCAACTCAGTAACTTAGTTTTGGTAAACCATTCTCTACAAGCACATGAGAAAATAGGTCGTTGAAATTTGGCTCTCCTTGTGATGTCATAAGGAGCTCTTATTATAATAATACCACCCCTTAATCTGCACTATCCAATCACAGCACTGTCACTTAGTGCAGAGAAAAATAAAGAGAAAAAATAATTCACAGCACAATTGAGCTTCAATTGTACCAAACCGCTTATTTGGATCTAAAAGGACACACCCAAAACGGGACATTTTTGCACACACCTACAAAGTGGCAATTTTAACCACTTATATGTTATATGTTATAATAAATTATCTAGAACCTTTTCCATCGCAAAGAACAGAAAGATTCTTCAGATGTTAAAGGCGGAGTCAATGATGTTTGAAAGCCACTGTGGATATTTGAAATCACCTAAACAACCACGCCCCTACCCCAATAGAATCTGGACCTTCTGTTGATAGACCCGCCCCACGCATACGCAACCCGGCATTTGATTTGTTTTGATTGGCTATAAGTGTGTTTTGGTAGTCGGCCCGTCTCCTTTTACAACGCGTTTTTCAAACATCGTGGACTCCGCCTTTAAAAGGTCCTTTATAAAACCACACTGTACAAACAAAAATGGTTCTTCTATGCCAATATGATGCACCTTTGTTTTTAAGACTTAAGACAGATAGTTGAGTCTACTATAATACTGCACAAAAATATTTTATAAAATTTTTTTCACTTTACAGTTTTAGAGGCTGACATGGTTTAAATGCACAATACCATTCTGGTGATGGTATAGGGGGTTTAGAGAAAGTCTTGTGTGCCGCAACTGCATCATTTGACCTGTGAACAGATTAACACATAGATGTATTTACTTTATCCCTTTGCTTCATTATTTTACACTTATACAGATGCATTTTGAAGAGTACACCTTTTTACCGAGTTGATACCTCAAATGTACATATGAGTACCAAAAACATACATATACCTAAATGATACATTGACCATTTACTTGCAATTCTTTCTGAAAGTTTTGGGCAGAAGCAGAGAGACAGAGAATGGTGACATACAAGGGGTCATACAACATTTATCTATCAGCATACGTACCTGCAAGTTTACATTGTTTTATATAATTTGTAGAACAACTGGCTTTTTAGCAAGACAAAACAATTCAGTCAATTTATGGTATGGCTGATTTAGGTGCACTCTAAAAATGCTGAAATATTGCACAGAACACACTGATGGGTTAAAATGACCCAATGCTGTGTTGTTGTTACCCAATCATGGATTATAATAACTCAGCAGTTGGGTTAAAACAATCCAGCATTGGGTTGACAAAACCCAGCATTTTTTAGAGTCTGGTAAGGTTGCTTAGGTCGAGAGCGGTTTCTAGGCATGTTTTCATCACTCAAAAATAGATAAAAAATGCTTGTTGGTTTAACTTAATAAATATATGACACATTTCCACACAATTTAACTGATGATGATTGTCAGCATGAACTCGTATACTTCTCTGTATTTTAAAACTTCAATGACACCAGGCGCAACACATTTTAGAAATTAACACCCACACCCACATTTACTTACTGTACACAAGCTTAGATGCATTAGATGCACCACTTTCAAAATGAGATAATGATATTAACTGAATGTCTCGGCACATATTATACAATCATAAAATACTTATTATTTGAAGGGATTTGAAGCAAAAGTATTTGATGTTTGTACTGTACCTTCGTTCCAGCTGTGATTCTGGTGGATTAGCAGGTAAACACCTATAAATAAAATTGACAGTGTTATATGACTGTATGAAAAGCTATAAATGCTCAACAAAATTACACCATGTCAATATATCATAAATACTTCATTCAGACTTCCTAACCCAGATGTAACACACATGTACCTGTTACACTTCTTGTATATGATGACTCCAGCAAATATGCAAATGAGAAGGCAGGCAAATAAGGGGGCTAGAATGTAAAGTCCAATTGTCTTCAAGTCAAAGGTCATCACATTGGTTTCATTCTGGGAAACAGCTAAAGAAAGTGAAAGAATGAAGTCATTTATGCGTCATTATGATGTATATATATCTTGTAAATAGCTAAAGGACAAATGTAAAACGCATACATTTATTCTGGACAGAATTCACTGGTCTTGGAGACTCTGTAAATGAATCTGCAGTGAAAAGACACAGAGGAATCGCACACACTAAAGGAAGTAAAGATGAAGTATTTTTTTGGTCATTATGATGTATATATCATGTAAGTAGCTACAGGACAAATGTGAACACGTACATTTGTTCTGGACTGTCGTCATAGGTTTTGGAGACTCTGTAAAAGAATCTGCAGACAAAAATCTATAAGTGAAAAGACACAGAGGAATCGCACACACTAAAGGAAGTGGAAGAAGGAAGTCATTTAAAGGAATAGTCTACTCATTTGCAATATTAAAATATGTTATTACCTTAACTAAGAACTGTTGAATCATCCCTCTGTCATCTGTGTGTGTGCACGTAAGCACTGGAGCGCGCTGCTACGCTACGATAGCATTTAGCTTAGCCCCATTCATTCAATGGTACCATTTAGAGATAAAGTTAGAAGTGACCAAACACATCAACGTTTTTCCTATTTAAGACGAGTAGTTATACGAGCAAGTTTGGTGGTACAAAATAAAACGTAGCGCTTTTCTAAGCGGATTTAAAAGAGTAACTATATTGTATGGCGTAATAGCACTTTTGGCAGTACTTCGACTCGGCGCAGTAACACCCTCCCTCTCCCATTATGAGAGTGAGAAGGGGAACGGACTTTTCAGGCGAGTCGAAGTACTCCCAAAAGTGCTATTACGCCATAAAATATAGTTACTCTTTTAAATCCGCTTAGAAAAGCGCTGTGTTTTATTTTGTACCACCAAACTTGCTCGTATAACTACTCGTCTTAAATAGGAAAAACGTTGATGTGTTTGGTCACTTCTAACTTTATCTCTAAATGGTACCATTGAATGAATGGGGCTAAGCTAAATGCTATCGTAGCGTAGCAGCGCGCTCCAGTGCTTACGTGCACACACACAGATGACAGAGGGATGATTCAACAGTTCTTAGTTAAGGTAATAACATATTTTAATATTGAAAATGAGTAGACTATTCCTTTAATGGTCATTATGATGTATATATCATGTAAAGAGCTAAAGGACAAATGTAAAACACATACATTTATTCTGGACTGGAGTCATTGTTTTTGGAGGCTCTGTAAAAGAATCTACAGATAAAAATCTATAAGTGAAAAGACACAGAGGAATTGCACACATCGTGTATGATGTCTTGAAATCACTCACGTTGTACATGTAAGTTGACAGATGCTGTGATTTTCTGTCCAGAAATATTTGTAGTGCAGATTAATTTCTTCCCATCGTCTTTCTTTGTCCCAAAATAGGTTATGGTGGAGAAGGTGACCAATTCAAACCCTGTAAGTTGTTTTGTATCATAATTGACCGGCATATTCTCATAGTTCCAGGAGAGGATCGGAGGATTATTCTGGCAGGAATGATGGACGGTACAAGTGAAGGTCTTTTCAACACCCTCTATGATATCTGCTGCCTGTTTAGGCTCAATGGTTATACTAGAATGGACACCTGAAAGTAAAATTAAAATTACAATCTCTTGGCACAAACATCAAACATGATTTAAAGCTACATTTGAATAAATGTAACTTTTACTTTTACTTTCCTTCGTTTCACAGTTTAATGTTCACTGACTTTTTCATTGTGAAAGAGGCAAGTATAGATGTATACTTTTCAATGCACATAAATGTTTTACTTACATTTTGCACTTTGCGATTTTGTAGATGTTCTTTTTATGCCTCCATGATGTGTTACAGTACACTCAATATTGGAGCGTTCAGCCTTTACAACACCGGTGCGAGTCAGAGTGGTTTTCCATTGACCATTTTTGATATCGACATTATCTATTTTATCAGGTCCTTCAATACCCTTCAGAATGATGTTTGGTTTTCTGTATGGACAGGTGTGGTAGGTGTAACACGCTACTGTAATCCTGTCACCGGTCTTTGCTCCTCCAGAAATATTAATGATTGGCTGCTGTGGATTTGCTTCAGTAGGGAAAAATGTTACAGTTAGGCAACCGATGATACAGCTGTAATGACACTTAAAACCAAAAATATTACATTAAAAGAACATGTGAAGTATTTACGTACTGTCAACAATAATCGTGGAGGTGACATCATAAAACTTATAGGTGCGCCATCCAATAGTATCTGGGTCAATCCATGCATATACTTTTTCCCCACTGTGGGACGGATTCACGCTTTTGATCAGCAAACTACAATCCCGATCTGAGTTTGTATGCCTATATATATAAGTTTTTCCTCTGAACTTGTCAATGACATTGCCTGGATTCCAGGCATCACAAACTAAAGGGTAGCCTTTCGACACATACTGATACCACACAACTCTACGTGGGTTAGTTGGTGGGTATGAAGTGTAAGAGTAAGAGCACGGTATAACCAGACAGGAACCTTTGAGGCCATGAATTTCTGATGGCATTCTTACTTTCCATGCCAAAGTCTCATACTGCAGAACACCTGTGAGAAAAACATTAGATAATATGAATGTATTAATGGTTGTCTGTTAAACCTGACAATTTAACATTAAGTTCCTGAAGCTCAATCAGAAGAGATTGATACAATCAACAAGTTCATTAGTTTGATTTTCAGGGAAGCCACTGTAGGGACTCTGGAAAATACATTGTCATAAACATAGAAATTAAACAAATAAACTTTTTTAACTAAGTTCAAAAGGAGGAAGGTCATGTAATCCAGGCAATCAGCATAAAGAGGTGTCTATACATATTCGTCCCTCACCACTGTCTTATGACAGAGTTTTTTTGCAGCATCTCTCCTCCACCCCATCACCTCACTCTCTGGTTGTATATCTATACCAGTTAAAGAGGGTGGAGCACTCTGTGTTATGGCTAAAATTCACAGCTCTGAGCCCTCCCCTCGGACAGCACGCCAAATATGCTTTATTTTATATATCATTAACGCAAACTTGTCAATATTAAATTTTATAATTTCATTTAGCATACTGCAACATGTCATATATAAGTCATAAACATATAAGTTGCGATTTCCCAGACAGGGATTAGACTAGTCCTAGACTAAAATAAATGTAAGAGCTGTATCATCATTCCCCTTTGTTTTGCCTTAAAATTCACTTATTTTATAGTGGATTAGTTATATGAATACATGTACAGTACAGGCCAAAAGTTTGGACACACTCACTCGTTTTTTATTTATATTTTTTCCACATAAAAGAATAATAATAAACTCCTCCAAACTGGCATAACACAAATGCAACTGTGGGAATTATGTTGGTGACTTAAAGCATCCAAAATAAATCAAAACTCTTGGCCTGTAATGTATATAAAGTGTCCTCTGACAGAATCTCTTGCTCTATAAAATACATAAATAGAAGTAAAGTGACACGGTACCTTGAAACAGAAGATATATCAGTACTTTCATCTCTGGATCACAATGCTTCCTCTTATATAGAAAAATACCACTTATAAACTGCAAACAAGCTCAAATGTAAAAACATTTCATTATATCCCAAACACAACATGCAGAACTATGTAACAGTGCACATCTCATGACTTTCATCAGTTTACCACCTAAAGTGTTTTTCACAATTGTTCCTATTATGGGTTGATATACCCTTAAATAAGAAGTGAAAGGGTACAATAATATGTTTCTTTAATAAACATAATATTCGCTTTCTTGTTTTAACCTTACCTTCTCAGCCCCTTGCTCAAACAAATGGACTGGATGAAAACCAGTTGACACAAAATAAAATAGAAGAAAGTAAAGAAAGAGTAATAAATGCTTCTCTCATTCAGCAGAAGAAATAATTATGTTTCTTATAATATGTGTTGTGCCGTGATGTCCACACCCAAGGATTTCCTTTTCCTGGTTATGTAGTTAACAATGTCTTATACCAATGAGTTTTGAAAAAAAACTAATACATGGCTGTAGATTCAGGCTGGGCTAGCAGAGATGTCATTTTGGGTGTATTTTCAACAAGAACTTGCAAACTAGTTGAAATGTTTCAGGAGAGAAAAATTGCAAGCTGTTAAAATTAAGCATGCAAGCACTCCGTCAGTGGTTCTCAAGTCAAGAACAGATTATAACCATTCTCATATCACCAGTACGCAAAACTGCTGAAGTGTTTCTGTCACACAAATGAACACAGTTAAATGAGAACCGAAGAAAGCATTATGAATTTAAATATGAAACGTTATGGCAACCATGATTGGAGTGAATAATGTCCAACTTAATGGCATCAATTACATTTTAATTGCAGGTGATTGTATTGTGTGTCATGTTTATGTAAATAACTTTTTTTCTTGTGATGTATGAAGAAGCCAGATATAATTTTCCACAACGGGGACAATTTCGTTAACAACAACTTAAATTTGGATGAAGCCAGCCAGGACTTAGGGTGTGAAATGTAAGTTTTTTTTTTTAAATAAAGCTTATTGAAAATATGAATACTATAGCTCAGGGGTAGGTCTCCTGGTCCTGGAGGGCCACAATCCTACATAGTTTAGCTCCAACCATAATCAAACACACAACATTATTTGCAAGTAATACTAAAGACTTAGATTCGTTTTTTCAGGTGCGTTTAACTCATTCCCCGCCATTGAGGAGTTATCTCGTCAATTATTAGTTAATATTTAACTAATAATTATGCCTTTCTGGACGAATTTCAAAGTGAAAGTGTAATACCGCTTTTATCCACTGGATGGCGCCAAAACCGAATTTATCAAAAACGGAAGTTAAAAAGAAGTAATGATTTATTTTAACAGCCTTTATGTTTGATAGTCATTCTGAGTCTGATATCTAACATAAATTCTTTTACAAAAACGCAATTTTTTAAGCTTTTTCCTCAAAATGTTGTATTTTTGAAGAGAAATATCCATATTTCAGTGGTTAAATTAAGTGGAAAAAGTAAATATATAATGAAACGTTTTTTCCCCATTTTGTTTGTTTGTTTGTTTGTTTATTGTTTGTTTGAAAGCAAAGGGTGTGTTCTTTAATTTGATATAATTTGTATGTTTATATATTTATAGAAGATAATTTTTCCTGCAAGGAATTTTGTGAAACTTTTGTTAAAATCACAAAAATGCAGGTGGGCAACTTTTCTCAAAAAGGCTGGCGGTGAATGAGTTAATTATGGTTGGAGCTTTTGCAGGACTGTGGCCCTCCAAGACCAGGAATGGCCCATTCTATAGATGGTTTCAGCAGTAACAACACAAACAAGCGGCTTGGTCAATACATAATTTCCGGTATGACAAAGCTTTTTTGATAATGATAAATGGAAGATTGTGTCTTAAGCTTTAAACTATTTGAAATAGTTGTGTATGCGTCCCATGGTTGTAAAAAGTACCAAAAGTCAACCTTAATATAATCAATCTACTTTTGAGAACTTAATAGTGCAGAATTTGTCTTCCTAACAGTGGCTTTACATTAATTACAAATATGTCATCTTTTGTGTAATTATCCTTCCATTCAAATTGTACTTCAAAAAATCCCATACAACGAAGAGGGTGTGTCTATGCATAGGCATAGCATTTTCTCTTGGTTTTAGTTCAACTCTTTGTGCAAACAATTTGTGATACAGTTCTTCTCCAATTAAATGTATTCCACTGCCAGTATTTATGACCATCTTTAGTTTCTATCATTAACCCTTATGTTCTCTTTTCCTTCTGGATCAATTAAATACACAAAATCATTAGAATTGTCCTCTATACTGCTCTCACAGGTTTATCTTTGCAATGCGATCTTTATCCTTATATTTGTCACTTTTATGCTCCTGTGAGTTGTTTTTCTTTCTGCAAACATGTGCATAAGTCTTTTTGCAATACAAGTTGCTGATATTGCACTACAGTCATCTGCTTTGTGTGTTGTCAGTCCACATCTTTAACACTTGATGTTGCTGTTACTCTTTTCATGTTGTCGTCTGCCAGTATTTTGCTGTTTCATTTTAGTGTTGGCTGCTTTTGCACCTTTTGTGTAATACACATTACTGTGCTTTAACTTGACATTGTTTTCTGAAAGCACTTTAGACTCTGCTTGGGCTGATTCAAAGATTTTAGCAACAGTTAATGCTATTTCCAAATGTAAGCCCTTCTTCTTGTAGCAGTTTGTCTCTTAATCATCTATGTCCACATTTCTCTACAAGTTGGTCTCATATCACATTCTAAAGTGCCAAACTCAAAAGATTTGGATAGATCCCTCAACGTATTGACAAATGCATCAATCGTTTTTCTTGTAGTTTAGATCTCAACCTGAATTTGTGTCTCTCCAGCACAACATTTTTCCTTGAGTAAGCCATCCAATGCAGCTACAGATTTTGTATATGACTCTTTAGGACCGGAAGTAGTGAACATACTTTAATGTCATCACCGGTCTTTGTGCCTCCATAATATTATTAATGATGGGCTGCTGTGGATTTGCTACAGTAGGGAAAAATGGTACAATTAGGCAACCGATGATACAGCTGTAATGACACTAAAAACCAAAAATATTACATTAAAAGAACATGTGAAGTATTTACACACTGTTAACAATAATCATGGAGTTGACATGATAAAACCTGTAGGTGCTCTTTCCAAAATTTTCTGGGTCAATCCATGAATATAATTTTTCTCCATTGTGGGATGAATCTACGCTTTTGATCAGCAGAATGAGAGCATAAAATGTATACATGTCAACACCCCCACTTGCTCTCACATTGTTATTTCATCATATCCCAGCACATATATACAAAGTTCATACATCAAACATAAACAAATTAAATTTCATCAACTTAAACTTTGTTGCTGGTTTAATAAGTACATCTGCAAACATCTCTTCAGTTGGACCGTACTAATTCTGCCTTCATGAATTACTGACCTCACAAAATAGTATTTAATATCAACATGTTTACATCTTTGTCTATACACAGGATTTTTCGCCAAAGCTATACTGCCCTACAAAGGCTAAGTGCAGTAACTACGCAAACACTGAAACTGAGAAAAATGCCCTTAAAGTTTTTACACCAGCCAGTCAAACATGTTAATGCAATTTTGGCCAGGAGACGTTGTCACAAGACACAACAGATCTCACAAAGCCCATTTCAACTCAGTTTTGACCAAATGCGTAGTTACTGTGCTTTGGCTTTGTAGGGCAGTATAGCATCCTGATTGTATTAATTCCTAGACTATAGATTCATACATTTTACCATCAATGTTTTGTAACAATTGCTGGAAGTATAAACACTCCTGTGTAGTTGTGGCAAATGCCATATACTCAGCCTCAGATGTGGAAAGTGCAACAGCTGTCTTTTGGTCTTCCATGAGACCAATGGACCATTTCTATTTAGGCTAATGCAGTAACATGTAGTACTCAGTCTATTAATAACATCTGCTGCCCAATTTGCATCACTGTATGCATGTACAGTCTTGTTCAAAATAATGGCAGTGCAATGTGACTGACCAGAATAATCAAGGTTTTTAGTGTATTTTTTGTTGCTACGTGGCAAACAAGTTGCCAGTGGGTTCAGTGGATTCTCAGAAAACAAACAAGACCCAGCATTCATGATATGCATGCTCTTAAGGCTGTGCAATTGGGCAATTAGTTGAAAGGGGTGTGTTCAAAAAAATAGCAGTGTCTACCTTTAACTGTACAAACTCAAAACTATTTTTTAGCAATCCTGTGAATCACTAAACTAATATTTAGTTGTATGACCACAGTTTTTTAAAACTGCTTGACATCTGTGTGGCATGGAGTCAACCAACTTGTGGCACCTCTCAGCTGTTATTCTACTCCATGATTCTTTAACAACATTCCACAATTCATTCACATTTCTTGGTTTTGCTTCAGAAACAGCATTTTTGACATCACCTCACAAGTTCTCAATTGGATTAAGGTCTGGAGATTGGGCTGGCCACTCCATAACATTAATTTTGTTGGTTTGGAACCAAGACTTTGCCCGTTTACTAGTGTGTTTTGGGTCATTGTCTTGTTGAAACAACCATTTCAAGGGCATGTCCTCTTCAGCATAGGGCAACATGACCTCTTCAAGTATTTTAACATATGCAAACTGATCCATGATTCCTGGTATGCGATAAATAGGCCCAACACCATAGTAGGAGAAACATGCCCATATCATGATGCTTGCACCTCCATGCTTCACTGTCTTCACTGTGTACTGTGGCTTGAATTCAGAGTTTGGGGGTCGTCTCACAAACTGCCTGTGGCCCTTGGACCCAAAAAGAACAATTTTACTCTCATCAGTCCACAAAATGTTCCTCCATTTCTCTTTAGGCCAGTTGATGTGTTCTTTGGCAAATTGTAACCTCTTCTGCACATGCCTTTTTTTTAACAGAGGGACTTTGCGGGGGATTCTTGAAAATAGATTAGCTTCACACAGACGTCTTCTAACTGTCACAGTACTTACAGGTAACTCCAGACTGTCTTTGATCATCCTGGAGGTGATCATTGTCTGAGCCTTTGCCATTCTGGTTATTCTTCTATCCATTTTGATGGTTGTCTTCCGTTTTCTTCCACGTCTCTCTGGTTTTGCTCTCCATTTTAAGGCATTGGAGATCATTTTAGCTGAACAGCCTATCATTTTTTGCACCTCTTTATAGGTTTTCCCCTCTCCAATCAACTTTTTAATCAAAGTACGCTGTTCTTCTGAACAATGTCTTGAGCGACCCATTTTTCTCAGCTTTCAAATGCATGTTCAACAAGTGTTGGCTTCATCCTTAAATAGGGGCCACCTGATTCACACCTGTTTCTTCACAAAATTGATGACCTCAGTGATTGAATGCCACACTGCTATTTTTTTTAACACAACCCTTTCAACTAATTCAACTAATTGCCCAATTGCACAGCCTTAAGAGCGTGCATATCATGAATGCTGGGTCTCATTTGTTTTCTGAGAATCTACTGAACCTACTGGTAACTTGTTTGCCACGTAGCAATAAAAAAATATACTAAAAACCTTGATTATTCTGGTTAGTCACATTGTACTGCTATTATTTTGAACAATACTGTATAAAGTTCTCACTTGCACCTTTCTTGTAAAACAGATCTTTGTCTTTGGTGCCTTGCAAATATCTTAAACATGCTTTACAGTATTCAACTGTTCTATAGTTGGCTTATTAAAATATATTGCTAATTTACTCACTACAAAACTTAGGGCAGGCCTTGTACATGTTGCCAGGAAAATTAAGCTACCTACTGCTTCCCTGTATTTCTTGACATCCAGCATTACATTGTACACTGTAAAAAAAGTCTGTAAAAATTACAGGGGGAAACTGTGAAATGGCAACAGCAATAGACCGTAAAATTGAAAACAGTGTATCACTGTTAAATAAAAATCAAATTTCCCTAAATCAAGAAACGGCACAAAACTTTAATTTTACTATCAAAATATGTGTAATTTACGGTGAAGAACTATGAATTGGCTACAGTAATTGACCATAAAACCTAAAGCAGTATATCACTGTAGAAAAAACATCTAATTACCTTAAGTCAAGAAACAGCACAAAACTTACATTTTACTGTCAAAATGTGTGGAATATTACAGTGAAGAACTGTAAATTGGCTACAATAACAGACCATAAAACACAAAACAGTTTATTACTGTAGTAGATACATTGATTTACCCTGAATCAAGAAACAACACACCACCCAAAAATGAAATAGTTCACCCAAAAATGAAAATTCTGTCATCATTTACTCACTTTCATGTTGTTACAAACCTGTAAATGTCTTTGTTCTGATGAACACAAAGGAAAATATATTGAGAAATGTTTAACCAAACCATTTGTGGACCCCATTCACTTCCATAGTAGGAAAAAAGTATACTAGTTTTTCTCGATTGCTAAGACACATTTCTTGAATGCTGATCTCCTTTTCTCTAAACTGTGAACACAAAACCCAATTTTCAAGCTACATTCACAAAACCTCAGACTCTTCTTGCAAAACCAAACTTTCACCTCAAAACAGTTTAATCTGTGCTCAAAACTGAACTGTGTTGTCAAATCGTGCCCCGAATCAAAATTAAAAACACTACGGAACAGTCACTAAACAATACGTAGAAAAATAGAAAAACACAATGCTCAGGACATAAAGCTCGAGAAATAAATGTTTATTGTTCACTGTAGGCTAAATGCATGTTGCAAAACAAACAAAAAAACCTGTGCATTTAGTACAAAAAGACAAAACAGAAATCTTGTGCCAAACATGGTCAATCATAGTAGCTCTGATTTCATCAGATATTACTTTCCTTTGTCTTCGCTGAACACCTTGACCTCCTCTCACACAAACTCTTCCTCTCAGATTTCTATCCATTACAAACCAGTGCTCTTTGAACTGGCTGTATTGTATAGAGACAGAGCGCCGTTATGCAAATTTGAAAACCACGCCCACCGGGGGGGAAATCAATCCAACCGTCTCCATTGTCTTTGTATTGCGAGAAGCCGCCTCCTTGTCATTTCTGGCTTATAACAAAAAACTGAATAATGCCTAAAAGCTGCTGTGTGACAATATGTACAGCTAACAAGCCAAAGAACCCAGAAATAAGTTTTTATAAGCTGTCGAGCCGTAAAACCCTGTCTTTAAGGAGAATAAAGTGGATCGCCGACTACGTTTCCCCCTAGTGGACGCAGTTCTACTAATAGAAGTACTATGAAAAGTTGCCTGTATCCATTTTTGTGTCTTTAAACGCTCGTTTTTTGGGGTCGACAGCTTATAAAAACTTATTTACAGATTAAACTTAAAAACAGAATAATACCTAAAAGCTGCTGTGTGACAAGGTGTACATCTAACACGCCAAAAAAATAAATAAATAATTTTTTATAAGCTGTCGACTTCAAAAAACGAGCGTTTAGACACAGAAATGGAAACAGGCAACTTTTCATAGTACTCCTATTAGTAAAACTGCGTCCAATAGGGGGAAACGTAATCGGCGATCCACTTTATTCTCCTTAAAGACTGGGTTTTACGGCTCGACAGCTTATAAAAACTTATTTCTGTGTTCTTTGGCTTGTTAGCTGTACATATTGTCCCAAAGCAGCTTTTAGGCATTATTCAGTTTTTTGTTATAAGCCAGAAATGACAAGGAGGCGGCCTTTTGCAATACAAAGTCAATGGAGACTGTTGGATTGCTTTCCCCCCCGGTGGGCGTGGTTTTCAGGTTGTGACGCGCTGCGCTCTGTCTCTATATGTTCCCTCACATCATTAGCCACAAGTTTGATCAATTTTGAGTTGTTGTGTTCAAGTGGTGACACTTGTGCTTTAATTGTGCTTGACTTTTGTCACCTGTGCTCACCATTATGCAGCACGGGTGCATCACAATGAAAATGTGTTGGCAATTTGTGTCTAAAGAAAATCCCTGCTGAAATAACCAGCATACCAGCAAGACCAGCATATGTTGTGTTTTGGTGCTGGTCTGCTAGTGAACACCAGCTAAACCATCAAACCAGCATTAGCACCAGCATTAGCACCAGCTAAACCAGCAACAAACCAGCATTACGACCAGCTAAACCAGCATTAGCATCAGCATCCCATGCTGGTCATACCAGCATATGTTGTGTTTTGGTGCTGGTATGCTGTGACCACTAGCTAAACCAGCATAGACCAGCATAATTCCCATGCTGGTTTGATGCTGTTTTTTTCAGCAGGGATTTGTGCTTATGGTTTTGCCAAAAGAGTGACTGATTCAATCAGTGGGTTCAGGCAACTGAGCATTTGGTTCAGACAATAGGGTTTAGTGTTTTAGCAATTGAGAAAATCAGTTTGAAGCAGTAAGCATGATGACTTAATGGCCGTTTCTCAATACGAAAAACGCATTTGCAGGCTGCATACGTTATCTAAACTGCCTTATTTCAGTGTATATTAACAATTATAAAGTTGAAAAATATTAATCGTAAATTGTTGTAATATGCTTATGACTTGCGAATGTAATGCTTAGTTCATTTAAATAAACCAGGTTTGATGGCGTATGCAAATATATAGCAAAAAAAATTGACTGCACCCTCACTTGCAAAATAATTTTATTTTAACCAACGTTTCGTCAAATAGCCTTCGTCAAGGTATGTGATGGCGTATGCAGCCTGCATATGCGATATCCAGAGGATGCAGCCTTCGAAGTGAGAAACGTTTCACTTTGGCATCAAAATAGTGTGACACTGGAATTTATTATTAAAAATCTCATTTATTAAAGCCATATTATTAGGAGAGACCGTAAATACGTTGTTTGAAGCAGGCGCCTCGAAAGACGCCTCGAAAGAAAGTTTGAGGCTACACACGCTTAGACCAGCGTGGCGCGAGGCTCCGTGTGCAGACTGAAAAGACGCTGAGAAAAGAAAAGCATCTCGACTCGGACAAGAACACCAGACAAAGGTAATATATGTATTTTTTGTCCTTATAATTCTACCTGACTGCGCTGCTTTTCTTCATGTAAGTTAGTGATTATATTATTAGCTAACCCAACTTGCTGGTGTGATACGTAGGCTCATATATACATTAGGCTAACATTGCGATGTACCATGCTTAACGTGTTCTTTGGGTCGTGCAGTTCAGACATTGTAATTGTTTATTCGAGTTGTTTCCCATGCTTCTGGGAATACGTCTTGTACCCAGGGATTTGAACCCTCAGCAGTGTTTTCAAATGTAAGGCGTGACATTAGACGTTTGCGCCTTTTTTCTCATTCAGTGGCAGACAGTGCTTAACGTTAGTTGTGGTACTCTATCCGGGTGGTTGTATCGACCATCGACAGTAAGTCTTTTAGAGGAACAAAGTTTTTATTAAAAAGTTACTCGAAACTTGGTTGTTGTTTTCTTTTTGTTTTAGGTGAGTTGAAGTTTGCTATGTCTTAACACGGTGCATCTCAACATTTTTGTGTTGCCCTCAAAGTTAAATGTAGCTTTAAATGTTGAATTGTTATTTCTGTGCAAAGTCAGTGTATACATTTAGAAGCTTATTCTTTATTGCAAACTTCGTCACGATGAACGAACCACATTGATAATTTTCCCTCGCTTCTGTGAATACTGGATATCTTGTATCACTTATATTTGAACCTATCATATGCCAGCATTGTTTTTTGAAAATAGCCAGGTAACGGTTGACTCTTTTAACTAGAAGAATTGCGCCTTTTTCTGTTCAGTGGCAGGGCTCACTTTGTTTAGCTAGTGCTGCTCGGTCCGGATGGTTGTATTGAATGTCCTGCTTTGGTGAGGAACATTTTTTTATTCGAGAGATAACCTTAAATTTTTGCTAAAGTTACTGTTTTTTTGTTGTTGTTGAAGTTTGCTACATCACGAATATCTTATCAAGCTGCATCTCAAGTTTTGTATTGCCCTCACAGTGAAGTTAAATATAGCTTGAAATGTTGAATTGCAATTTCTGTGGAAAGTCAGTGAAGACAATCAAAGGTTATGTTCTTCATTGCAAATTGCATCGAAATGAACCACATTGTTTATTTAAGTGTTGTGGTGCCGGTTGCGGTAGGGCATTTGTCAGATATGGAGCATTTAAGGCACATTTCTACCGCAAGCATAACGTACCTGCTGCCCCTGTTAGTGTTAGGGCTGTTGTTAATACTTATAGATGCCCAGTTGCATTGTGTGAACACCAATGTCAAGAGATCAAGGATCTGTTAACACACTTGAAGGAACATATTGCTGAAGGATGTGCAGTAGGTTGTCCAGTGACTGGATGCAAAGGTGTTTTCAATATCAAATCTTCATTTACATCTCACATGTCGCGGAAACACAGAGATTTTTCAGATGGCAGTATCAGTGACTTGTACAGAGAATCTGCATCTCAGTCATCGGTTGCAACTGTTGTAACTGAATCAGATAGCTTTGGCCCTCAAGTGAATGAGGTAGAGACAGATGAAGGTGATATGGATATAGCAGAAAATTTTAGTGATCTTTTTCTCAGAAATGTCAGTTTTTTTTACTTAAAATTACAGGGGCAGTTTATGCTACCTGCTTCGACCATTCAGAATATTGTTGAGGAGATGCAAAACATTCACGACTTGGGTCAGACATATACTTTGAGTAAACTTAGTTCATTGTTAAAAAATGAGACACCATTGTCAGATGAGGACATCACCAAAGTTTGTGAGTCTGTTAAAGGTTTCGATCTGTTTTCTGCATGTCATACAGGGCCGATGAGGACAGCATACTCAAGAACGCAGTCTTTCAAAAAAATGTTCAACTTTATTGAGCCTAAGAAATTGTTTTTAGGAAGAGACGAGAATCGGAGAGACAGGTTTGCCTATTATGTTCCAGTGAGGGAGACTTTAAAATGTTTGTTATAGTCTGATCTATGGTTGAGTTGTGTATCAGGAGCGCACTCGACTGAGACTTCTGTGGATGTTCTAAGCGACATTAGTGATGGTCAAATATTTAAGAACAAAGATTTTTTTGTGCAAAACCCATCCTGTTTAAAGTTAGTGCTATACCAGGATGCCTTTGAAGTTGTAAATCCTCTAGGCTCTGCAAAGACCAAACATAAAGTATTAGCTGTTTATGTGTCTGTTGCTAATCTGCCACTTCATGTACGGTCTGACACAGACCACATGTCACTTGTTTTATTGTGCAGAGAGAAAGATTTCAAAGAATTTGGCCATGCTAAGGTGTTCTCTGAATTTCTAGGCGACTTGAAGGAATTGGAGGAGAATGGGATAGTGACATCTCATAAAACGGTAGTCAGAGGGACCTTGTATTGCATTGCTGGCGATAATTTGGGCTCGCATTGCATTGGTGGTTTTTCTGAAAATTTCAGTTGTTCTCAATATTTTTGTCGGTACTGTCTCATAACTCGATCTGAATTTCAGGGTGATGATCCAAATCTGTGTGGACCAGAGCGCACCATTGAGAAGTACGATTCTGCCATTGAGCGCCTCCAGACTGAAGATACATCAGAAGGAGTGAAGTTCAGGTCAGTTTTCAACTCTTTAAATTACTTTCATGTTTGTCAGCCAGGTCTGCCACCTTGTCTAGGCCATGACATCTTTGAGGGCATTTTGTCCTATGATGTTGCACTGTGTCTTAAGTATTTCGTAAAGACAAAGAAATGGTTCACTTACTCCACTCTGAATCGGCGCATTAATCAGTTCAAATACTGTGCATCTGATGCTTCTACAAAGCCGTGTACAGTCAAGCCTCTAGCAAAGAAACTGTCAGGACAGGCCATACAGAACTGGAATTTTCTGAGGCTGCTGCCCCTTTTAATTGGTGACCTAGTGAAAGACACAGCTGATGATGTTTGGCAGTTGATTCTGCAGCTAAAAGACATTGTGGACATGGTATGCGCTCAGAAAATCTCTGTGCCTCAGGTTACATTTCTTGATGTTCTAATTCAAGAATATTTAGAGTCAAGAAAAGCTCTGTTCCCAAACACTAAGCTGAAACCCAAGCATCATTAGGGGTCAAGCCCAGAATGGGCGAAGACCCCTATTGTATTTGTTAGTTTTCTTATTATTATTATGTTGGCTTTGAAAAAGCCAACATATTGTTATTGCTTTTAAACTTATTATTATTATGTTGGCTTTGAAAAAGCCAATATATTGTTATTGCTATTAAACTTATTATTATTCTTTTTCTCCCCCCAAAATTTCGGCAACTAACTCGTCCTAGGGCTTTCAAGCTACATGCACCAAATTTTCCACAGACCTTCAGACTGGTCTGACTTAGTGTGCTATATCTTTTCTAACTGATGGGACCTTCCGAATTCCTAAACGGGGGGCTCGAACACCCCAAAATTTCCATTGACTTAACATTGAGACAAACTTTGACGGGTCATAGCTGTGAGTGAGAAACTTGTAGAAACTTGTGGCTTACCACATTTAAGGAGGCTGACAGGCTCTGTAAGAACATACATCACAATGGGGTGTAAGCTATACCCCTGGGGTGTAAGAGGCCCCCAAAATTTCCCATTGACTTATAATGGGGCAGGAAACATGCCCATATAAGGGAATAAAAGTGTCCCAGATGGAATATCTTTACGTTGGAGTGTCGTAGAGACATGGGGGTGGGCTCATTTTACTCAGTCATCCAATCAGTCTCTTAGGACTGCCCCAAAGCTATTTAGCCACGCCCCTAGCAACAATTTTGGGTACCCTAGCAACATCTCCCATAGACTACCATTATAAAAAGCCCAGATGGATATCTTTACACCAGAGTGTCATAGAGACATAGGGGTGGGCTCATTTTACTCAGGCATCCAATCAGTCTTAATAGGATTCTTATTGAGGAATTAAGCCACGCCCCTAGCAACCAAATATGAGCACCCTGGCAACATAATAAACAAAGCCTTATATCTCTTGGTCTGAACATCATAGAGACATGGGGGTTGGGTCTTTGGGTCATGTTAGCTTCATGCTAGCTCCATGCTAAGTCATACTAGCTTCATGCTAGTTTCATGCTAGCTTTATGCTAATTTCATAATAAATCTTGCTAACTTCATGCTAAATCATGTTAGCTTCATGTTAAATCTTGTTAGCTGCACGCCAAATAGTGCTAGCGTCATGCTAATCATGTTAGCATCATGCTCATCATGCTAGCTTCACGTTAAATCATGCTAGCTTCATGCTAATCATGCTAACCTTATGCTTACTTCATGCTAATCATGGTAACCTCATGCTAGCTTCATGCTAATCATGCTAGCATCATGCTAGCTTCATGCTAATCATGCTAGAATCATGCTAGCTTCATGCTAATCATGCTAGAATCATGCTAGCTCCATGCTAATCATGCTAGAATCATGCTAGTTTCATGCTAACATCATGCTAGCTTCATGCTAATCATATTAACATCATGCTAGCTTCATGCTAATCATGCTGGCATCATGCTAGCTTCATGCTAATCATGCTATCATCATGCTAGCTTCATGCTAATCATGCTAGCATCATGCTAGCTTCATGCTAATCATGCTAGCATCATGCTAGCTTCATGCTAATCATGCTAGCATCATGTTAGCTTCATGCTAACCTTATGCTTACTTCATGCTAATCATGGTAGCCTCATGCTAGCTTCATGCTAATCATGCTAGCATCATGCTAGCTTCATGCTAATCATGCTAACATCATGCTAGCTTCATGCTAATCATGCTAACATCATGCTAGCTTCATGCTTATCATGCTAGCATCATGCTAGCTTCATGCTAATCATGCTAGCATCATGCTAGCTTCATGCTAACATAATGCTAGCTTCATGCTAATCATGCTAGCATCATGCTAATCATGCTAGCATCATGCTAATCATGCTAGCATCATGCTATCTTAATGCTAATCATGCTAACATCATGCTAACATCATGTTAGCTTCATGCTAATCATGCTAACATCATGCTAATCATGCTAGCATCATGCTAGCTTCATGCTAATCATGCTAACATCATGCTAACATCATGCTAGCTTCATGCTAATCATGCTAGCATCATGCTAGCTTCATGCTAATCATGCTAGCATCATGCTAGCTTCATGCTAATCATGCTAATCATGCTAATCATGCTAGCATCATGCAAGCTTCATGCTAATCATGCTAACATCATGCTAGCTTCATGCTAATCATGCTAGCTTCATGCTAGCTTCATGCTAATCATGCTATCATCATGCTAGCTTTATGCTAGCTTCATGATAATCATGCTAACATCATGCTAGCTTCATGCTAATCATGCTATCATCATGTTAGCTTCATGCTAATCATGCTAGCATCATGCTAGCTTCATGCTATTCATGCTAACTTCATGTTAATCATGCTAGCATCATGCTAGCTTCATGCTAATCATGCTAGCATCATGCTAGCTTCATGCTAATCATGCTAGCTTCATGCTAATCATGCTAGCATCATGTTAGCTTCATGCTAATCATGCTAACATCAGGCTAACTTCATGCTAATCATGCTACCTTCATACTTAAACATTCTAACAGCCAGATAGCCTACTAAACTAAACTTCTGTCAAACCGTTTTAAACGTTCAAGCTACGCTTTTTCAAGCCAACATAAAGTTTGTCTTCAAACTTTAATATCTAGTTATTATTATTCTTTCTTATCCCCCAAAATTTCTGACACTAACTCGTCCTAGAGCTTTCAAGCTACATGCACCAAATTTTCCACAGACCTTCAGACTGGTCTGACTTAGTGTGCTATATCTTTTCTAACTGATGGGACCTTCCGAATTCCTAAACGGGGGGCTTGAACACCCCAAAATTTCCATTGACTTAACATTGAGACAAACTTTGACGGGTCATAGCTGTGAGTGAGAAACTTGTAGAAACTTGTGGCTTACCACATTTAAGGTGGCTGACAGGCTCTGTAAGAACATACATCACAATGGGGTGTAAGCTGTACCCCTGGGGTGTAAGAGACCCCCAAAATTTCCCATTGACTTATAATGGGGCAGGAAACATGCCCATATAAGGGAATAAAAGCGTCCCAGATGGAATATCTTTACTTTGGAGTGTCGTAGAGACATGGGGGTGGGCTCATTTTACTCAGTCATCCAATCAGTCTCTTAGGATTGCCCCAAAGCTATTTAGCCACGCCCCTAGCAACAATTTTGGGTACCCTAGCAACATCTCCCATAGACTACCATTATAAAAAGCCCAGATGGATATCTTTACACCAGAGTGTCATAGAGACATAGGGGTGGGCTCATTTTACTCAGGCATCCAATCAGTCTTAATAGGATTCTTATTGAGGAATTAAGCCACGCCCCTAGCAACCAAATATGAGCACCCTAGCAACATAATAAACAAAGCCTTATATCTCTTGGTCTGAACATCATAGAGACATGGGGGTTGGGTCTTTGGGTCATGTTAGCTTCATGCTAGCTCCATGCTAAGTCATACTAGCTTCATGCTAGTTTCATGCTAGCTTTATGCTAATTTCATAATAAATCTTGCTAACTTCATGCTAAATCATGTTAGCTTCATGTTAAATCTTGTGAGCTGCACGCCAAATAGTGCTACCGTCATGCTAATCATGTTAGCATCATGCTAATCATGCTAGCTTCACGTTAAATCATGCTAGCTTCATGCTAATCATGCTAACCTTATGCTTACTTCATGATAATCATGCTAGCATCATGCTAGCATCATGCTAATCATGCTAGAATCATGCTAGCTTCATGCTAATCATGCTAGAATCATGTTAGCTTCATGCTAATCATGCTAGAATCATGCTAGTTTCATGCTAATCATGCTAGAATTATGCTAGTTTCATGCTAACATCATGCTAGCTTCATGCTAATCATATTAACATCATGTTAGCTTCATGCTTATCATGCTAGCATCATGTTAGCTTCATGCTAATCATGCTAGCATCATGCTAACTTCATGCTAATCATGCTAACATCATGTTAGCTTCATGCTAATCATGCTAGCATCATGCTAGCTTCATGCTAACCATGCTAACATCATGCTAGCTTCATGCTAATCATGCTAACATCATGCTAGCTTCATGCTAATCATGCTAGCATCATGCTAGCTTCATGGTAACATCATGCTAGCTTCATGCTAATCATGCTAGCATCATGCTAACTTCATGCTAATCATGCTAGCATCATGCTAATCATACTAGCATCATGCTAATCATGCTAGCATCATGCTAGCTTCATGCTAATCATGTTAGCATCATGCTAACTTCATGCTAATCATGTTAGCATCATGCTAGCTTCATGTTAATCATGTTAACATCATGCTAGCTTCATGCTAATCATGCTAGCATCATGTTAGCTTCATGCTAACATCATGCTAATCATGCTAGCATCATGCTAGCTTCATGCTAATCATGCTAACATCATGCTAGCTTCATGCTAATCATGCTAGCTTCATGCTTATCATGCTAGCTTCATGCTAATCATGCTAACATCATGCTAATCATGCTAGCTTCATGCTAATCATGCTAGCATCATGCTAGCTTCATGCTAATCATGCTAGCATCATGCTAGCTTCATGTTAATCATGCTAGCATCATGCTAGCTTCATGCTAATCATGCTAGCATCATGCTAGCTTCATGCTAATCATGCTATCATCATGCTAGCTTCATGCTAACATCAGGCTAACTTCATGCTAATCATGCTACCTTCATACTTAAACATTCTAACAGCCAGATAGCCTACTAAACTAAACTTCTGTCAAACCATTTTAAACGTTCAAGCTACGCTTTTTCAAGCCAACATAAAGTTTGTCTTCAAACTTTAATATCTAGTTATTAGTTATTCTTCTTCTTCCGCCATTGCGGTCTATGGCAGCCCATAGAACCGTACATAGGAAAGTTATGAAATTTGGCACACTAATAAAGGACAGTCCAAATATTATCCACAGCAAATTTGGAGTCTCTATCTCAAACCCGCTAGCGCCACCAACAGTCCAAAGTTGCACTTGTGTTTCTGCTTATAACTTCGGATCCATATGTCCTAGAAACAAAATTCTTGCTTCCTCTGATTCCTTGGCTCAAGACGCTTCGATTGGACCCTATGACGTCATTTTCCGTCATGAAAATTTTTACACCATTTTGAATTATTCGTAAAACCTACTTTTGCGAACTCGTCCTAAAGCTTTTGCCCGATTTCCATGAAAATCGGTATGTAGCATCTACAGACCCTCACGGCAAAAAGTTATGGAATTCATGTCAATTCGTCAATCCGTTCCCGTAAACCGCGTCAACGAATTTTACGTATAGCGCAAAAAAACGGATTTGAGGCTGTATCTTCGGCAAACTTAAGCCTATTGACACTATACTTGGTACTTGTGATGCCAGTCAGGAACTACGGGTGCCTGCAGAGTTTCGTCATAGCGCCACCTAGTGGTCAGACTTATGCTTTACACGCCTATAACTTTGGCTCAGATTGACGTATTTTCACGGGACTTATTTCTTTGGAGTTCTGAATAGTTGCCGAGTCCAACGATACCAAACATGCCAGAATTCGCCTTACGGTTAACCCTGCGCAGCAAAATAGCGCTTAAAAAACACGCGCGAATATCTCCGCGAGCGTTTTTCCAATCGACTCGAAAACACCATAGGAAGAAACTAACCTTACCTTCTGAACAAAAAGTTCTATTGCCATTATATTAAAATTTTCATCAGAAATGGCTGAAAAATGCAAAAAACGAAAAATTACCTTCAAATTTTGTGTTTTTTACACATAAATGATTGTAACTTCGTAACGAAAAGAGATTTTTTCACCAGATTTGATACGCTGATGCATGAGCACATTCTAAGGCTACACAAACAAAAATTGTATGCTTGCACCACTAGATGGCCTTATAATTGAACAAAACCTTTGATAACAAGCCAGCCCTATGGTCATACAACTGTTTCTCCACTAAACTAAAGTGCATAGACATAAAACTAGCTAGATGTAAAACAATCATGACCTGATGTTGCATGCACAATTTTGTCATAGCGCCACCTACTGGTTTTGAGATAGAATATGGTATTTTTGCCTAAAACTATTGCAACAACACATCTAAAACCACGAGTCATCATGGATTATTCCTTTCATGGCTTTGACTATAATCACTGGTGTTTGCCAATTCACTCCCTAGCAACCATTGAGAATACCTTATCAACCGTTTTTGCAAAAGCTATATCTCTGCATCAGAACATCGTAGAGACACTGGGATGGTCTCGTTTGACTAATTAAACTTGTTGTAACATGATGTGACCCATGTTTTGCAACTGCAAACACCACTCACATGCCCTTCAGTGCTCTAATGTTCCATGATTGTCAATAACAGAAGGACGATTGCAGTAGACAAGAACTTAGATTATTTTTGTTGATAACTTTTTTGTTTTTTCATCTAAAATTATTAGGTTTACCTAGGTTCTTCAATCTGCTTATCCAATCTCAATTTTACATCCTTCTGTGCCCTTTTCGGCTTGACCCCGGCATTGCTGCTTGCAGCTATATTTATTTACGTCATTATCCGGCACTCATTTTAAAATTTGGCCCTTTGATCAGACTCTGGACGATGAGATTCGAGAGCAAGCACAGTTATTTCAAGACATGTGCAAGGAATTTAAAGAATTTCAAAAACCTCTGCTTTACTCTCTCCGAAAGACATCAAATGCTGCAGGCTTACCTCTCAGCAGGATCACTTGGCCAAGTTGTCCTGCAAGTCAAAGACAGTTCCCCATTTTACCTGGAACTCTACAGTCAAGCCATTCAAGATGCAGTCAGACAGTTTGGCTTCACTGATATTGACACACAGGTCACAGTAGAAATGTCTTATAAGGGAACATTGTACAAAAAAGGACAATTCCTTGTGACTGGTAATATGGCTAACGTGGAGTTTGGTGAACTAGTGCTTATTTTGATGAAAAATGACACTATTCATTTTATTGTGTCAGTGTACAGTGCTGAGTTCTTAGCTCATTTCCATATGTACTCAATTAAAAAGGACAATGAAAGGATGCACTGTCTGAACATCATTGACTTAACTGATTTCTATCCATTGCCATCTTACCAGAAGGATGGATATCAATTGGTTCCATTGAAACACAGTGTGCTGTCACAATAATGAATGCCTTTCTATGGTCTTTCATTCTTATGTAAACTGAACTTAATTCACTTTTTCATTCTTAGAAATGGATATTTCAGAGCAATACAACATCAGAAGTTCCATTACTAAGGTGTTGCCAGACCTCCCAGACCCAATTCTAAACCTTGTGGAGGAGACACTACAATCATTGGGGGTTGAGACCACTGAGGATTTTCACTTTTTACAGGAGGCTGATCTTGCATCAGTTTTACGACCAATACAAGCGAGAAGATTGGTTGCTGCATGGAAACAAACCAGTAAGTACAAATAAACAGAATTTACTTGAACATATATCAATGGTTCAATCACCATTTGTTCATTTGATATTCAATAGAAATACCAAACATTAGTTTTTATGCTCACAGAAAAAAAACATGTTGAAAAACGAGCACAGGTGCAAATTTGATTTTGAAAACTGCTGCCTTATGCCAACGACGCTGGTGACTTTGGATAGACCACCATGTATACTTCACATATTGTAATTTCACGACTATAAGCCACAATTTCTACACAAAATTTGCAAAAAAATCTATATCTCTGCGGCTTATACACATTACGTTTCAATCATCTTCCATCATATTCTCGTCAGAACAGTGAGCAGATTCTATGATAGAAATTTTAGATCTTCTCCAGGCAGAAGATTTTCATCTGTTTGATATTTCATTTGCAATTCTGAATATCAAATGAACTAATGGTACACAGACCACCAATCAGTTTAATACATCTTTAATTTTATTATTTTTTGTTTTACAGTTCAGAGCCCTGAAACCCACAGCCAGTCAGCTGTCAGTCCTTCAGTCTCACCTCTCACCTCTTCTAACTCCACTCACTCCTCACTCTCACCTTGCACCTCAACCAGCAATCTGATTAGAACTGCAGATTGGGTTGACAGCTTTCAGATTCCATGGGGAACATTTCCTGAAGACTTGATGCAGTGCTTGGAGAGAGGGAAAAGGCCAAGCCCACGTTTACGGCGTGAAATGATCCGGATTGTTGTCTCTGCAATGATGAACACTTGTGCATCTCCAAGTAAACTAGAGTCTACAGAAGTTGCCAAAAAAATTGTTGCCAAGTATCCACAGTCCCTAAAAGATGTCATAGAAGGTGAGGTAGTGGGAGCAGGATATCACTCACTAGTCAAACAGCTACAAGCCCGCATTGACAACGTGAAGCGGCCTTCAGCATCAAGGATTAAGAGGCGTAAACCGGAAACGGGTGACTCAGACACAGATGAAATCCCAGCTGAGCAAAGGGCAGTTGTTCAGGACACATATGGCTGCATAAAGTGGAATTTGAAGTTCATGCCAGTCAGTGAGACATTGGAAAGCCAACAGGAGAAGAAGGATAAAATGAAGATGCTTCGTGAACAGCATACTTTCAGTCCAGAAGAGGTAAAAGCCCTTATGAAGTGCACTTACTACTCCCAACGTCAAGCAATAAACACAGGAACAGATCTCCAACACCTAATAGAAGAATGGCCTTTTTTATTTGAAGAAATTGGGATGACCGTCCATTTCCTAGAGCTCACAGGACTACCACTTAAGGATACTTTTCTCAATAGTGTAGAAAAAAAGGGAAAACGGCTTTTGAACTTTATGACAACTGTCTGTGCAGACAAGACCAAACGGGTCTTGGAGACTGCAATAAAGCTGAAATTTCTGAGAGGGCCGTTGGAGGGCAGCTCAGGTGACATCAAGGATATGGTGCTGCTTATTCTCTCCTACTTCAATGAAAAAGAGGAGCACCTCTTCCACTACGTAGAGGAGACATGCCTGGCAAATGAAGTCCAAGTGGAAGGCTTGCCTGTGACCCCTTGCATCATTGTATGTGGTAAGTTTATTCCAGTTTACTGAAGGGGTCTGTATTGACATGTTGCATAAAATACACGGTCAAGTTTAAAGTGTAACTCACACCAAAATGCATCCTGGGGCGCTGTTCTGAATGTACTACAGTCAACCTTTTGTTTAAAAGCATAATTATGTCCAAAGTGCCACTTTTAAGCTTGTCCATGTTGTCGTTTTCAGGTCAAATGGCTTTTTGAATGGGGAATCTTGGGGACACTACTATTTTGATACATGATCGCATCAAAATCCCTATTTTAAAAACACTAAGAAGGCTCAACACAACATGAAACTTTGAAGTATCATCAGTGTCTCTACACACGAACTTGAGCATTGAGAACATTGTTAGTGTACACATACTTTACTAAAAAGAAAGGTTTTGAACAACTAACTTGGTTTTTCTCCTGGCCGCCAACTTGCCAGTCAAAAAGTGAGTTGTTCAAAACCTTTCTTTTTAGTAAACTCTTTGTACACCAACAATGTTTTCAATGCTCGAGTTCATGTGTACAGACACTGATGATACTTCAATCAAAGTTTCATGTTGTGTCGAGCCATCTTAGTGTTTTAAAAATAGCAATTTTGAAGCAATCATGTATCAAAATAGTAGTGGCCGTACTATTCCCATTCAAAAGGACATTTGACTAGAAAACGACAACATGGAAAAGCTTAAAAGTGGCGCTTCGGACGTATTTATGCTTTTAACCGAATGTTTGACTCATGTACAATCACAAAAACACCCATCTTGGCAAGAGTTACGCTTTAAAAATGCTTGTACTGAGAAAGTAAAAGATCATGTAATGTGATTCACTACAAAACAGTCTGCTCTGTTCTGTTATTGTGGATCATTCAAAACATTTTATATTTGCACTATTGAATGGTAATAGCTGATGTGCTGTTCTTTGCAGGAACCTGCTGCTATGGTGCAAGGCAGTTCATGCTCAGCATAGACGGCAAGATTGTGAACGACCAAATTTCCAACTTCACCACTGCAATCTGCTTGATGTTTGGTAGCTACTACTGCCTGAACATCCACTATCCAGTAGATCTGGGTTCCACGCTTGAGTTCCTTCAGAGGTAAAGTGTGTGTATGCACATTGTTTCTTTTTATTTACACATTTAAAACAAATCACTATATTAATTTAAATGTTTGTGTTCACAAAGGTGTTTTTTCAACATCAACCCTGAGAGGGGCACAAAAGTTGAAACAAAGAAGAACAAGAAGCAGCTGACAGTAAACCCGAGAGTCCTCACCCTCATCGCTGATCTCGCTGATCATGAGTGGAGACAGACAAATTAAACTGTGATGTACATTTTGATTGCCTACCTTTATTATTTTGAAAATGGAAAATTCTAGTTGCAAATTTAGATTTTAATGTAAGTTTTACATTAGTGAAGTGTTACGGGATTTAAAGTAAATTGGCATACTGTACATTTAAGATGTGTTTGTGATCGTGATTTTTCATAATACAGTTTCAAGTGTAAGTGCGGAGTAATTTTAACCCAGGGTCTTTTTTCAGCATGACAAAAGGTCGACCAGCCCTTCAAGAGACATATTTCGTTGATCAGAGTTTGACTGTCTTCGGTGCTAACAGCTCAAACAGCGCTAACATTGCAGTGCTAAGGGCGGTGCGCCAAACTAATCAAAATCGCATCATTAAACTGATCAATGAAATCTGTCTCTCAAAGGGCTAGGTTAAAATTACTCTGGACTTATACTTTAAGTTCGTTATTTTTGTAATTGTACAACACAAACAGTTTGTTAAGTGTGTACCACCAGTTTGTGTTTATTGGATGGAACGACTGTAAATCCTCAAATAATAACTATGCAAATGTTAGATTAGTGTTCTCAAAGGGCTGGTCGACCTGTTTTATGCCGAAAAAGACCCTGGGTTTAAATTACTCCAGACTTGCACTTTAAGTTTGTTATTTTTGTTAATTGACAAACACAAACAGTTTGTTTAGTGTTTGCCACCAGTTTGTGTTTATTGGATGGAACGACTGTAAATCCTTAAATAATAACTATGCAAATGTTAGATTAGTGTTCTCAAAGGGCTGGTCGACCTGTTTTATGCCGAAAAAGACCCTGGGTTTAAATTACTCCAGACTTGCACTTTAAGTTTGTTATTTTTGTTAATTGACAAACACAAACAGTTTGTTTAGTGTTTGCCACCAGTTTGTGTTTATTGGATAGATCTACTGTGCAAATGTTATATTAGTGTTCTAAAGTCAGTCTTTTCAATTACTATGCTGGAATTAGATTTTCTGAACATTCTCCAGACTGTAACCAACAACTTTAAGAAAACTGCAATAAAATACTGTGATATATGATACAGTTGTGATGTGTTTTTCATAGTGAAAGAATGTAATGGGGTTAACAGAATATGTGGTATTTCACATTAGTTTACTGTAAACAGCTTCACATTATTGATGTTGATTAGCAGTAAAATAATGTGATAGATGATACGGTTGTGATGTGTTTTTTTCATAGTGAAAGAATGTAATGGGGTTTACAGAATATATTTTGTTTTTTCACAGTAGTTTCTCGTTAACAGCTTTACATTATTGATGTTTTTTTAGCAGGAATTAACCTTAAACAAGTTTACAGTATATTTGTTTTTAATAGTAATTTACCTTAAAAGCAGCTGTTTTAAACTGGGAAATTTATAGCTGGGAATAAAGCTTACCGTAATGTCCTTTACATTGTCACCGTATTTTTCACAGTGAAGTTCTGGCAACCACAGCTGCCAGTATTTCACCGTAAATTTTACAGATTTTTTTTTACAGTGTAATTTAGTTTTTGCTCACAAGGGACAGATCTGGGTTTACAGTTTTGCATGCCAAATTTTTCAAGTGGTTTCTAATAGGGGTGACCCCGAATAGTCAAAGATTCGATGCATCGATAGGAGAAGCCTGATTCGACTACCAATCTCACAGTGGAATCGTCGCATATGTGTTATGAAATGAGGATCATTCAATTTTGGCCGTATATGTGCACACATCTGATTTCACATATAACAGCTTTCTCACAATATATTAATATACAGCATATTATGATAATGCTGCAAATAGTATGTGAAGTAACAGCTTTCAATAAATATTTTTAAAATGCGTTAATATATTAATCCAACATCGTGACCGGGCTACACGGAGGTTTCTTCGTTAATAAACAATTGCCTCTTTGTTTCTACATTTAAAAGACAAAGCTGGCAATTATATTATGTCTATACTTCTCTATTCTTTTAATAATTTATTTTATTTTATTTATAAATCACTCTGGGTTATCTGATTTAACTATTTGGCTTGTGTTTTGTTTCTGTGCACTTGAGGTATTTTGCATATTTGTTCTGCACTTTGTTACTTCTGACCTTATTTTATTAAAAAAAGTATCTATTATAAACGTAAATTCTGATCTAATTTAAGTCTGTACATTTTGGATAGCTTTTCGTTGTATCGATGTTGCGCTATTGCGTGCTGGCTATGCTTGCGCATGTAATTTAGCCGAACGGGCTAGGTGCTCTGCGTCTCATATTTAGGAGTTCATCAAACTAAACATTAAAAAACGAATGTTTTTCGACGGTTATAAGTTTTTAAAATGTATTTATCATACATTTTGGTTATCTTGTCAAAAGTTAAACTACAAAACAGGTAAGCCGGTTTTTAAAATTTCGGTTATGAAACGGAAGTTATCTGCACCGAACCTATTTCTGCCTGACACGAATGTCTTTCCTTTGTTATTTTTTTAGGTTAAGTTATCAAAATGTATTTTTGTTTGATGTTCTGTAGATCGAAAATGTTATGAGGAATAAATAAACAAATGTTGCCTTATATATTTTACCTTAAAAAAAAATAAATATATAAATGCATCGTCAGTTTTGTCTTCGTTCATCATTTGAAAGACAGTTTTGGTCACTTTAACAGAAAGTTGTTTATGTGTGCTGCTTGTGAAAGAAAATAAAAGTTACCAATTTGTACCTGGTCTGGCCCCCTCCCAACCCATGCACACAAACATAGATGATTCGACTATCGGTCGACTATGGAAAGATTCGACAATTCTGATTCGAATATGTAAATCCTTAGTCGAGGACACCCCTAGTTTCTAAACATACCCATGTTGTGACATTTTGACAAAATCAACATCTTGCTCAAAGTTGATGCCAAGAAAATGTGTCAGTTTTCCTAAATCCTTCATTCTAAACTTTGCATGAGCATCTGTTTCACATCTTTAAGCACATTCATATCACTGGCAGCAGTAATCAAGTCATCAACCCAATAATTATATAAACTTGCTCAGTTTTTGTAACTTTTGTGTACACACAATGATCAGCTTGGTTTTGAACAAACTTGTTTTCACATAGATATTCGTGTAATATTATTTTCCCGTTTCTGCCAGACTGTTTAAGTCCATACAGTGATTTTTCTAGTTTATCTTGTAACCCTCTGGCTGCTTCCATATAAATCTCACATTCTATTGGCGCATATAAATATGCTGTTTATACATCCATCTGATTAACAATCAAATCTTCCTAGTCATGCTAGCAGTTGAAGAAAAAGTCTCATAGTTCACATCTTTCTCTTGACTGTACCCTTTCAACATATCATGCTTTGTACTGATCCATCACTGTTTTTCTTAATTGCATAGACCCTTTTACCCCTCACTACTTCTTTACCATCAGACAGGGTTCACACCAGACGCAGTAGACGCAGCAAGCGCGAGTGATTTACATGTTTAGTCAATGCAAAGATGCGATTAGGCATCCTGCGGCGCGGTGCGAATTGAACGTTGAACGCGAGTTAAAAAATCTGAACTTCAGTGGAATTCCACGCTGCGTTAACCAATCAGGACCTTGCTGAAGTAGTGACATATTTACAGGAAGCGAGCGGAGTGGCGCAGTCTCAGTGGAGTCGCAGAAGCCCCTCCCATGACGCAAATTTCTGCGTGAATATCTCGAATGACTAGAATTTCACATGCGAATGAAGCAAGTGAACTCAAATGTTCAAGCGGCCAACTACACGCCAATAGCGCATTTTTGCGTTTCTTCATCCATAGCTTTAAAGGGACTGTAAGTAGGATTTTAAGTGTTTTATTAGTCAAAATCAATGTCTTTATTAATAAATGTGTCTTCATTGGTGTCAAATGACTTCTGACAGTGATCTGACTTTTCTTTGTAAGCTTAGAATTTATTTTCTTTACTTACATTGAACGGGAAGTCTAACGAGGCGTCCATGTCGTTCCACCATACTGATAAACTATAATAGCAGAGAAGGCCAAAAAGCACTAGCCAACTAATGCATTTCCACAACACGTTTCATTCAGAACACGTGAACCAGCTGAGATCAGTGAGTACATAACGGCTACCGTAGTTGCAATACACATTTGGAAAAGCGAGGCGCTAGAGAGCACTATTTGTTTGAATGCAAAATACAATTAAATGTAAATCCTACTTACACTCACTGGGCGACTTTTGCAATAACGTTAGCTCTGTGTATAAGCTAATTACTCTGGGCTTTCCTTTGCCAGCATAATATTCCCGAAGAATCTTCAATGCCGCTCTTCCATCGTCTGCTGCTTTATCGTACACGCTATATCCGTTTGTGACTTTTATCCAGCATCTTAACACTCAAACCTTTCTACTCTGCTCTGGGCCATAACCTGTTAACAGAGTATGCTCAAATAACAGACAAGAAGATTTTGTCTTTACCAACCGCGCAATCGCTCTGACTGGTGCATTTTTATTAAAACAGAAAAAAATAGAGAAAATAAACAAAAATAAAAATACAAATGAGAGCATACAGTTTATAAATATCAACAGCATGTAAATTAAAATATTGATGCTATTATTTCTATGACATATAATAAAGTTGTATTTTTTTATATTGATTAAAATATATGTTTGACTTTTGTCTTTTTCTGTGTTAAACAATGTATTAAGCACATTTTGGAGATGATGTGGAGGATTTTCATTAGACATTTCCATAAATGTTGAGATCTTCCATGTTGGCATAAATCTCTTCATAATACTTAATCTTAAGAGACAAAGAGGCAAAATCTGTCAATAAGATTTCAGACACTATTTGAGGTCAGAAACTGTGTGTTAATTCACTAAAATTGTGTAAAGTAATATAATGATCTATTATATACTTACAGTGCAGGATTTTCTCTGACTAAATTACACAGGGAACAATAAACAATTAAAAATAAAGTCAATATCATTCAATAAATTATTTTAAGGTAAATTTATTTAAACATTACATCTGAATAGCATACACGTTTGAATATTTTATCTGCCAAATGGCAAAGAAATATATATTTCAATTTTCAGTAAACATACTTAATCGTAATAATCTAACTGGCACTTAATAAAGGTGCTTAAATGGTTCTTAACAGCAAGTTTTGGAGGTGAACCATAGAAGAACAATTATTGGTTCAACAAAGACTACCGAGCCTCGGACCCCGGAATTAGCAATTTTATTAATTTGTTCCCTCCTTTAAGTTAAATTGTGGGCACGTTTTATTAGTTCCCAACTTCATTAAAACCATTGAGACATTAACATGACGCTTAATGCAGGTCAACATATCAATACAGTGCTATTAAAAGATTAAATTCCTTATTAATGACGCATAGTACAATATATGGTTTTATTCATTCCTGGCCAGAATTTCATAAGAAACATTGGAACATTGACTCTTACATAGCTTAATGCATTAATACAGTACTATTAAAAGATTAAATTCACTATACATTGTGAAATGAAGCATATACTACATGTGTTATGTGAAAGCAAGGCAAGACAAGGTGGCGGATCCAAACGTAATTTCATTAAAGGTAGGATAATCCACAGAACAAGGGGTAATCCACAATAATAGTCCGAAAAACAGGCAAAGGTCAGTGACCCATCCAAAACCAGATTAATAAAACCAACAAAGAAGTGACAAGAAAACCTTGGATGGGAACATGCACATACGCATATCCAGCCTCTGTGTCCAATTGGATAGACCAAAACCAATCACATTGATGAAGATGACGTATGCAGAGCTATATCAGACTTTTGCCGGATCCAGTCGGTAAGACAGCGATAACATCTTTTTTTAGATATAAAGGCTTCGAGTGTTGTTTATTGCTCAGGTTTTAACAAAAAGGAAACGTTTAAATCACTTAAAACAGATGCGATAGCTGATTTGAACGAGTGATGTCCCACGGCGGCATCCATCTTTGTAATATACAAAAACTGCTTCACCGTCGCTGAGCTGTCGTCATCATGTAAAGCCCACCCCAACGTTTCTGATTGGTGTCGCGATTTCTCTGCATTAGAAATGGGCTTGAATGGCCTCTTTGCCAGACTACTTACAGAGCAAATCTGAATTTGCCAGAAGTTGTCTGGGTTTTCCCAGGCGAGTATGTTTGTAAAAAACTACTTAAATGTCCTAAAATATCTAAAGCCTGGTCCTGGAAAAGCCTGTTCCTGGATTAATCTAAACCCTGTCCATGAAACAGCCCCTAAATGTAGTATTACTCATTAATAATAGAATTACTTTAAATGGCACTAGATGAATGCATTAGGCTGCAAACAAGTGGCCTGATGGTTTTAAAGGCGGAGTCCACAATGTTTGAAAACGCTTTGGAAAAGGAGACGGGCCGCCTACCAAAACACACTTATAGCCAATCAGCAGTAAGGAGCGTGTCTACTAACCGACATCCTTGCCGAGTTGCGTATGTGTGGGGCGGGTCTATCGACAGAAGGTTCAGATTCTGTTGGGGTAGGGGCGTGTTTGTTTAGGTGATTTCAAATATCAACATTGGCTTTCAAACATCGTGGACCCCGCCTTTAATGAACTTCTAATTTATAAAATGTGCCAACGATTTATCTTACACAAGGGAACAAATAAAAAAAATGTGCCCATGATTTAGCTTAAACGATCGAATGAATTAAAAAAAATGTGCCAAAGATTTAGCTTAAACAGGGAACGAATTAATAAAACGTGAACAAATTGCTAATGCGTCACCATGATTAAAGAAATGTCATGAGGGGGTAAATTGGTCAGGCTTTAATCTAAAGAACCTTTATACAGTGCAAAGAACAGAAAGATTCTTCAAATGTTAAAGGTTCATTATGAAACGACAATGTACAAACAAAAATGGTTATTCTATACCAATATGCACCTTTAGGTAGTTTAATCTAGTATAATACTGCACAAAAATATTTTTAAAGAAATGTACAGTTTACAGTTTTAGAGACTGATATGGGTTTAAATGCACAATACCTTTTTGGTGATGGTATATGGGCTTTAGAGAAAGTCTTGTCTGCTGGAACGGCATCATTTGACCTGTGAACAGATTATTTACTTTATCCCTTTACTTGTTATTTTATACTTATACAGATGCATTTCGAGAGAGAGAGAGAGAGAGAGAGAGAGAGAGAGAGAGAGAGAGCAGGGTGACATACAATGGGGTCATCCAACATTTATTTATGGGCTTACCTGCACACATTTACATTGTTTTACATTATGGTATGTCTGTTTTAGGTGTACTCTAAAAATGCTGGGTTATTTTCACACCATATGTATATATTATCCTGAAGGAGGGAACGGAGACGTCACGTCGTGACCTACGAATTGGGAACTCGCTTAGAGAGACCAATCTGCTTCGTATACTACTAAAACGCCAATGAACTTGCCATTGAGATATTTGCATAATGCTGGCGCCGCCCCGCCAGGTGCATACATAAGCCGCAGGTGCAAATATGGAAATTAACTTCATTTCGCTGAGAAAGCCGGAAAGTGTGACCGGCCGATAAACAGCAGGGAGCAGCCCTGTGGCGACGGGACGTGACGTCTCCGTTCCCTCCTTCAGGGAACGAGGGTAACATACGTAACTGAGACGTTCCCTTTCAGTTGGTCACTACGACGTCACCAGAAATCCCTACCAAAATGCCACTGAGGGCTGACCTCTTCCAGTGTCTGCGTAAAGCCCTCCGGTTCCACTTAAGGAGAAGGAGAATTAGGTTTTAAGGCAGAAGGCCGGGCACTAGATGTTCCTTTAACCCCACAGTAGTGCCAGCGACTGGGAAGCGCCCTATCTGAGCAGTATAGGAACGCTGCGGAAGCCACCGCCCCGTTAAGGGCTATTAGTGGGCGAAAGTCAACCGTAGTTGAGGTATAAATGACAGCCGTGGCTGTGTAAGCAAAGCAGTGCTCTGCTGAGGGAAACGTGGGCTAGTAGGATTAACCCCACGGAAAAATACTCACAAAGGAACCCGGTGAGACGCAATGTGGATGCCCGAGCCAAACACATAGGTTCGCGAGGATGCAGCTAGTGAGAGGCTGGCAGAGGATGCTCCGCAACATCAGGCTGCCAAGGCAGCGGAGGAAGACAAATCAAACCATTACACATTTTTGCCTAGATGGCCTTCCATATTGGTACTCAATTTGGAGCACCAGTCGGAGGCTGCAAGCCAACCTGCGAGCCTGTTCTCTGTGCTTCCCCTAATGAGGAAAGTACACGAGAGGAGACAGGCTCGACACGAACACTGTAAAACCTAATGAACGTATTAGGTGTCGCCCAACCAGGAGCTCTGCAGATGTCTGTTAGTAAGGAACCACGAGCGAGTGCCCAAGATGAGGCAACACTTCTAGTAGAGTGAGCTCTCAATTTAAATGGACAAGGAATGCCCTGCAGATTATAAGCAAGGGCGATAGTATCATGGGGAGAGAGAGACAGCTCGAATGGTGTACTTAGTATTAATATGCCCACCCCATGAACGCAGAGTGAAAAAACGGTCTAAGGCGAGGGGAGATGGACACATGAAGTACACGTCTTACAGGTCTAAGGCTGCGAACCGATCTGAATATTGAAATACAAGCCTCGTCGTTATCATTCTAAAGGATCACATTTGTAGAGCCGGTGCGTAAATCAATCGGTTGTAACCCGCCGCCTATTATGGGTACTATGAGATAAAGGCTGGAAAACCCTATCATCATCTCGGTAAGAGGGACAGGCTCGATACGTCCTTCGCCAGCAGGACATCGACTTTTGCACACAGTACATGTGCATCGGACGCTTTCACTATAGTGAAACGAATGCCCGAGAATTTTGGGGGTGTGCCGGTAATTGTATTTCATAACCGAGGCGGATCGTGTGTAAAATCCAACGAGACGGACTGGGAACTGAAGCTAAGCACCCAGGAACCGTACGAGGAGAATAAACAACACTACCGAAGTACCCGCGGTGGGGCAGCGAAGCGAGACAGGTGGGACTGCCGGTGCGTCTGCTGTGACAGCATAAACATCTACAGTATGTCTGTGTGTGACACTGACCTGAGCCCGCTGAGGGTGACGGTTGTCTGGTCTCCTGCGCGGAGAGCGCAGACTCTGGAAAACACCCGCTGGCGATAGAGGAGAGGTAGGGTGAGCTGGTGTGTGCCCGCTCACAGCTCTCTCGATCCTCCGGAGACCTGGAGAGGGAAGAGGAATGCACTCTTATGTGTGGTTAAGTGGGTACCGGCTGGACAGCCGGTGGAACACATAAAAACCAAGAATTTTCCACCCGACCCTCTACCGGGGGAAGGAGCGGATCACCGTCTCCTGAAGAGTGATCCTCTGCCACTCCGGGTCGCCCGTCTCTGGCCACTTAAACTCCCGATTTTCACGAGAAGCGGCTAAGCGGGCGGGGGAAGCTGCTGACGACTGGTTCTCCTGTGCTGCCGAGATGGGGTTCGAGGAGGGGAACGGAGGTGGCCACCGCAGGATGCAGACGGCGAGAGGCAGACTGTGGAGCCGGCGTTGGTGGACCAAGGGCAGCTCTCTTTTGCCGGGGCACGACCTAGGAGATCGCCTCAGTCTGCGCTGCGGAGCTGTACGACTCCCCGGGCTCGCCGAAGAGGCCGGTCTGTGAGACAGGAGCATTGAGGAAGTTGTTCTCGTCTGCGTCCGTCATGTCAGCCAGACACAGCCAAAAGTGGCGATCTTGAACCACTGTGGTGGACATCGCATGACTAAAGGTCGCGGCCTCCCTCGTGAATCTCTAAAGCCTTCGCTTGGTGAACCTGCAGCAACGTTATTGCGTGCAGGGCTGAGGCCGCCTCTCCGCATGCCTGATGGGCAGCACCCGTCACCGGACGACTGTATACAAACACGGGAGGGAAGGGTTGGGTGGTCCCTCCAGGAACGCAGCTGCATCGCAACCCCCCGCCCCACTGAAGGGGTCCCCGCCCTTAGCGGCTCCGTTGGTGAGGGAGGTGAGGGGTGAAAGCTGAACGGCCAAGACGGCCGCCAATCACGTCAGCTCTTCGTGCCGTCGGGAAAGAAAGGCACAGGAGGTGAGGACCTAGAGGCCCGAGCAGCTCCGCAGTACCAATCATGTGGGCGGTACGGTTCGGGCGGAGAGGGGTTAACCCCTCCAACTCGACCGTTTCCAGGCGCTCGAGCGGGCACGGCCGCCATCTCCGGTACGACTCTGCCTCGGAAGGAAAAATGGGCACCCCTCTGATGCTGCAGAAGTGACGGGACCAGAAGGAGCTCCAATGGATTCGGCAGAAATCGTAGAACATGACTCTGCAGTCTCCACCGGAGCCTCAACCGGCTGAGGATGAGAAGGCCGGTAGGTGGAGGACGCATCCTCCATCCTACTCAGCGTAGTTATTCAAAGAACGTCCTGCGAGCGCATGACAGCCGCACCATGGCGCCGTCAGCACTGCAAAGGCGCAGACATCATTCCCGTAGAAAAGACAGTCGTCTCGGCAATCCAAGAGGGTTCTGCTCTCACAGAGAGAACAAAAACTCTCCACGAATGCAGCCTCGGAGTGCTCGATGCACAAGCATGAAGACAGCACTCGTGACCGTCACTGGAGCCCTTATACTTCTCGCATCCAAGATTGCACGGACGAAAAGCAATCCTGAAAAGGACGCTGATCTCCGAATATACGAGAGAGTGGCTTTCTTTAAAAAGACACAGAGCTCTCACGTATCACTCTTTTAGGGAAATCACTCTTTAGGTGCTCAGCTGATGATGCGCACAGGGAGAGGCAACGCACACACTAAACTTAAAACAAAAAAGATCCAGAGCAGTGGAATACTGTGAGCGTCCGCTGTGTCAATCAACTTCAGCAACCGTTCCCAGAAGAGCAAGTAGCTTCTCAGTAGCAGATAATGCCGGCTTTCAAAGCGAAAAAGCTAATTTCCATATTTGCACCTGCGGCTTATATACGCACCTGGCGGGGCGGCGCCAGCATTATGCAAATATCTCAATGCCAAGTTCATTGGCGTTTTAGTAGTATACGAAGCAGATTGGTCTCTCTAAGCGGGTTCCCAATTCGTCGGTCACGACGTGATGTCGTAGTGACCGACTGAAAGGGAACACAAAGTGTTGTTCCAAAAATAACACAAAGATGTGTTGTCTTTAACTAGACACAAGATGTGCTATTTTAACACATTCATTTTAAGACTGTAATTAAAGGGGGTGACGTTTATAAAATGGCATTATTCAATTATTTGTAATCATTAATTACATTTTTCATGTACTGTTAAGGTTTGTAAGTTTTCTTAAACTTCTTTTGTAAAATTAACTAAAGTATTGATTGTTGAGATTACATATCCTTAACATATCCTTATAACTTTAATTTGACTTAAAAACACACAGAACTTAATTTAAACATTTACTGTCTTTATTTGCCATGAGAGAAAAGCATGGAAACTTAGTCATCTTCATAGTTTCAGTTAGTCGATGTTGTCCATGTTGTGATTCTGTCTGTGTGTTTTTTTATGTTAATATTTCCCTGTCATGATTTGTTTTATTTTGCTTATTGTTACCTGTGTTCCTTGTTTATTGTATTATGTCCTGTTTATTGATTGGGATCTTGTCTTTGCTTATGGTTTTGATTTACATAATATCTTGTACTGTTTTGTTCTTACTCTTTGTATACCTTGTTTTGATTAGTGTCTTACCTGTGCTCCCTGTGTTAATTCTGTCTCCGCCTAGTCATTTGTTACCCTGGTTATTGTTTACACAACCCATCCCTTGTTTGTTGTCTTAGTGATTTATTGTTTCCGCTTACCTATTGGTCATTGCTTTGTTTATATTCACTTCCGTTTCCCCTGTTCTGTACGGTTCATTGTTGCATGTTTCACGTATGTTACGGTGTCGCCCCGAATTGTTTGTTGCTTTGTTTTACCTTTTGGGTTTGAATAAATACTGCATATTGGATCCGCTCTCTCCTGTCTTCACACAATTGTGTGCAGCGTCGTGACAGTCCCATTACAAATGGATTGAGTAAACTTCCAACTCATCTTAATTAATTAAACTGAGCAAGCAGTTGATCGTGGTAAGGAAGTTAAGTATTTTCAAAAAGAAAAGATTAAGTTATGTCAAAGAGTTAATTATTTATGTCAGTATTATGCATTGCAATTGTGTTTGAAAAAACCTAAAACAAATTAAACTCAACTGCTTAAGCCAAACAAACAACCTCTCTCTCTCTCTCTCTCTCTCTCTCTCTCTCTCTCTCTCTCTCTCTCTATATATATATATATATATATATATATATTTTAGAAATCCGTAGAAATTGCAGCTGGGTTGCCGGTAACTTACCGTAGATTTAAATTTATGTTTTTACAGGCAACATTTTGTCCAAAGTTAAATGAACATTAAACATTTACAAGTCTTTGAAAAACAGCATCAAGCAAAACATTCTGGGAAACAAAATCTGAAGCAAAAAACCCAGAATGCTTTGCATGAGGCTGTTATTGTATAGTTTTATTCTGTAAAGCTAAAGACTTGTTTATATTTAAAATTTATTCAACTTTGAACAAACTCTTGCCAGTAAATAACATACATTTAAATCTACGGTAATTTACCGGCAACCCAGCTGCAATGCCATTGTAATTTCTACAGATTGTTTTTTACAAAGTATATATTATTTTTTAAATGTATACTACAGTAACTTAGCTATAATTTACACATAAACACATAGCTAACCAGAGCAGAAGTGATGCTGTCTCGCTCTCACCCATGAGACATGTTCAGTCATTAGCACAATATCATATGATTATACTGTATTGTATCATATTAAATATTTTATAATTGTTTTTAAAAGGGCATACAGCATATACAATGCATTAATTAAAAATTATGTTACATTTAAAAAAATTAAGAGTAAATGCTCAAATGAACATGAACTAAGATTAATAAATGCTAAACAAGTATTGTTTATTTATTGTTCATGTTAGGTAAGGCATTAAATAATACAACTTTATTGTAAAGTGTTAAGAATATGTTTTGATATCTGCAAATCTCATGCTGCTATCACAGTTGCCTAAAGCAGAAAGGGTTTGCGTGCTTGCACAAAAAGGTGTGAGATTGTTGGCATGAACTTGTTTACGCTGTACTTCTATGTATTTTAAAACTTCAAAAACCAAACGCAACACATTTTAGAAAATAACACCCACACACACATATTTACTAGCTCAGATGCATAAAGCCACTAAACTGCTGACAAAATGAGATAATGGTACTGAATGGTCTTGGCACATATTATATGTTCATACTTTGTATAATTATTTAATTGGATTTGAAGTGAAAGTTTCTGATGAATGTTTACAAACGTACAGAGAGCATTCGGTTAATATCATTTTTAAGTTGGTTAACATCTACATATGGTTATAAATTACAACATGCATTATATAATATAAAAAACAAAATGCATAGTGTACCTTTGTTTAAGTTGTGATTCTTGTGGATTAGCAGGTGAAGACCTATAAATAATATTCACAGTGTTATATGATCGTATGAAAAGCTATACATGCTCAACAAAACGTCTCGGGTTACGAATGTAACCATTGTTCCCCGAGAAGGGAACGAGACGCTGCGTCGCCGAAGCTACGCTTTGGAAACGCCCTCTGCGTGATTGCGTCTGAAGCACGTATGTCAAATCAGTCCAATGGTCAAGTGACATGTCATAGGCAGGTGACGTGGGAACCAGGAAGCTATAAAAGGAGCAACTGGCAATGCCGGCTTCAGCTAGATTGTGCCGAAGCAAGGCATGACAGGGATGCAGGGAATACAGCAGGGAGATGCAGCGTCTCATTCCCTTTTCAGGGAACAATGGTTACATTAGTAACCTGAGACATTCCCCTTTGAGGGAACTTGAGCTGCGTCGTCGAAGCTACGCTATGGGAACGATGTACCAAAACACCATACTACCAAGTGCCTGTCTGTGTGTAAAAACGCGCACAGCTTAAGACATGAGCACCTGGGCTCCAGGCGTAGCACCAACATCTAACTCGTAAAACCGAACGAATGTGAGCGGAGAGGACCAGCCTGCCACATCACAGACATCCTGCATTGAAGCCCCTAGCCACAAGGCCTTGGAGGCTGCCATACCCCGAGTAGAATGAGCCCTGACGGCGATAGGTGAAGGCCGTCCAGTGGTCTCATAAGCCAGAGAGATAGCCTCAACTATCCACTTACTGAGTGTCTGCTTGGTCGCCGGCAGGCCTTTCTTGGGCGAGCCAAAGCACACAAACAGTTGCTCAGACCTCCTCCACAAAGAAGATCTGTGAACATAGGCATCCAGTGCTCGCACTGGACACACCAAGTTAAGCTTTTCCTGATTCCTATCCCTAAATGGGGGAGGACAGAGGGCCTGAAGTACGACAGGTCGTGGCACATTAGTCGGTACCTTAGGCACATAGCTGGGCCTTGGGTACAAGAAAGCCTTAACCATCCCCGGTGCAAATTCAAGGCACGTAGGGGAAACCGACAGGGCCTGAAGGTCACCCACTCTCCTCAGAGAAGTGACTGCCAACAGAAGTACTGTCTTAAGTGCCACAAACTTGACTGGAACGGTCTCAATGGGCTCAAACGGAGCCAAGGACAGACCTTCCAGCACAACGGCCAGGTCCCAAGCTGGGACCCTGGGTCGGACTACAGGCCTCAGCCTCCGAGTGCCACGAAGGAAGCGAACCACCAGCGGGTCTCTCCCAAGGGACTGCCCGACCAAAGGAACATGGTAAGCCGAGATGGCCGCCACATACACCTTCAGTGTAGAAGGAGATAACCCTGCGGTGAACTTTTCCTGCAGAAACTCCAAAACTGTACCAATTGGGCAGTTCACAGGGTCATGCATGCTAGCCCCCTCAGTGGCCAGACCCACAGTTTCCATAACCTGACGGGTATTTCTTAAGGTGAGCCGTCGAGGAGGGACACCAGGTCCGAGAACCATATTCGGTTCGGCCAGAGTGGGGCTACCAACAACAAGCGGACGTTGTTGTGACGAACCCTCTCCAGAACTCCCGGGAGCAGAGCAATCGGGGGAAAAGCGTACAGCCGTAGCCTCGGCCATGGCTGAACCATGGCATCCAGTCCCAGCGGTGCTGGATGTGTGAGAGAAAACCATAGCGGACAGTGTGTCGTCTCTCTGGACGCAAACAGATCCACTTCCGCCTGGTAAAATCTCGTCCAAATGGACTCCACCACCTGAGGGTGGAGCCTCCACTCCCCAGGCCTCAGCCCCTGCCTCGACAGGACGTCTGCTCCCTGATTCAGACACCCGGGAATGTACACTGCTCTGAGGGACAGCAACTTTCCCTGTGTCCACAGAAGGATATGCCGCGCCAATTTGTACAAAGGGCGTGAACGCAAACCCCCCTGGTGGTTGATGTACGCGACTACCGATGTGTTGTCTGTCCGGACTAACACGTGATGGCCCCGCAGGTGAGGGATGAAACATCTCAGGGCGTGGAACACCGCCATCATCTCTAGGCAATTTATGTGCCAGCTGAGCTGTCTGGCCCCCCATAATCAATGAGCCAAATGGCCCTCCATAGTTGCTCCCCAGCCTGTGAAGGAAGCATCCGTTGTCAGTGTAACTCGACGGTACTGAGCCCCCAACATCAGTCCTTGGGAGAGAAACCATGGTCTCTTCCAAAGATCTAAGGCACGTAGACATCTGCGCGTGACCGTGATCAGACGGAACGGGTTGCCCCTCGGGGAAAAACCTTTGGTTTTGAGCCACCACTGTAGCGGTCTCATGTGAAGCAGCCCAAGGGGTATCACATTGGACGCTGCTGCCATGAGCCCCAACAACCTCTGAAATTGTTTTACAGTGTGTGACTGGCCTAACTTCACTCTGCCTACAGCCAAAAGAATGGATTCCACACAAGCAGGAGACAGATGTGCCTGCATTGTTGTTGAATCCCATATAACGCCAAGAAAAGCTGTCCTCTGTACTGGAGAGAGCATGCTTTTCTTTGCATTTAGCCTTAACCCCAGTTCTCTCATGTGGGTCAGCACAGCATCTCGATGCTGCGCTGCAATACTCTCTGATTGGGCTAAAATTAGCCAATCGTCTATGTAGTTTAAGACACGGATGCCCCGGAGTCGTAATGGAGCCAGCGCTGCATCCATGCACTTTGTAAATGTACGGGGTGACAGAGATATTGGTAAGCCACGCCCCCGAAGGGAACCTCAGGAATCTCCTGTGTTGCGGGAGGATAGATATGTGAAAATACGCGTCTTTTAGATCTATCGTCACAAACCAGTCCTCGGATCTGATTTGTGTGACGATCTGCTTTATAGTTAACATCTTGAACTTTAGTTTTGCAACAGACCGGTTCAGATGACGTAGATCTAAAATCGGACGTAACCCCCCGTCTTTCTTTGGAACTATGAAATAGCGGCTGTAAAACCCTGACTCCCTGTTGTGAGGAGGAACACATTCTATGGCTTCCTTGCACAAGAGAGTTTCTACTTCTAGTTCCATAGTTAGAGCCTGTCCAGCACCCACTATGGTAGATAACACGCCTTTGAATTGGGATGGCTGGTTGCAAAACTGAATTTTGTAACCTTTTTCTTTTATTTGCAGAACCCACTGAGACACGTTTGGCAGGAGTTTCCACGCTGCCAAATTTTCTATAAGGGGGACCAGCCTCTCGAGACTGGCTTTTTGTGTACTGCTTAAACTTTTCCCGGGGCCCTGAACCAAACTGGCAGGGTTCAACCTGGGTGATATTAATGCCTCCCTCCTCGGAGAGAGGTGTTGCGTGCCCCGCGCACGAGGCACACAAGAATATGAAGCCGCTGTGCCCCGAAAAAACACTGCGGCGGGGTTAACACACTGGCATCCCGAGGGCATCGAGGAGAGACGGGCACCGTGTTGTGAGGTGACTGCCGGCTCTCCCCGATTGGGGGCTGCCCTCGGAAATATGACACTATGTCCCTCAGGACTTCTTTTTAGCCAACGCCTTCCTCGCCATAATAACAGCCCTCAGGTCTGTTTTCTGCTTGGATGATGTCTGAGTGCGACCGCCCGAACCCCAGTTTTTTTGAGGGGGACCACGAGTGGCAACACTATGCTTTTGCGATGCTCTATATGATGTCGATGGCTGCTCCCGCCCAGCAGCCCTAGAATCAAGAGTACGGCGGGGGAGATAGCGTTCGAACGCCGCCGACTGCTTACGAGCCTCCGCAAATCTCTCGACGACAGTATTAATGGCATCGCCGAAGAGACCGGAGGGCGCAACGGGCGCGTCTAAGAGAAATGCCCTATCTGAGGTTTTAAGCTCGGACAGATTAAGCCATAAATGGCGTTCCGTGGCTACGAGAGCTCCCATTGATCTACCCACGGCTTTCGCAGTCTCTTTAATCGCCCTGAGTGACACATCAGTGACTCGACGAAGTTCTTTAAATATATCAGATGTACCCCCCGCCTCGGTATCTAAATCTTTAAGCAGTTCTGCTTGGTACGCCTGTAAGACAGCTAAGGTATGCAGTGAAGCCCCAGCCTGCCCTGCAGACTTATAAGCTTTACCCACTAAAGATGAGGTTAACCTAACCGGTTTCGAGGGAAGCGAAGGCGATTTTAATGATGACGCCGCAGCGGGGGAGAGATAGCTCGCAAGCGTCTGCTCCACCCGGGGCATCGTTAAATATCCGTTGGAATACATGGTGGCGTGAGGGGTATGAACACGGGCTGAATACGGGGCTTTCCATGATCTCGACAGCTCGCTGTGGAGATCAAGAAAGAAAGGCATGTTAAGCCGCGAAGGTTGATGTTTTTGTTTTAAAAAACGCTCGTCTAACATGCTCTGAGGACGCGCGCTCTGTGTCTCCGCCGGCCAGTCTAATTTTAAGCGAGCCACGGCATTAGTGACAACCTCCATTAAATCATCAAACGCGGGGGACGAATGAGAAGGCTCCTCAGCGTCCACCACATCCACAGACATAATATCGACTTCCTCGGACGACGATAAATGCAAATCTGGGCTCCCGCCTTGGGCGGAAGAAACCGCAGCGCGGGCTTCCGAATCCAGAGACGGGGCACTAGATCCCGCGGGTGAAGGCTGAGAAAGGGGAAGACCCATCTCAAGCTCATCCGCGAGATCTAGTTGTGATCCCCACGATCGCAGCTTCCGCTCTGCCTCGGCAGCAGCGGGGCCAGAACCGTGGGGAACACGCGGCTCACCACCCTCCTCGAAGAGTGCGAGCCGCGAGCGCAACGTACGGAGCGGCATCCTATCACAATGTGCACAACCACCCCTCTCAAGAGATGATCGTGCGTGTTGTGCCCCGAAGCACATAACACAGAGACTATGCGAGTCCTCGCTCGTAATGAAACGAGGACACGGGGAAGCACACTCCTTAAAACTTTGTTTGGACATGATAATGACACACACTCGCTTGCTGAGGCACAAAGAGCTGAAGTTGGCTTGCCGGGTGCTCTTTTTATAGCTTCCTGGTTCCCACGTCACCCGCCTATGACGTGTCACTTGACCATTGGACTGATTTGACATACGTGCTTCAGACGCAATCACGTAGTGGGTGTTCCCATAGCGTAGCTTCGGCGACGCAGCTCGAGTTCCCTCGAAGGGGAACTACAATATATCATGAATACTTCATTCAGACTTTTTCTAAGTTTAAACCTGATGTAACACACATGTACCTGTTACACTTCTTGTATATGATGACTCCAGCAAATATACAAATGAGAAGAAAGGCAAATGAAGGGGCAAGAATGTAAAGACCAATTGTCTTAAAGTCCAAGGTCCTAACATCGGTTTCGATCAGGGAAAAAGCTAAAGGAAGTAAAAGTAGGAAGTCATTTATTTGTCATTATAATGTCTATATATATAATGTAAAAAGCTGCAGGACATACATTTATTCTGGACTGGAGTCACTGGTCTTGGAGATTCTGTTAAAGAATCTGCAAAAAAAATCTTAAAATGATAAGACACAGAGGAATCGTACACACTAAAGGAAGTGAAAGATTAAGTCATTTATTGGTCATTATGATGTATATATCATGTAAATAGCTACAGGACAAATGTAAAACACATACATTTATTCTGGATTGTAGTCACTGGTCTTGGAGACTCCGTTAATAAAGAATCTGCAGAAAACATCTATAAGTGATAAGATACAGAGAAATCGCACACACTAAAGGAAGTAAAAGTAGTAAGTCATTTAATGGTCATTATGATGTATATATATAATGTAAAAAGCTACAGGACAAATGTAAAACACATACATTTACTCTGAACTGTAGTCACTGGTTTTGGAGGCTCTGTAAAAGAACCTGCAGACAAAAATCTCTAAGTAAAAAGACACAGAGGAATCGCACACATCGTGTATAATGTCTTGATATACACTCACGTTGTACATGTAAGTTGACAGATGCTGTGATTATCTGTCCAGAAATATTTGTAGTGCAGATTAATTGCTTCCCATCGTCTTTCTTTGTCCCCAAAAAGGTTATGGTGGAAAAGGTAGCTAATTCAAACCCTGTGAGTTGTTTTTTTCCTTGTTTGACCGGCATATTCTCATAGTTCCAGGAGAGGATCGGAGGATTCATCTGACAGGAATGGTGGACGGTACAAGTAAAGGTCTTTGCAACACCCTCTATAATATCTGCTGTCAGTTTAGGCTCAATGGTTATACTAGAATGGACACCTGAAATTAAATTGAAATAATAAACACTTGGCACAAACATGATTTAAAGCTAAATTTGATTGAATTAACTTTTACTTTCCTTTATTTTATAGTTAAATGTTCGATGTCTTTAAATTCATTGTGAAACTAACTGTAACACACAGCAGAGTCAAGTAGATATATGCATATAATATTTACTTACATTTTGCACTTTGTGATTTTGTAGCTGTTGTTGTTCTGCCTCCATGATGTGTTACAGTACACTCAATATCTGAACGTTCAGTCTTCACAACACCGGTGCGAGTCAGAGTGGTTTTCCATCGACCATTTTTGATATTGACATCATCTATTTGATCAGATCCTTCAATACCCTTCAGAATGATGTTTGGTTTTCTGTATGGACAGGTGTGTAAGATGTAACACGCTACTGTAATGTTGTCACCGATCTTTAAACCTCCAGAAATATTAATGATGGGCTGCTGTGGATTTGCTACAGTAGGGAAAAATGTTACAGTTAGGCAACCGATGATACAGCTGTAATGACACTTAAAACCAAAAAATATTACATTAAAAGAACATGTGAAGTATTTACGCACTGTCAACAATAATCGTGGAGGTGACATCATAAAACTTATAGGTGCGCCATCCAATAGTATCTGGGTCAATCCATGCATATACTTTTTCCTTACTGTGGGACGGATTCACGGTTTTGATCAGCAGACTACAATCCCGATCTGAGTTTGTAGGCCTATATATATCAGTTTTTCCTTTGAACTTGTCAATGACACTGTTTGGATACCAGGGATCATAAACTAAAGGGTAGCCACGAGAGACCCACTGATACCACACAACTCTACGTGGGTTAGTTGGTGGGTATGAAGTGTAAGAGTAAGAGCACGGTATAACCAGACAGGAACCTCTGAGGCCATGAATTTCTGTTGGCATTCTCACTTCCCATGCCAAAGTCTCATACAGCAGAACACCTGTGAGAAAAACATTAGATAATATTAATGTATTAATGGCTGCCTGTCAAATCTGACAGTTTAACATTAAGTTCCTGTAGCTCAATCAAAAGAGATTGACACTATCAACAAGTTCATTGGATGGCTTTCAGGGAAGCCACTAGGGATAATGAAATATATTTTGGCACATGCGTTCTACGTTCAAGAGAACTGTGGTCATGTAATCAGCACAGAGAGGTTTCTCCTCACCACTTTCCCATAACCGTTTTATGCAGCATCTCTCCTCCACCCCATCAACTCACTCTCTGGTAGTATTCTTAGAGGGTGGAATACTCTGTTTATTGGCTAAAATTCTGAGCTCTGAGCCCTCTCCTCGGACAGCACGCCAAATATGCTTTATTATCATTTTACCCTATCAATTACACGTTAATGCAAGCTCGTGAATGTGAAATTTAATTTACATTAAAAAAATAAAAACATATGGTTTAAGGTTTATTGTTGCAATGAATATATCATCGCTGTCCGATGAAAACCAAGTATGTCCATTTTGCCGATTTTGAGATTTTTCGACAGATTGAATGTCCAGGTTCATACAGTATGCTTCACATATAAAAAATGGCTAATGAAAAGATGTGACATCTGATTTTCACATATATTTGGTGTCAAAGCTGTCAATCACGCCGCGTATCTCGCGTTCTGTGGAAGCATCTCGCCATTCTCGTGAAGTTTCATAGCTCAACACGGGATAGCCGAATAAACATAGACTGGTGAGACAATGACTTTCCTTCATCGAGGTAAACATTTCCCCCCTGACGCCAGAAGTACGTGTAGGAGTGACAAAATTACGGTAGGACTGTGCAAACAAAGTATCTGTCTAGCATTATCATGTCAGTGTATTGATTCATTGTCCCATCATAATTTGCAAGAGACATTTAATACATGTATAATTAATATTAAATAAAGTAAGCGTATTTAATAAACTAAGACGTAGGCTATTTAATAAACTGAGCGTATTCATCTGTCAATATGAAACGCGACTTGGCCATTCTAATTATTGATCGGAAGAACGCTTATCCGCCACTGTTACTGTAAAATATGCACGTCGATTTTAACAAAATTTTGGTCAAATGTGGCAACCCAATATCACGAAATTACGTGACTATTTCACGTATGGACCAACGTGAAAATGTCACGTTTTGCCACGTTTGAGAGTGAGCATGTCACGCTTTTCTGTTTGTGTCACTGTCACATATTGGTTACTCAACTTTTTTGTCCTAATTTCTTACCATTGTCGCTTCGGTTTAGGGTTAGATTTACATAAAATGACATCCTTACCTAAACAAACTCTAACCACAACGTCAGGCGACAATTGGTTAAAGTTTAGAAAATATAAAAGAATAAGAAACCAATACTTAAAGTGACAAATACTTAAAGTGACATATAACGCAAGCAACAAATCTAACCCTAAACCGAAGCAACAATGGTTTGAAAATAGGACAAAAAAGTTGAGTAACCAATACGTGACAGTGACACAAACAGAAAAGCGTGACATGCTCACGTTCAAACGCGGCAAAACGTGACATTTTCATGTTGGTCCATACGTGAAATAGTCACGTATTTGCGTGATATAGGGTTGCATGTGGATTATATCATTACACTGGCAAGAATATGGTTACATGTAAAGATGCCATACCAAGTATGACAATGCTACATTCAACTGCTTTTGAAATACAGTTTTTTTTTCACTTTCTGAAAAGTAACCCTTTTGGACATACGTGAGTTTCATCGGGCAGCGACGTTATATTTCACTGATTCACCAGGTTCCACTCACACTCTCCCTCAGCGCTCCACATCACCTGACTATTGATCCTTATCACCTTTCTCTCCTTATATAAGCACTCACACTCAGTAGGCTAACATGACAAAAAAGTTTACTTAGTTGAAAGTGGATTAGTTATATGAATATATGTATATAAAGTGTCCTTTGACATAATCTCTTGCACTATAAAATGCATGAATAGACGTAAATTGACACAGTACCTTGAAACAGAAGATATATCAGTCCTTTCATCCCTGGATCACAATGCTTCCTCTAATATAGAAAAATCCCACTTATAAACTGCAAACAAGCTTAAATGTTAAAGAATATCACAAAAACAACATGCAGAACTATGTAACAGTGCTCTCATGACTTTCATCAGTTTACCACCTAAAGTGTTTTTCACTATTGTACCCATTATGGGTTTATTGGGTGAAGCCATTTACCATTAGAAAACAAGAAGTGAACGGGTGCAAAAGTTTGTTTATTTAAACAATTAAATGTAATATTCACTTTCATGTTTTAGCCTTACCTTCTCAAACAAGTGGACTGGTTGACAACCAATTGAAACAAAATAAAATAGGAGAAAGTAAAAACAAATCCTTTCCCTGTTCAGCAGAAGAATAATGTGTTTTTTCATAAGTTTCAATATGTGTTTTGTTAAGATGTCCACGCCCACAAAGATCAAAAGGATTTCCTTTATCTTGGTTAACAAGTTCAAGGTCAAGTTAAAGTTTTTGAAAAACAAAATATGGCTAAAGATTTAGGCTTGGGTAAAGATCCTTTTGGATATATTTACATCAAGAACTTGTATGCAAACTACAATAGTTGAAATGTTTCAGATGAGAAAAACTGTGAGCTTTTTAGGGCATGCAAGGACTACTGTGACAGCGGTTCTTAAGTCAAGAAAATGTTATAACAGTTCTCATGTCACTAGTATGCAAAACTGCAGAAGTGTTTCTAACAGACACATGCACATGTAGAGCATTATGAAAAAAAGAGGAAAGCTGTGTAAAACGCCAACTACACTGTAAAAAATTGCTGTTATAAAACAGCAAAATTTAACAGTACAATTCTCTTTTTTTAACAAAAACAGAATTATACTGTTAAATTCTGCATTCAGTAAAAAAACAGTTTTCAGAATAATGTGAATTTACAGCCCTGAGAGTCCACCGTTAAAGATGGTGTGTCCCAAATCACACCCTACACCGTCATTCACTATTAGTTTCCTAATGATCCACCTGAAATCAAGTCTATAGCCGTTTCTCAATGTCAAGGAAGGATCCTCGGAAGCCAGAATTTCGAGGATGCTACATCATCGACGTCCGTTCCAATGTCAAGGATCCTCGAAATTTCAGCCAAGGACTGAGTCCTTCGTTCGAGAAATATCCCATATACAGGAAAGGATGCATATTTGTATCCTTCGCGCTCTTCATGCGCTGAAATCACCCACAATCCTATGCGTGCAGCACCAAAAGCACACCTTTCAATCACGCAATGACGTAATGACGTGCACTTGTTAGCCTGTTCCATTTAACGTTTTCTCTGAATGCTTAAAAGGAGCCTCGCCTAGCATCTGAAGGAAGTGACTTGTAAGGACTAGTCCTGCCAAGGAAGTATCCTTGACATTGAGAAACGGCTAATGAGTTCAAATACTGAAGCATTAATGATGAACACCTGCTACTAATAAACAGAATCACTGAAGAAGAGATAAACAAAAAAGAGAAGAGATGGGCAGATTGCGTATTGCAAAAGCTGCTATGATATTGTCCAAACTCAGCAAGAAAGTGTGGGACAGCAATAACATCTCATTGAATACCATACTCAAAGTATACCAAGGATGCATTCTCAACACATTGCTGTATAGCAGCGAAACCTGGACGCCATGCCATACAGGAAAACTGCTTGGAAAGTTTCCATCTCCGCTGCCTGCGATGAATCCTTGGTATAACCTGGGAAGACAAGATCACCAACACATCTGTCCTGGAACAGACAAATTCCCACAGCATGCACATTTTGTTAACTCAATGGCGGCTACGATGGATAGGTCATGTGCCCCGTAAGAAGAATGGACGGATTCCCAAGGATATACTATATGGGTGATTCTCACGAAACCATTGAAACACCACGGCACTAATGATTTTAGCTTTAAAATGTGTAATATAGTAACATTAAAAAGCATCAGAATTAACACAATACTGTGTTCTACCTTGCACAATGTGTGATTTCAACATAAGAATTCATAATTGGAAATTTTATCTCATTTTCTGCTGAAATTCTCATTACCGCAATGTGTCCGGCTGTGTTTGAACATGCGTTATGTTGTAATTTAATCAAATTAACATAAAAATATTAATAAAAAAATGGATGTTTTGCTAGACTACTTTAGATGACAGAAAAAATATTTACTGAATATTCATGTATAATAATAATGAAGAAAAATTAGGAAAATGATGTGTCCATGCCTGATGTTCTCATCCTCCGCAACACTTTTTGAGAACAGTTTAAGCACACATTCAGAATTTTAATAAAGTTAGTTTGATTTTGAGTGACCAAGCACATGGACCAGCTACTTCAAGATGGCTACCAGGTAAGATCATTTTTTTACAGTTAATTTGAAATATTGTCTTGTCAGAATGCTTACACGACATTTTGATTATCATCACCGCAACAGATGCTTATTAAATGTTAATTTAATTAATAGAAGCATAATACTTTGATTTTAAATGCATGTGCAGAATCTCCAAATTATGTTCTTTCAGGTTTGTCATGTCATTTTAAAAATATGTCAGTGTTGATGTTTTCTGACTGTTGCGGTAATGAGATTTTTTAGGACTCATTTGTTAAATTATGTTACAAAAAGTGTTAAATGATAAGTAAAAGTTTTTAAATTAATGTTCCCATTTACTCCAGACTTTGTTTTTCAATGTCTGGTGGGAAAAAAATAAATTTAAGCAATTTTTACATTTCCATGCTTCACATTTTTAAAACCAAGTTTTCGTGAGAATCACCCATATGGTGAACTAGCAACAGAACAACGTCCTGTAGGCCGACCAGCTCTGTGTTACAAGAATGTTTTCAAGCGTGATTTGAAAGCCACTGGTATAAACCCTGATACCTGGGAGTCACTTGCAGAAAATGCAATGCATGGAAAACCACAGTAAAGCCCTATTCGCACGGGATTAGTATTACCTGGTGACCTCTAGTGATTTGTAATAATTACGGAGGTTGTCTGTGATCTTAATCCCGTGCGAATCGGCCATGTCTGTAATTTGTAAAGTGAAAATTCCTCCGCAAATGACCTACCATATTTCGCCGAACACCGAGGTCCTCTGATAATATTAGTCCCGTGCGAATTGGCATCTCTGTAATTTGGCCAGCGTTTGTTACCAGTGCGCCTTTTTATTTATTTATTTTCTCAGTTTCTGTGCCTGTCGCACTGCAGCTGTGAAGCGCACATACAGAGACACATCCCTCTGATTTTTTGGCTTTCATGGTGAAACTTGAGGGCTTTATTAGTATGTTTCTGATTTTAAACTTCTAATCAGTCTCTTTCGTCCATCTTGATGATTAATATTAAAAATATGCAGAACTGTCAATATTTGCGATCTCTAAGCTTAGGTGGGGCTGTAAAGGAATTTCATTTGCGGTGATTTCGGGTGGCTCAATAGCGTTGTATGCATAAGATGCACTGAGGTTGTTTAGGCTTGTTAAGTGCAAATTTACAAAGAATCTGTCAATACAGAACACAGCAGTGTCTTAAAGAAATTACAATTATGCAGTATTTGTGCACGTGTACAGAACGAATGCAATACAGAAGGCAATACATATTAATATAGGACATTTTTAATTTGTATCTATAAAATTAAGTTGGAGAGATCCTTTTTAGTCATTTGGCTTTTTCCATCATTTCAGAACAAGCTTAACTGCAATCCATAATAACTTATATTATATTCTGTGTGTTCCTTGGTTGAAAATATGTAGAAATACTGTATATGCGCGTAAAAAAGTACAGAACAAAAACATTTAGCTCACGCGGAGCAAACGGAAAGCAGTTAATAAAGCAGACTCTCCGTAGATGACGTGCTGAAACAGTCGAGTCGACGGCAGATGATCATCATGTTTATGTTCCACGCAGATATTGTTGATGAAAAACTTGCATATCTTAATGCCCAGGCGAGAGTCAAGTGTTCAGTCAGTTAATAATAAAGCCATCGGCGTTACATGCTGCGGTTACCTCGTCCACGGAGTGGACGTTGTTGATACACAAAAAAAAACCTTGTTTTTATTAAAAGCGGTTTTAATGCTGGTAAGCAATCAGTTATATTTTTGCGCCTTGTATTTGTGTTGATCAGATAAAGTAATTTTAATCTTTAAAACTGCATCTTCAGGCAGAAGACGCTATTCTGCCATCTCAGTTTCACTTTTTTCACAAATTCAATGATTTAACGAAACGATTTGGTAATAGCACCCCTTACAGCGTGTCGCGGTGTTGCGTGATAGTGTTATGCAAAGCCTCAACATTATATTTGGGAGATAAGTCAGTAAATTGAAGTGAAATCACAGGCTTTGCTTATCCCGTGCGAACCGGCCACACGAAACTCAGACATAGGTAGGTAATTTCTAAATCACATTAGGTCCCCAGATAATACTAATCCCGCGCAAATAGTACATAATGGCGCTTTTCCATTGCATAGTACCCCACGGTTTAGTTTAGTTTGGGTCGGGTCAGCTCACCTCACTTTGGCGTGGTTAGCTTTTCCATTGAGTTTAGTATCACTTCGCAGTGGGAGGAATTATAGGCGTGTCGTTATATTTGCGCTGCATACGGCTGTGACATCATACAAGAGAGAGCGTCCTGTACATTCCCATACATTTATTTATTAGTCCGCCACAAAATTAAAATTGGCCACCACAAATAGATGTTTACTTTGCACATCGCGTTTAATACTACCTCTGTCTCACATGACAGTTTCTGTTCAAACACCCGTGGCGTCAGTCGACGGCTCCGCTGAGCCTCAATGAAGTTGCATTAAAGCATAAATAATACTGACGTGCACGTCGCGAATGTGCCGCCACAAAATTAAAATTGGCCACCACAAATAGAAGTTTACTTTGCACATCGCGTTTATAACTAACTCTGTCTCACATAACAGTTTCTGTTCAAACACCCGTGGCGTCTGTCGACGGCGCTCAGGCTGAGCCTCAATGAAGTTGCATTAAAGCATAAATAATACTGACGTGCACGTCGCGAATGTGCCGCCACAAACTGCAAGTCTGGACAAAACTTTTATGTGTTCCTGATTCACAACCTGTGGATGTTTTTAATCGCTAAAAGGGTGTTTGGAAACTTAAAACAGAGCAAAGATGACAACATGTTTGCTCGAGACAGCGCAAGCTAGCAGCAAGCTAAAGCTAATATTTTACATAATAGGATGACGGCGCCGATGACGATTCTCTCAGACCAATCAGTGAACTACAGTGTTTACGCGTCACGTTTGGTATCAGCTCGGGTCGCTTGGAACCCCAACCGAGGTGGTACGAAAAAAAGTATCGGGTACTACGAAGTGATCCCAATGGAAAAGCTCCCAAAAGTAAGCTGACCCGACCCAAACTAAACCAAACCGTGGGGTACTATGCGATGGAAAAGCGCCATAAGTGATCGAATCCAAAGGGGAGAAATGAAGAGACTCCAGCAGTTGAAGGACAAAAGTCGTCACAGGAAGGAAAGGAAATCAAGCCATGACTCCAACCTGCCATCCAGCCTTGTCTGCCTAAATTGTGGCAGAGACTGCTATGCACGAATAGGACTACTGAGCAACTCCAGATGTTCCCAACAACAAGACTAGACTAAAAACTAGACTATAAACAAGACAATGAACTTTACAATAAACATACAATAAATTTGACTTGACTCTAAACACTGAACTAGATACTCACAGGCAAAACACAAAACGAACAAGCACAGAACAACAAACACAAGGACTTTAAATAGGGATAAACTAATGAGGGGAACAGGTGACAATTATTACAAACAAGGAAGTGTAGTAAAAGTGACGAGACATGGGAAATACGTGGTTCAATATAATCAATGCTGAGACTAAGCATTTCCCACATGAAACATAGTAATGTCAGAACCCTGCAATACTGAACCAGATATAAATGCTAAACAAGAATCTGGCAGGATTCTGACAGAATGTTGGTTCTGATAGGAAGGTCTAGTGGAGTCCATGCATCAATAGGTCAGAGCTGTTTTGGTGGCAAAAGGGGGACCTTCACAATATTAGCCAGGTGGTCATAATATTATGGCTAATTGTTGTATGTCATGACTTTCATCAGTTTAGCGTGGGCAATAACACGTTACATAAATACATCCAAATGTAATACACCTTTCCATGACTCACAATTACTATTTCAACACCCTCCTTGAACAAGTGGACTGGATAAAAACTACTATGTGAAATGAAATATGTTTTATTTCGGTCCTTGCAATCACTTATTCAATTAAAAAAAATTATACATAATAACCAAAAAAGGTATAGGCTGAAGTTTACATATCAAATGAGCATCACCCTCCACTGGACTTGATTACTACAAGATAACACAAGACATTTTCTTAAAAATATATAAAATAATACAAATATAATATAACAACGTAACACAAAATAAACAAAAAAATACTTTTAAGAATGTACAACTGGACCCGCCTCTCTGAGAGTTTCATTGGTCAATGTATGCAACAACAAGGGGTACAAGCTGCTGTGGTGCAGTGAAATCATTTCAAAACACAATAAAAACAAAACAAAAAAAACACTCAAATTACATTTGCTTTCTCAGCAGATTAATATTAGTAAACGCTGAGATAACGATACTCAATTTTACCTTTTACTACACAAAATTATTGACTAAAGCATTTGATACACCACAAACTGAGGACATCTGCTCGGGTTACATTGGGTTATGACAGGTGAACCATGAAATAAAATGTAAAATCAAAGTGTGTTTATGTGAATGTATGGATGTATACTCTTGGTGATCAAGAGTTTCATTCTATGTCAACTTTTGTTAATTTATAAAGCCCAATGACATAAAAAATAAACAGAAGAACTAACACTTTTTAAGTAAGAAAAAACAGTTAATGTTAATAACACTGAAAAAACATACAGTGTACAGGCCACTCAGTCATGCATAATAATTTAACATTTTGCACTTTTTGACCATCTTAGTTTCTGTTTAGCTGACAAAAACTTTTATTAATAATTTATTTCATATCCTCTAGAGGGCAGCACACTTTCATAAAAAAATACAAAAGCAGTCACTGGGACAGTACCATTTCAAAAGGTATTTTGAAAAGATGGCATATTAGCACCTCAAAGGTACATATCAGTACCAAATGGCATTTATTAGGAAGGGCACTGTCCTTGCAAAAAGTAAGACTCTTAAGGCATTAATATTTGCGATTTCTGAAATAATTACAGTATATTATAGATGGATTGCAAGTTTACAAACATTACAAGCTGCGCGTGCATCCAGGAGGCAGAAAGCCTGCTTGGTGAGCTGATCCGCTACTGCAACAACCTTAATTATTGAAGCGTTCTTTATTGTTTGTAAATAAATAAAACTTGATTTTAGTTGGATCTGTTTTTCTGTCTTTATTTTTGTAGTGTTACTGTGATACATGTATAAATTATAATGTTAGGCTAGTAACGTAAAAGTCGCATCTACTGGTATGTTAACATCATGCACCCAGCCAGTGCCGGTCCGAGCATCTTAGGGGCCCTAAGCAGAATTTGTTTGGGGGCCCCATCACCAATTTCTTTATTAAAAAATAAAGAAATTACAAACATTTATTAAAAGAACAAAGTTGCACATTAAGTAATGGCTAAAATTAGCATTAGGTACAGAAATCAAATTAAATTAATCATAACATACAAACGCATGTGTGTCCAGAAAGCTTCTTACTTTAGTGCCTTTTTGCGGGTTAAATGGTTTAAAAACACTTGAAATGTTAACATTTGCAAGCCCTTTAAACACGTGAAATGATAAACTTTCCCTATTTAAATTTGCATATTAATCCGCAATGTCCTTTTCTTCTTTCTCCTTTCGGCACCAGAGGGATACATATTTTTCTGTGACATGGCTTATCATTTATTACAGTTACGCGCATTTGCACACCGGCGCGAATTGTCAATGCACGCGAGGTGTCTATATTGCACATGAGTCTCAAACGCTAGCTAGTTGCAAATCAGATTTTTTTTGTCTTGAGTTTTTCATTTATTCATTTGTATTCATTCATTCATACATATTCATTCATTTATATTACTATTATATTACTTGTTTAAGTTATTTAATTGTAATTGCCACGGGACCAATGTATGACTCGGAGTACTGTTTCATATTTTTATATTTAAGTGGTCAAATAAAATCAATCAATCAATCAATCAATCATTTTGACTTACAGACACCGCTACTAGCATACAACACAATGCACTTCTCTTCTTTCTGCCTCTCGGTTGCTCGCGCAACCAGTCAATGACGTCGCCATGCAAACCATCTATAAGATACTTTATATTATTTATTATCTACTACAAGGGGAAGAAACTGTGGTTGTACGCACGTGTGGTTGTATATACAATATAGAAAGGCATAAGTTCAAAATCCTATTTCAAAATTAGATAAAAGGTAATACATTGATGTTACATTTTCATGTTCTTGTATTTTTGTATTTAGTTGGATTTAATTCTCAAGTTAAACAGCATTAAAATTGTTTAATAATTTGTATACTTAAAGGGATTGTTCACCCCAAAATTTTAATTCTGTCATTATTTTTTTCACCCTCATGCTTTTCTAAACCTGTATGAGTTTCGTCATACTGTTAAACACAACAGAAGATATTTTGATAAATGATGGTAACTATACACTCGACTGCCATAGTAGGAAAAACAAGGAAGTCAATGTGTACCATGCTCACCATCATTTATCAAAATATCTTAAACAGAATAAAGAAATTCATACAGTTTCGAAACAGGTGTGAGTAAATGATGACAAGATTTTCATCTTTGGTAAATTATCCCTGTAAGTGAAAAGTTGTTTGCAAACTTCCTCACTAGAGCTGAAAAGCCAGAGAGAGATCAAGATGCCACACATATCAGACAATGTTACAGTAAGTATAATGTGTATAAAAGCGTGTGAATTAAAATATTGATGCTATTATTTACATGACATATAATAAAGTTGTATTTTTTAATATTGACTAAAATATATGTTTGACTTCTGTCTTTTTCTATTTTAAACACTGTATTAAGCGCATATTGGAGGTGATGTAGAGCTATTTCTTTAGACGTTTGCATAAATGTTGAGATCTTCCATATTGGCATAAACATCTTCATAATCCTTAATCTTAAGAGACAAAGAGGAAAAATCTGTTAATAAGATTTCAGACACTATTTGAGGTCAGAAACTGGTTGTAAATTCACTAGAATGGTGTAAAGTAATATAATGATCAATTATGTACTTACAGTGCAGGATTTTCTCTGACTAAATTGTACAGGAGACAACAAACAATTAAAAATTAAGTCAATAAATCATTCAATATTTTTTTTTTTAAGGTAAATTTATTTAAACATTACATCTGAATAGCATACAGTTGGAATATTTTATAATGATAAAATCACTTAAAACTGCTGTTATAACATAGCCTGACGTTGTCATACTCAATTCTAGTCAGAATTTGAGGCTACATTTACACATAGCCGGGTATTTTGAGAAACGAATACTTTCCCGCCTCCGTTTTCAATAATAACATCGTGCACACAACATCATTTTCAAAAAAACTTTCCATTTACATCAACCCGCATAAGTACGCCGTCGAGCGGCATAATAACTATGCCAAAGCTGTGGGAGGCAGTGTAGGAAGGGGAATACAGCCATGCAAGCCAATCAAAATCGTCAGAATCAACACCAACGAAGAACACGAGCGACTTCCTGTTCCTTTCATAACAGCAAACATGGGCTGAATCCCAAACCGCCTACTTCCATACTATATAGTATGTAAAAAGCGCTACTTTGCGTACTATATAGTATGGAAGTAGGCGGTTTGTGATTCAGCCATGATAAACCTGATTGATCAGAAGCCAAACAAACTGTAAGGGCGCTCTCATGACGTTAAAATTTTCTGGCGCAAAATGTGACGTTTAAGAACCTAAAACCCCGTTTCTCCCAGTTGACACGGCAACACATAACCGGGGTAATCAGAAATATCCACTTTGGCCGGAGGTTTTAGAAATAATCGTTTTCTGTAATAAAAATGCGGTTTTCGTGTAAATGACAGGCCAAACCGCAGGGAAATATATGCATCTTTCCTTCGTGTAAACGGGGTATGAGTCTGATACCGCTCCATTGAGCTAAAATTATGAGGCGTGTCTCAACCGAAAAATGCCTCTGCACTCAATTGGATAGACATACGACCAATCAGAGCAACGGAGTGTTTGACTTATGTTGAAATGGCGTCTTTAGCAGCCTGACCGAACTGCTAGTAATTTCGCTACAATGATACTAACATCATTGTAATTATTCTAAGTCTGAGTGAGCGAAGGTACATCAACACCTACTATGTTTACAACATTTCATGTATATCACATTTACTAAGTCATACAGAAAGACTATCTCTTACCATTTGTACGTTAGGTGAACTTCATCCACGACGAGCTACCCATTACGTTGGCTTGAAAAATATCGGAGCCTAGCAAGTCCCTCCACTTATTCAGTAGTCACGATTCCAGGCTTCCGAAAAGAAGCTGGCAACGAACGCTAATTATATCCATCTCGTCGTGCACGCCGAGTTGCATCGCCATGATACCCATTTCAGTTGCTTCTTTAACTTTGTCCTCCATAGGAAGGACGGCGAAAACATAAACAAATGCCTTGATCACGTTTCTCTGTTCCTCTTTTTAAATCAATGCTCTGTCGATATCTTTTAGAACAGACTCAATGTCAGAATCCACACATCTGAATTCACCAGCGGCAGCCATTTCATTGTAAACAGATTGAACACACGCGCTCTTTGGTGACGTGGTTGATACGTTACTGTTGATCATCTGTCCATCATCGTAAAAAGCCCGCCCTCACAATTTGATTCGTCGGCCGGTTTTGGTATTCGCATAGTAGCTCCTCAACGGTGAATCCTCAGACCGATCTTCCCCGTTTTTCAAATAGTGGTGGGCGGGGCTAAGATCGGCTGGCACCCAGGCTAGTTATAACACATATTCTTAAGAAACCTGGGACAGACACAAAGAATTTTGATAACTACTACCGACCTATTTCCAATTGACCATTTATCTCAAAAATTCTGAAAACAAATTTTGCTCTGCAGCTCCAGAAACATTTGTCTTGTAATAACCTGTATGAGCAGTTTCAATCAAGGTTTTGTGCTCTTCACAGTGTTGAAACTGCACTTGTCAAGATTTCGAATGCTCTACTACTAACGGCTGATGGTTGTTTTTTAACAATACTTATACTTCTTGACCTTAGCGCAGCATTTAACAGCATTTCGCATCCTATACTCAACAGACTGGAATCTTTTGGAATCACTGGTTCAGCTTTAAACTGGTTTCATTCCTATCTCACAGATTGCATTCAATTTGTACAACTTAAACTGTTTAAATCAAAGCCTACTAATGTTGACACCGGTGTTCCCCAGGGCTCGGTTTTAGGACCCCTTCTGTTTATTATTTATCTTCTACCAATTGGTAGCATTTTTAGGAAATATGATATTCAATTTCATTACTATGCCAACGACACCCAACTTTACTTGTCTTCTAAACATTCTTCTAAGTTTCCCTTTTCTGCTTTTGGTGAGTGCTTCTGTGAATTAAAAAAATTGGTTTACAAGTAATTTCCTAAAACTGAACAGCAGTAAAACAGAAATTCTTCTTGTCGGTTAAAACAACCAAGTCAAATATTTCTTCTATTATAGTGGATAACGATTCTGTCTCTTTATCGAATCAGGTCAAAAATCTGGTGGCCATTCTTGACACAACGCTCTCTTTTGAATCTCACATAAATAAAGTTACCCGTACTGTTTTCTTTTATATTCGTAATATTAATCGTCTACGTCCTGTCCTTTCTCCCAAGAGTACTGCCATGTTAGTGCATGCTCTTGTAACATCGCAAATTGACTAATGTAATGCTTTGTTTTATGGGCTCCCCTCTAAATCTTTGCATAAATTACAGTTAGTACAAAATGCTGCAGCTCAAGTCATTACTAAAACTCCCACTTTTTAACTCATTTCTCCTGTTTTACAGACGTTACAATGGCTTCCTGTTATATTTTGTGTACATTTTAAAATGTTGCTTTTAACTTACAAAGCACTTAACAATCTGGCTCCTTCATATCTCCAAGATCTTATTCATATACACTCAATCTCGTTTACTGAACTTAAACTTGTTCTGCCACGCACTCGGACAGCTTCTATGGGATCACGAGATTTTAGCGATGCTGCACCCCATCTATGGAATTCTCTTAGATGTTCGCAACAGTTCTAGTCTTTCAGTTTTTAAATCTCGTCTTGAAACGTATCTGTTTAGGCAAGTCTTTTTATGTGATTTTTTTATGTGATTTAATGTTTGTTGCTGTACTAGTTTTACTGGATTTTGTAAGGTGTTTTTGAGTGCCATGAAAGGTGCCTTTAACTAAAATGTATAATTATTATTATTATGTATAGTGAATTTAATCTTTTAATAGTACTGTATTAATGCATTAACTCTTTCACCGCCATTGACGAGATATCTCGTCAATTAAGAGAAAAACGCTTCCCCGCCAATGACGAGATTTTCCGTCTTTCCGAAATACCGCTATTATCCACCAGGTGGCGCTCTTCCGCAGCTTTTTAAACCCGGAAGTTTTGCCCTATGGCAAGCTGTTGCATGTCCGTGTCTGTTTTAAAGATCGCTCTGAATGGGATCTCTATGAAAAGTCTGTCACAAAAATGGAATTATCTCTGCTTTTTGCTCAAAATGTGGTGTTTTTGCAGAAACCTACCCATATTCAAAAGCTGATTACAAAAGAACCACTGAAGGTAGGAAAAAACGGGTTTTTTTGTTTGAAAGCAGAGGGTCTGTTCTTTCATTTGGTATATTGTATGTTTATATATTTAAAGAAGAACTTTTTCTGGAAGGCATTAAACTTTAGTGAAAATCATGAAAAATGCTGTCGCTGGCTGGCAACTTTTTTTAAAAATGCTGGCGTGTACCTCTCAGTGTTTTAAAGGTGGGTTGCGTGATTTTTAAAAAACGATTTGGAAAAGGGAGTCGGGCTGACTACCAAAACACACTTGAAGCCAATCTGCAGTAGGGGGCGTGTCTACTAAGCGACATCGTTGCCTGGGTTGCATGTGTGTGGGGCGAGTTCATCAAAAGAAGGTCAAGATTCTATTGGGGTAGAGGAGTGTTTGTTTAAGTGATTTCAAATGTCAATCATGCACCCCGCCTTTAATTGAACGGTTTTGATTGCAACTTGTTAACATCATATACTGTGATGTAAACAAAAGTGCCGTCTCTGAGTTCAAAGTTTATTAAAACTATGACATTTGTTCTTTTTTTAATTTCACATTCATATTTGCAAACCCAGTGTTAATCTATTACGTCATACACGTGTTTATAGTCAGGTTACCCTTTAATACTTTGATATAATCTAAAAAAAAATTAGGCATTTAAAAGGGCTAATGCCGAAATCTCAGCCGATGTTCTTTATGTGTAGGCTATATTTTTATATAGTACCAGTCAAAAGTTTTCCACACTTCACATACAGTTTAAACATAGGAAATATTAATTTAATTAATAAAATCAACCATTTGAATTATAAAAAAAACATTCAACAACATTCAACATTTAAGCCAAAACTGCACTTCTGTCTATTGGGCTGCAGAAATATATTAACTTCATCTGCTATGTTACTGACAAACTATGCTGACTTAGGAAATGTGATGTGATCGACGTGATAAGTGTGAGTGACACGGCTGTTATTGAAAAGGGAAATGCATGGGGACATATTTATCTTACTTTAAAGAGAATGCTGGACTCTGTGTCGTGAATACACCGCTTGAGTGCTTCTATGCGATAGGCTTATAATATATCTGCCCATAAAATCTGCAAACTGATAAATCGGTTGTGCTTTAATCTAAAGAACCTTTATCAAGTGCAAAGAACAGAAAGATTCTTGTGATGTTAAAGGTTCTTTACGTAACCACACTGTGCAGACAAAAATGGTTCTTCGGTGCCATTATGATGCACCTTTATTTTAGTTAAGACAAATAGTTTGATCTAATACTATTTAAAAATATTTTAAAACAGTTTTAGAGACTGACTGGGTTTAAATGCACAATACCTTTTTGGTGATGATATACGGGCTTTAGAGAGAGTCTTGTCTGCCGCAACTGCATCATTTAACCTGTGAACAGTTTTACACATAGGCCTACATTTATTTACTTTATCCCTTTGCTTGATTCTTTTACACTTATACAGATGCATTTCGAGGAGTATACTTTTTTACCTAAAGAGTTGATACCTCAAAAGTACATTAGTACCAAATACAAAGGAGAGAGAGAAGGAGGGTGACATACAAGGGGTCATCCAACATCTATTTATGAGCGTACCTGCACACATTGACATCGTTTTACATTTGAACAATATTACAATTTAAATTATGGCTGTTTAAGGTGTACTCTAAAAATGCTGGGTTATTTTCAACCTGATCTCCTGAATTTCCGTGGGTCACGGAATTATTTGCTTATTTTTCCGAGGCATTCTCACGGATCTCCACATTTTCCGTGGCCCTGCCACAGACTTTATTTTCTGTGGCATTCTTACGGATTGGTTCCTCAACTGTTTTGTCCTATATTCTTACTGTTGTCGCTTCAGTTTAGGGTTAGATTTACATAAAATTACATCCTTACCCAAACCCAACTCTAACCCCAATGCCAGGTGACAATTGTTTAAAGTTTAGAAAATTAAAGAATAAATCAGAGAAAAATAGTATAAACCAATACTTAAAGTGACATCCTAACGCAAGCACCAAATCTAACTCTAAACCGAAGCAACAATGGTTTGAAAATAGGAAAACGCAGTTGAGTAACCAATCTGTGAAAATACCACAGAAAAATGCAGAGATCTGTGAGAATGCCACAGAAAAATGTGAGATCTTTGTGATGTGAGATCAAGTTGGTTATTTTCAACCTAGCATTGGGTAAATATAGGACAGAACACCCTGATGGGTTAAAAGTTGTTGTTATCCAATCATGAGCAGCAGTTGGGTTGAAACAATCCAGCATTTTCTTAAAAATCTGATAAGGTTGCTAAGGCTGAGAGCGGTCTCTAGGCATGTTCTCATCACTCAAAAAATAGCTTGTTAGTTTAACTTAATACAATTATGACACCTATTTCCACACAATTTAACTAATTTATCTAATCATCAGAGGCGGACACTACTTAAGTATTTTTACTTTCTACATAAAAATACATTTTCAAGTATTCATATTTTATCAGTGTTTTTCTTTGGAAAACATACAAAAGCATTTACTTCACTACATTTCATAATTTCAAGTTTTTGGTTTATATTTAAAAATTTAAGTTCATTAAACATCTAGTATTTTTTTTACTCAAGTAAAATGTACTTTCGTACTTTTACTCAAGAAAAGTAAAAGTACATAATTTGTATGTAATTAATTAGGTATCAAATAAATTTTAATATGCAATATAAAAGGAATACACAGTATGATTCTATGCTTTAGATTAGAATGTAGTGACATTTTTTTGAAAAGTAATTTTTTTCTCAAGACAAACAATCTGATAAAGCACAGATGCTTGGAAAATGTACTTAAAATACTCAAGTAGTGTCCGCCTCTGCTAATCATATACCGGAGCATTGTATTTACAAGTAAAAATTAACTTCACTCAACTTAATTTGTTGAAATTCATATTGAAAATGAATTTGTGTTGAGACAATTAAATTACTTGCTTTTGTTAGACAATAAAAAACATTTCTTTATTTTTTACCATGCATGAGTAAGTTTACTGCATGAATATTTGCACATGATTACTAAATGAGTAAAGCTACATGCCAAAATGGTATTAACATGCTCATCCTGAACATGGTAACCCTCTCAAAGTATACATAACAGAAAACTTCTGAATGTCAGCAACAGAACAACAGACAGTAACATATCCTTATAAATTAATTTTACAATTTACTGTCTTCATTTGTCATGAGAGCAAAGCATGGGAACTCAGTCATCTTGTTTAAATTAGTCAATGTTGTCCCATCACAAATGAATTACAGTAAGTAAACTTTGAACTCATCCTAATTAATTAAACTGAGCAAGCAGTTGATCGTGGTAATGGAGTAGTCTACTCATGGTAAAGGATCGTGGTAAAGGAATAGTCTACTCATTTTCAATATTAAAATATGTTATTACCTTAACTAAGAATTGTTGATACATCCCTCTATCATCTGTGTGCGTGCACGTAAGCGCTGGAGCGCGCTGCGACGCTTCGATAGCATTTAGCTTAGCCCCATTCATTCAATGGTACCATTTAGAGATAAAGTTAGAAGTGACACATCGTTTTTTTCGACACGCCTGAAAAGTCCGCTCCCCTTCTCCCTCTCATAATGGGAGAGGGAGTGTGTTACTGCGCCGAGTCGAAGTACTCCCAAAAGTGCTATTACGCCATAAAATATAGTTCCTCTTTTAAATCCGCTTAGAAAAGCGCTACGTTTAATTTTGTACCACCAAACTTGCTTGTATAACTACTCGTCTTAAATATGAAAAACGTTGATGTGTTTGGTCACTTCTAACTTTATCTCTAAATGGTACCATTGAATGAATGGGGCTAAGCTAAATGCTATCGAAGCGTCACAGCGCGCTCCAGCGCTTACGTGCACGCACACAGATGAGAGAGGGATGTATCAACAATTCTTAGTTAAGGTAATAACATATTTTAATATTGAAAATGAGTAGACTATTCCTTTAAGTATTTTCAAAAAAAAAAAAGATTAAGTTATGTCAAACAGATATCAGTATTATGACTGGGTTGCACTGTCACGTATTGGTTACTCAACTGTTTTGTCCTATTTTTTACCATTGTCGCTTTGAGTTTAGGGTTGGATTTACATAAAATGACATCCTTACCCAAACCTAAGTTTAACCCTAACGCCGGCCGACAATGGTTTAAAAATCAGAAAATATAAAAATAAATCAGAAAAAAATTGTAAACCAATACTTAAAGTGACATCCTAACACGGATAGGGGACAGTCCATGTCATGTTTTGTGTCTGTTCTGACTCTTATCACCTGGACACTTACTCATTGATTGCCTGTCTTGTTTCACCTGTTGTCAATTAGTATGTGTGTGTGTGTGTGTGTGTGTGGCCCTGTCCCAAATGGCGCACTTCATGTGGACTTTCGGTCTCGTGGCCTTAAATTGCGCGTGCTCGCTTAGTCCACGAGTCCGTAGGGTGTCCCATCTGTCATTTTTACGCTTTGAAGTGTGCTCATCAGCGCCTCCTTTGCCCCCTTGATGCGGTCTTCAGCGAAGCCCGCACTGCAGCAGGCTTCGCGCACTTTACCAACCCAGAAGTCCTTGCGAAAGAGCAATCAGACCAATCAGACGACGGAAGGGAGGAGCTCACACTGACGGGCAACTTCTCTACCTATTTCCGGTGTGACGCTCGAGTCTGTCCCAAAATACGACTCCGTTGCACCCACGTGGACTCGCATTAAGGGTCCCTAAAGTCTGGACTACGTGATGTCATCAAAGTGTGGACTCTGAGGAGGACCACAAGTCCGGAGTGTGCCATTTGGCACAGGACCTGTATATACCCTTGTCTTTGCCATACTCACTGCCGGATCATTGTCGCTACTTTAATGTCTGTTCCTGTTTCTTGTATTGGATGTTCCTGTGTTACCTGCCCGTTGTTTTATTCTCGTGTTTTGTTTCTCGTTCTGTTAATAAATGTTATTTATTTCATTGTGAACTCTGCACTTGCGTCCTAACTTCCTCACTCCTGCATCCCAGTCGTGACAATCTAACCCTAAATCGAAGCGACAATAGTTTGAATATAGGAAAAAGCAGCTGAGTAACCAATACGTGACAATGACACGTAAACAGAAATTTGTGATACGATTACGAAAAACATGGAAATTTGTGACAATATAATGAAAAAATAATCAAAAAGTTACGTGACTAATTCACACATACGTTTAAAACATAGCTAACAAGAGCCGAAGTGATGCTGTCTCGCTTTCACACATAAGACATGTTCAGTCATTAGCACACTATAATGTGATTATTTTTCATAATTGATTTTATGAAAGTGATCATTATACAGCATATAAAATGCATTCATTAAAATTGTGTTACAGTTAAAAAAAATAGTAAATGCTAAAATTAACATGAACTAAGATTAATAAATGCTGAACAAGTATTGTTTATTTATAGTTCATGTTAGGTAAGGCATTAAATAATACAAGTTTATTGTAAAGTGTTAATAATATGTTTTGATATCTGCAAATCTCATGCTGCTATCACAGTTGCCTAAAGCGAGAAATTGGGTTGCTTGCTTGCGCAAAAAGGTGTGAGATTGTCAGCTTGAACTTGTATATACGGAAGAGGATTATGGCCACTGGTGAGATTAAAGTCAGAATTCTGAGATTAAAGTCAGAATTCTGAGATTAAAGTCAGAATTCAAATATTTTTTTCACTAGTGGCCCTAATCCTCTTCCGTATGCATATGCTGTACTTCTCTGTATTTTAAAACTTCAAATACACCAAACGCAACACATTTTAGAAAATAACACCAACACACACATATTTACTTAGCTCAGATGCATAAAATGAGATAATTGTAGCAAATGGTCTTGGCACATGTTCATACTTTGTATAATTATTTGATTGGATTTGAAGTGAAAGTATTTGATGAATGTATACAAACGTACAGAGAGAATTCGGTTAATATAATTTTTAAGTTGGTTAACATCTATATATGGTTATAAAATACATAAAAAAAACGAAATGCATACTGTACCTTTGTTCCGGCTGTGATTCTTGTGGATTAGCAGGTGAAGACCTATAAATAGTATTGACAGTGTTATATGACAGTATGAAAAGCTTTACATGCTCAACAAAACTTTAAATCAGAAATATATGAAAACTTTACCAGACTTTTCCTAAGTATAACTGTGATGTAACACACATGTACCTGTTACACTTCTTGTATATGATGACTCCAGCAAATATGCAAATTAGAACAAAGACAATTGAGGGGGCTAGAATGTAAAACCCAATTGTCTTCAAGCCAAAGGTCATCACATCAGGTTGATTCTGGGAAACAACTAAAGGAAGTGAAAGTATTAAAAGTAATTTATTGGTCTTTATGATGTATCATGTAAATAGCTACAGGACAAATGTGAAACACATACATTTGTTCTGGACCCTGGTCATTAGTTTTGGAGACTCTGTAGAATCTGTAGACAAAAATCTATAAATGATAAGACACAAAGGAATTGCACACACTAAAGATAGTAAAAGTAGGAACTGATTTAATGGTCATTATGATGTATATATATCATGTAAACAGCTAAAGGACAAATGTGAAACACATACATTTATTCTGGACTGGAGTCACTGATTTTGGAGGCTCTGTAAAAGAATCTGCAGACAAAAATCTATAAGTGAAAAGACACAGAATTGCACACATTGTATGATGTCTTGAAATCACTCACGTTGTACATGTAAGTCGACAGATGCTGTGATATTCTGTCCAGAAATAATTGCAGTGCAGATTAATTTCTTGCCATCTGTCTTTGCCCCCAAATATGTTATGGTGGAAAAGGTGGCCCATTCAGACCCTGTAAGTTGTTTTGTATCATAATTGACCGGCATCTTCTCATAGTTCCAGGAGGGGATTGGAGGATTCATCTGGCAGGAATGGTGGACGGTACAAGTGAAGTTCATATCAACACCCTCTGTGATATCTGCTGCCTGTTTAGGCTCAATGGTTATATTATATTGGACACCTGAAATTAAAAATTTTATTATAAGCAGTTGACACAAACATCAAATGTGATTTTATAGCTAAATTTAAGGTGCAGTGTGTAATTTTTTAGAAGGATCTCTTGACATAAATGCAAAATAATATGCACAACTATATTATCAGAGGTGTATAAAGATCTTACATAATGAACCGTTATGTGTTTATCAACTTAGAATGAGACCTTTTTATCTACATACACCGAGGGTCCCCTTACATGGAAGTCGCCATTTTGTGCAGCCATTTTTCTACAGAAGCCCTAACGGACAATTTTTTTTACTAAGTTGTCTCCGACGATGACACACTGTAAAAAGAATCCTGCGAAAAATACAGTAACTTGCTGGCAGCAATTAGCTAGTAAGTTGCTGTATTTCATTTCACAGTATTCTTACTGTAAATGTAATTGCAGTAAAATTAAAATTACTGTAAACTCTTTTAAAGTAATAATCACAGTACTGTATTTCATAACTACTACTGTAATAGGGATTACTGCATTTATTTTGTGTACTGTAAAATGAAGACACTGTTTGTCACAAAAATGCCATTTATTTTATCACTTTAAATTACAAAAATTCATAAATTAAAAATAGCATAGCATACATTTTTTGTGTTACATTTTTTCTGTGAACATCTCAAAACTTTTCTGAACATATACATTTTTTTAAATATGTTAACATTTTTCTGTGAATGTTTCATTTAATTTCAACACTTTTCTGAACATACAAAAACACTTTTTTTCTGAACACACAAAACAATCAATATTTATTAAAATGTTTCTGGTAAATTGCAAATGCATAAAGTTAAATGATTTACATTTACAGCAGGATTTCAAACCTGAATATTGTTTTTCTCCAAGACCTTTTTTTCAGAAATATTATTCTTTTAAATCTGGACATGAACTAGTTGACTTCCTGGGCTGGACTCTACCTTGTAATGAAAGAAATTGACTATTAATGTAAAAGCAAGACAGACGGGTTGATGACATATACATAAAAGTTTACTTCGCAGTGATTTACTTTTAAATAAACAATTTTAATTTTTTTATATGCTCTGTTGGTGGTTTGTGGAGTTTACAGTTTACAGTTAGTGATACAACAGTGAAATTTATGGTAAATATTTGTTAATTTGTGAATGGAAAAGTATTGTTTCACTCGACGCGCCAAACACATATTTTGAAATGACGAACCACACACATGATGGGCTACATACATGTTGTGACAAACACCCTCGAAAAAAGAAGTCACCGGCTGCCACTGTATTAGACTAGCTGTGCTGCTTTTCTACCTTTTGCATGGCGAGTTAAATTAAACGTTTGATATTTAACAATAGCACAACAGTTCATTTAAAAAAAAAAACACTTTAAGAAGTATTTTACTAATCGGGTAGTTGGTTAAAGAATGAGTACTCAAATATTTGTTCCCATTCTTAGTCAAAACTATATAAAAAAACAGTGCTTACCTCTGGATAAATCCCAATGCAGTGGCTGCCTCATACATAGTATGACGCAAAAAGGCTAGAGCAGAAGTGAAATCACAACCGTCACTCAATTGGAGGAGAACTCTGCCCTCGATGGAAAGCATCAATTTTTTGCCCTCAGATTGGACTCTCCTAAAAAATATTAAATAAAAGTTGACATTGCACAGTATTCAATCTGATATGGTTTACTATTTTACATAAGCAAAATTAATTGAAAACACTAGCCCTACATAACTACCTCTTTCTTTCCTATTAGATCAATAACCACTAGAGAATTTTGGAATTTACGTGCAAGATGACATAAAACTTTGTTCACACAGTGACTTGATACAAATACGCTTTATAGATGAAGTAACCCCTAAAATTGGCATCTATTATGTTGAGTGCTGGGATCATACCGAGCATGATGAGCCTTGGAGTGCTTAGCATGGAAATCTGGGCCTCAGCATCTGCTTACTGTAGGTGGAAGTTTCCTGTAACACAAAATAAACAAACAAAAAAATAACTTTTAGAAATCACAAGTACAATATTCATAAGAGTAAAAGTGTGTCAATACTGTACAAAAATAACTTGCATCAACCAAGAGAAAAACAGCTTCTTCCTGTTGCATGGTTTCTGTGCACTTTAACATGTTTGATATATTAATTTATACAACAGTTCTTTCTGGTTCTCGAATCTGATTGGCTAAGAGCTATGCGATATTCTACTGATAACGGCACAGTAACCGTTTCACCTTTCGTATCATTCCGCCACCTAGTGAATGGAGGTCCTTTAAACAGCCTCATCTCTGAATGGAAAAACTGCACGCAAACACGGACAAACACAGACGCGCCGTCTCATTAGTTCACTAGCTCGTTAGGGTTGCTGCGGTGACAGAATTTTCCCACCGGTTAATCAGCACGTGACAAATCCGATGATACCGATATCACCGTGTGGGAGGGGCTTATAAATGCTCATGCAGACGTGCGCATTTTACTTTCACTTTTGAATCACGCAACTGTTTAAATGCAGCGCTTGCATACGCCCGGCCCAATAAATATTATGACAAAAACGAGTAAGACCATTCAGTTGTAAGTGTTTGCTCTCTCTAACGAAACTAAATGATTTAATTACAAGAAAAATATCAAAACGTTGGTGAAAGACGGTGTCGCGGTGGGCAAGTGATCTAAAGGGTGAGAGGATGAAGCACCAGTAATCTAGAGGTCTACACGGAAGACCCGAGACCCGAAGACCCGGGACCCGACCCGGGACCCGTACGGGTTCGGGTCTATATTTTAAATGATCAGCCGGGTCCGGGTCGGGTCTCAATCTATTACTTCGGGTCCGGGTCTGTTTAACATTGTGGGTAATACCCGAGGTCGATCGGACTCGGAGAACACACACTCACATTTAAATAAAATATTTATCCAGCAACAAAAACTTAGATGAACTGTCGCATACATTTTTTCTATGACGCTAAAGGTGCGTTAAAAAGTTTATATTTGGTTGCTCCAACCAGGCAGCTAATGCGCATGCGCTCTTGTAATGTTTCTCTGGCTACCAGTCAGGAGCTTCTGCAGTGAGACGCAATGACTTTACCTTTGACAATTGGCTATTTTATTTAGAAGGCGGGACCTATTCCACCATACCGCGCATTTTGCACTGACGTGACTTCTATAATTTTTAAAATAATATTATAAATTGACCGTCTTGCTGTTATATCTAAAGTTTTCGCGACTCTGCTCAAAGAGCACAGAGATGATAGCAAAGTAAAGCTAACAAAAGCAGCTATGACACCGAACGAGCAATCGTTATTATAATCCAAATGGGCAAACATTATTAAGCAAGTTGACCCGATACACAACAAAGTGGACTTTTAAAGCTGGAATAAGCATCAAACATTTCAATCGTCAAGAGAGGAATAACATGGATGGAACTTTCTTGGAAATAAGGATTGTGCATCACACACAGTCAGGTACAAGGAGGGAGAAGACTAACTTCTAACGTTATGGGTAAGACAAAAAGTTTAATTTTCGCTAACGTTACTTGTTTATTGACTTATTAATAACATTTAGCTAAAGAATATTTGCCGGTCGGGTCTGTTTCTTCCCGGACGGGTTCTGGTCCAGCTTTTAAATAATAGACGGGTCCGTGTCGGATCCGGGTCCAGCTTTTAAATAATAGACGGGTCCGGGTCGGTTCCGGGTCCAGCTTTCAAAACAACAGACGGGTCCGGGTCGGTTAAGTGTAGCACATTTACGGGTCTGATCGGGTTCGGGTAGGAATTTTTGGACCCGTGTAGACCTCTACAGTAATCACCGTTCCCTTTCAGTCGGTCACTACGACGTCACGTCGTGACCGACGAATTGGGAACCGCTTCGCGGGTGACCTATCTACTTCGAGAACTATCAGAAACGCCAATGAACTTGGCATGCAGGTATTTGCATAATGCCGGCGCCGCCCCGCCAGGTGCGTATATAAGGCACAGGTGCATAATACCAAATCAGCTTTATTGCTTCGAAGCCGGCAGACATCTGCTCACGAGAAGCTATTCTAAAACTGATCTTCGTAGATCCTGTTCTGGGAAGAAAAGTCTCAGCTTGCTGAAGTTGGTTGGGCAAAGACACCTCAGCGGAGGCTCGCAGTGTTTTTTTCCACCCTTTCTCTCTCTCTCTGTCTCTTAATTTAGGACTTGAGTTCGAGTGAGTGCGTTTGCCTCTCCCTGTGTGTTTCACCAGCTCGCACAAAAGAGTGATTTCCCTGAAAGAGCAGCACGTTTGAGCTTTGTGTCTTTTTAAAGACAGCCACTCATTCGTGTCACGGTCGGGGTCGTCTTTTTAAAGATGGATTTCCGTCCGTGCTCCGTTTCTGGATGCGGTGTGTTTATCGCCCCCCAGGATGGCCACAAGCGTTGTCTTTCGTGTCTGGGGCTCCAGCACGCAGAGGCAGCGTTGCGTGATAGCTCATGCCCCATCTGTGAGGGTATGACTATGGCGGATTTGCGGAGACGGGTGTCGTTCCTCCGGCAACGGCCCCCGCCTTCCCAGTCTGGTGCTGCTAAGGGCGCAGCTACCAGACTTGCGAAGGATGACCTCCGTATAACGGTGCTGGGTCGGTCTGCTGGTTCGTCCAGTAGCTCCCAGCGCCCTGATCCGTTGCCAGCGGAGGTCCCGATGGAGACGAGCGGCCCGTGTTCTACGGTGTCCTCGCGCTCTGTCGAGCCTCCACCTGACGCGATATCCACCGTAACGTCGGAGGGGGGGTTGTCAGCCTCAGACGTCGATCCGGATCCGCTCCCGCCTTCGGGCCAGGTTGCGGCTTCTGCGTTCGACCCTGAGATGGCAGCCATGCTCGCTCGGGCGGCGGAGGCGGTCGGCTTGGAGTGGACTAAACCTCCCCCACCTGAACCGTCCCGCCTCGATGATTGGTTCTTCGGGGGTGCCAGGGCTTCTCAGTCCTCGCCCCCGGTGCCTTTCTTCCCCGAGGTGCATGAAGAGCTGACGCGGTCGTGGAAAACCCCGTTTTCCGCCCGGAACCGGCCGTATCAGCCTTCACCTCTCACCTCTCTCGAGGGTGGAGATGCCAAGGGGTACACTGGTATCCCGTCAGTGGAGCGCCCGGTCGCGATGCAGTTGTGTCCGGCCGGTGTCGCTTCCTCCTGGCGGGACCAGCCTACTCTCCCCTCACGGGCCTGTAAGCAGTCTTCGGCGCTGTCCGGTGCTGCTTACAAGGCTTGTGGGGAGGCAGCCTCTGCCCTGCATGCCATGGCATTGCTGCAGGTTCATCAGGCTAAGGCTCTGAGGGATCTGCACGCGGGAGGTCACGACTCGGCGGAGTTCTCTGAACTACGTGCGGCTACAGATCTGGCGCTTCGTGCGACCAAGGTCACCGCACGCGCCGTCGGGCGTGCGATGTCTACCCTGGTAGTCCAGGAACGCCATCTCTGGCTGTGTCTGGCGGACATGAAGGATGCTGATAAAACCCGGCTCCTGAATGCTCCGGTTTCCCAGACCGGCCTGTTCGGCGAGACGGTCGAGGAGTTTGCCCAGCAATTCTCCGCGGCCAAGAAGCAGACTGAGGCCATCGCTCAGATCATGCCACGTCGGAAGCGTCCTGCGCCTGCCCCATCCACGTCGGCGCCTCAGCCTGCTCCTCGCCGAGGGCGTCCTGCGGCGGCCGCCTCCGTTCCTCCCCGGGGCTCTTCTAAGAAGCGAGGAACCGGTCGTCAGCAGCCCGCCCCGCCCGCTCAGCCCGCTGCAAAGGGTGGTAAAAGAAGATCAAAGCGGCCCTGAGACGGGCGACCTAGAGATGGAGGGGATCGCTCTTCGGGAGATGGTGAAGGCACCACTCCCCCCACCGGAGGAGGGCCGGTTGGGGAATCTTTTGTTTCATTTTTCTGTTCCGCCGACTTTTCAGTCGGCACCCACAAATCCACAAAAAGAGCGAATTCCACTTCCATCTCTAGGTCTTCAGATGAGCTCCGGAGATACGAGAGGGCTCATAACCCCCCCTCGTTCTCCGACTCATCAGAGGAGAACGAGAGCGACGCACGGGCTCATAACCCCACCGCGCTCTCAGCCGGTAGGAGACAGCTACGGGCTCATAACCCATCGTCTCCCTCCTCCTTCGCCAGAGGGTGCATCGAGTGGTGTGAGGTTTCTTCAGCAGAGCCTCCCTTACTCAACCACCCAGCAACGGACTCAGGTGAGTGTTATCACACACAACACTGCTGTCGGTGCGGCCGTTACGCACACACCGGCGATCACCTCCGTTGCGCCCGCCGCGGGTACACCGATCGTGCCTTTAGTCCCTCTCGCACGGTATCTGGGGGCGTGGGAACAGCTTCCCAGCCCGTCGCGTTGGCTTTTACGCACGATTCGTCTCGGCTATGCGATCCAATTTGCCCGGCGTCCCCCCAAATTCTCCGGCGTTCGTTTCACTACGGTGAGAGCTGCCGATGCGCACGTCCTCCGTGCGGAGATCGCTGTCTTATTGGCGAAAGACGCGATCCAGCCGGTCCCTCCAGCCGAGATGAGGTCGGGGTTTTACAGCCCTTACTTTATTGTACCCAAGAAAAGCGGCGGCTTGCGACCGATCTTGGACCTGCGTTCGCTGAACCGTGCACTTCACAGAATGCCGTTCAAAATGCTGACGCCCAAACCCATATTTCCATGCATTCGTCCAAACGATTGGTTCGCATCTATCGACCTGAAGGACGCGTACTTTCACGTATCGATTCTCCCCCGACACAGGCCGTTTCTCCGCTTTGCGTTCGAGGGGCGAGCATACCAGTACAAAGTCCTCCCATTCGGGCTCTCTCTGTCGCCCCGTGTATTCACCAAAGTAGTGGAGGGGGCTTTAAAACAACCTGAGAGAGAGAGGTGTGCGCATTCTCGCGTATCTGGACGATTGGCTAATAATAGCTCAAACACGTCAGACGCTGTGCGATCACAGAGATTTAACTTTAAAACACCTCGCTCGTTTGGGTCTTCGGGTCAACTGGGAAAAGAGCAAGCTTTGCCCTGTGCAGAGAATCTCTTTAATCGGCATGGAACTGGACTCGGTTGATTTGACAGCTCATCTAACAGAAGCGTGTGTACAGTCGATTCTGACTTGCCTGAATACATTCAAGAGCAAGAGCGCGGTCCTGCTGAAACAATTTCAGAAGCTTTTGGGGCATATGGCAGCAGCCGCAGCTGTAACTCCGCTCGGACTGCTTCATATGCGACCGCTTCAGCATTGGCTTCACGACCGAGTCCAGAGGAGAACGTGGCTGCGTGGCATTCACCGTGTTATCATTACACCTGCGTGTTGTCACACTTTCACTCCGTGGTCAGACCGTGCGTTTCTCCGAGCCAGTGTGCCTCTGAGACAGGTCTCCAGGCATGCGATAGTATGCACAGATGCGTCAGACACGGGGTGGGGGGCCACGTACGATGGGCTTGCGGCTTCGGGGGTCTGGACGACACCCCAGCTGCATTGGCACATAAACTGCCGGGAAATGTGGGCTGTATATCTTGCGCTCGTCCGTTTCAGCAACGAGTTACGGGGCAAAGATGTATTAGTTCGTACAGACAACACTGCGACCGTGGCGTACATCAATCGTCAAGGCGGTTTACGCTCGCGTCACCTGTCGCATCTCGCCCGTCACCTCCTCACTTGGAGTCAGAAGAATTTGAGGTCTCTTCGTGCCATTTACATCCCGGGCACGCTCAATGTAGAGGCGGATGCGCTCTCTCGGGCTGCGCGTCCCGGCGAATGGCGACTCCACCCCATTGCGGTTCAGCAAATTTGGAGACGTTTCGGCAAAGCGCAGATAGATCTGTTTGCTTCCCCAGAGACGACCCATTGTCGCCTGTTCTATTCACTAGCCGACGACTCGCTCGGCGTGGATGCATTGGCACACAGCTGGCCGCGAAGCATGCGCAAATACGCGTGCCCTCCGGTGAGCCTCATTGCGCAAACCTTATGCAAAATCCGGGAGGACGAGGAGAGCGTGCTGTTGGTGGCACCGTATTGGACAACCAGGAGCTGGTTTCCAGAACTCTCTCTCCTCGCGACAGCCCCTCCGTGGAAGATTCCCCTGAGGAAGGACCTTCTTTCTCAACAAGAGGGCACATTATGGCACCCGCGCCCCGACCTGTGGAACCTCCATGTGTGGTCTCTGGACGGGGCACGGAGGATATGAGTGATTTACCGCAAGAGGTATCTAACACTATTGCTGCTGCGCGAGCGCCGTCTACGAGACAGGCTTACGCGCTTAAATTGAACCTGTTTGTCGACTGGTGTTCTTCCCGAAGTGAAAACCCCCGAGAATGCCCGATTAGTGTTGTGCTTTTATATCTCCAGCGTCGCTTGGAGAATAGGCTGTCACCATCCACTATTAAAGTCGATATCGCTGCGATATCAGCTCACCATTCACCCGTAAACGGTAGAACAGTGGGTCAGCACGACCTAGTCATTAGATTTCTCAGAGGCGCTCGAAGACTGAATCCTTCGCGTCCCCCCTCTATTCCTCCTTGGGACCTGTCCTTGGTGCTGAAATCACTCCAGGAAGCCCCATTCGAGCCTCTGCATAGTGTGAGTGTTAAGTTTCTTACAATGAAAACTTTAACTCTCCTTGCTTTGGCTTCTGTTAAGAGGATAGGGGATATTCATGCATTTTCGGTCGATGAATCGTGCCTTCAGTTTGGGCCGGCTGCATCCAGCGTAACACTGAGACCCCGGCCCGGCTTTGTGCCCAAAGTTCCCACCACTCCTTTTAGAGATCAAGTGGTGAATCTCCAAGCACTGCCTTTGGAGGAGGCAGAACCAGCCATGGCTTTGTTATGTCCTGTTCGTGCACTACGTGTGTATATAGACAGGACGCAAAGTTTTAGGACCTCAGATCAGCTCTTTGTTTGTTACGGTGGTCAGCAGAAAGGAAAAGCTGTCACCAAGCAGAGGATGTCCCATTGGATTGTGGATACTATAGCCCTTGCATATCAAAAGCAGAATGTGCCTTGTCCATTTAATGTACGTGCCCACTCTACACGCAGTGTGGCATCATCTTGGGCACTGGCTCGCGGTTCCTCGCTAACAGACATTTGTAGAGCTGCAGGCTGGGCGACACCTAATACGTTCACAAGATTCTATAGTGTTCGTGTCGAACCGGTTTCCACTCGGGTTCTTTCTACTAACTAGTTAAGAATGCCGAGGGTCGGCTCGTGTGTCGGCTTGGAGCCTCTATTTTGGTGCTGCACATTTGCACCATTATGGAAGGCCATCGGGACAAAAACGTCTAAAAAACTGTTTTTGCCTCTCCTCCACCGCCCTGATAGCTGGTGTTGCGGAGCATCCGCTGTCAACCTATCACTGATGTATTCTCTGTAAACCTGTGTAGGCTAGGCGTCCACATTTGTCCCCTACGTGGGGTTCATTTGTGTGTATAGTCCGTGGGGTTCTAATCCTCCACGTTTTTCCTTAGCAGAGCCTGCTCTGCACCTCTCAACGTACCATGTATTGTTCAGAGACTTTATTTTGAGCAACCTGTCGGTTGTTTCATATATTTTTATGTCATCCATTTAACCTTCTTAGGGGATGGCTTCCGCAGTGTTCTAGCTCCGCTCAGTTTAGACGCTTCTCCCAGTTCGCTGCTTCACTATCGTGGGTTAAGGAACAGGTAGTGACCGGCCTTCTGCATTTCGCCTTAGGTTCCGCCCCTTTATGTGGAGGGCGGAGGGCTTTTGCAGGCACTGGAAGGGTTCAGCTGCAGTGGCGTTTTGGTAGGGATTCCCAATTCGTCGGTCACGACGTGACGTCGTAGTGACCGACTGAAAGGGAACGTCTCGGTTACGTATGTAACCCTCGTTCCCTGAAGGAAGGGAACGGAGACGTCACGTCCCGTCGCCACAGTTTGCTGTTCCATTGCTGTTCAGGCCGGGCACTGTTGCTCGGCTTCTCAGCAAAAATATAGCTGATTTGGTATTATGCACCTGTGCCTTATATACGCACCTGGCGGGGCGGCGCCGGCATTATGCAAATACCTGCATGCCAAGTTCATTGGCGTTTCTGATAGTTCTCGAAGTAGATAGGTCACCCGCGAAGCGGTCCCCAATTCGTCGGTCACGACGTGACGTCTCCGTTCCCTTCCTTCAGGGAACGAGGGTTACATACGTAACCGAGACGTTTCACAGACTATCGCGACAAGCCTATAGCTCGTAAATCAGTCTGTGAATCCCAATCGGAAGCGACTATTCCGTCAAAGATCAGCGACTTGCATGTAATGGGACCCTCAGTGTATGTAGATAAAAAGTTAATAAACACATAACGGTTCATTATGAAAGGTCTTTATACACCCCTGATCATATAGTTTTGTATATTATTTTGCATTTCTGTCAAGAGATCCTTCTAAAAATTACACACTGCACCTTTAATGGAAGTTATGTCTTGTCACATCGTGTGGACTTGGAAAGAGGAATGTAAACTATTTTTTTCTGAAGCAATATCTCTTATCAGAATGCGAAAACACCGTGGAACTGCAGGTAAGCACCGCAGCTTTTAAATGTGGACATTGATCATTTATTTTATCGTGACGTGACTATTAAAACATGTTATGAGATATTGCCACTGATATATTTAAAAGCAGCATGCAAAAACATCTCTCTGACACTGATAAATAACCGTTTTATATAGTACTGACAAGAACAAGGTGTAATAATAATCGAGTGCTCGTATCGCGTTAAGAGTAAATGGGAACGCAATAGTAACATTATACAAGTATAGTTTTATTCACTTTTACCTCGCGCCAAAACAAGAACAACACAAAAGACACTAAATATTAATAAGAAAACGATTAATAGTTTCATTATGACACCAAATACTGCTGATTTGATCTCATTTTGACGATCATAAACAAACAAGGCCAACATGAGAGCCAGGGAATATCTGTCAGAAATGAAGCCCAGAGAGGGCGGTGGTCAGCGGGGCGAGTGATCACTGACGTCCGCTCATGCTTTGGTTCTCATTCGTACCGAATCTCACTAAGCAAACGTTCAAACAGGCGCTATCTTTACCAATCGACTGCAGATTTAAATATAATACATATACATTCTCGACTGAACTAGTCCTAAAACTACACTTTGTGACCAAGAAACGGTAAAACAATCGTGAAATTATGAAAAATGTGTGTTATGCTTTCTTTCGAATCGGCCCGCTCTGTTTCCTCAGGCAGCAACGTAAGCGAGCAAGACAAAAAAACGTGAGATTTAAACGAATATCGCGCCAATAAATACAAAAATACACACTTTTAAATTAATTTTGGTTCACAATGCTAACGCTATAATTAAATTAAAGACTGGATAAGTCTTACCTCATATCTCCTCAGCTGCGTTTTCTTTCAGCTCGAGAGACTGGTTTCAGCCTGCGGAGGTCGCACTCGCATACGTCATCAACCCTGGTTTATTTAAGTTAACTGAGCATTAGATTCGCAAGTCATAAGCATATTAAACAATTTACTATTAACTAAGAATAACAGTCAACTTTATAATTGTTAATATTCTGAAACAAGCATTGAGACACGGCCAATTACTATTATTATTAAATTATTATCCTTCTCTAAACTAATGACGTTATAAAATGTTGCCAAACTAGAAAATATATCGAAATCATGCAGAATTATATATTTGTGGTAATAAAATTACAAAATGCACACACAAGACGGTGAAGTGTGCTGCTCATTCTCTCTCAGTGCACTCTTAAAGTTGAACAAACAGACTTTACAAGAGTAAACTTTGGAATTAAATTAGCAAATTTACCTTTCTGAAGTAAAAATTCAGATGAAAGTGTGGAATCTCGTAGCTTTTCTTGGCTGAAGAAAAAAATCCTTTAGAAATTGCTGTATTGTGATTCACAGGAAAAATATTTTTACTGTAGAATTTACCCGCCGTTGAAAAAAGACCATGATGCTTTGCAGATCTACAGCAACATGCTGTATACAAGTTCTACAGTAAGCATTTGCTCATTTTACAGTAATAATGCTGTGAAAACTACAGAAATTTGTTACAGTGCATGTTTGTCCAGTGGCGGCTACTGTAGCTTTTCTATGTGTTTCAAAAGCAAGGGGTGAGCAGTGGACTAAGCTGTTGGTTGCAATTCGCAACCTCACCACTAGATGCAGCTAAAATGTACACACTGCAGCTTTAAATGAATTAGCTTTTACTTTCATTTATTTTATAGTTAAATGTTCAATGTTTTTTATTCATTGTAAAACTGACTGTAACACACAGATAAAACAGAGGCAAGTATAGATGTATGCATATCATTTTTACTGACATTTTGCACTTTGTGATTTTGTAGCTCTTGTTGTTCTGCCTCCATGATGTGTTACAGTACACTCAATATCTGAGCGTTCAGCCTTCACAACACCGGTGCGTGTCCGAGTGGTTTTCCATTGACCATTTTTGATATCGACATCATCTATTTTATCTGATCCTTCAATACCCTTCAGAGTGATGTTTGGTTTGCTGTATGGACAGGTGTGGAAGGTGTAACACGCTACTGTAATGCTGTCACCGGTCTTTGCGCCTCCATAAATATTAATGAAGGGGTCCTGTGGATTTGCTACAGTAGGGAAAATGTTACAGATAGGCAACAATGATACAGCTGTAATGACACTTAAAACCAAAAATATTACATTGAACAAACATGTGAAGTATTCACATACTGTCAACAATAATCATGGAGGTGACATCATAAAACCTGTAGGTGCTCTTTCCAACATTTTCTGGGTCAATCCATGTATATAATTTTTCTCCATTGTGGGATGGATCCACGCTTTTGATCAGCAGACTACAATCCCGATCTGAGTTGTTATGTCTATATATATCAGTTTTTCCTCTGAACTTGTCAATGACACTGTCTGGATACCAGGGATCACAAACTAAAGGGTAGCCTTTTGACACATACTGATACCACACAACTCTACGTGGGTTAGTGGGTGGGTAAGAGTAAGAGTAAGAGTAAGAGCACGGTATAACCAGACAGGAACCTTTGAGGCCATGAATTTCTGATGGCATTATCACTTGCCATGCCAAAGTCTCATACAGCAGAACACCTGTGAGAAAAACATTAGATGATGTATTAAAGGCTGTCTGTTAGACCTGACAATTTAACATTAATTTCCTGTAGCTCATCAGAAGAGACTGACACCATCAAAAAGTCCACACATTGGTTTGATTTTCAGGGAAGGAACTGTAGGGACTCCGGAGGATATTTTGTCATAAGCATACGAATAAAATAAATGAAGTTGTAAGTTCGAGAGGACCACGGTTATGTAATCCAACCAATCAGCGCAGAGAGGTCTCTATACAGCAGTCCCTTACCCTAGTCCCATGACAGTTTTACGCATCATCTCTTCTCCATCACCTCACTCTCTGCTGGTATATCTATTCCAGTTAAAGAAGGGGGAGTACACTGGTTTCTGGCTAAAATTCCAAGCTCCAAGCCCTCCCATCGGACAGCACGCCAAATATAAATGATAAATGGACTGCATTTATACGGCGCTTTATTTAACAGACCTATGGCCATCCAAAGCGCTTTACATATTGCCTCACATTCACTCATTCACTCACACATTCATACACCAACGGCAGTGTCAGCATGCAAGGCGCCATCCAACTCGTCGTGAGCAGCTGGAGTTAGATGTCTTGCTCAAGGACACCTCGACACTTGGTCCGGTGGAGCCGGGATTGAACCACCAACCTTCCGGATTGTAGACAACCTACATGAACCACTGAGCCACTGCCGCCAAATATACTTTATTATCATATGTCCCAATCGATTACATGTTAATGCAAACTCGTGAATGTGAAATTTAATTCACATAAAAAAAAACAGATTTAGGTTTAATGTTGCAATGAATATATATGTCACTGATTCACCAGGGTTGCGTTCAGTGCCGACAAAATGTTGCACAACGTTTATTAAACAGAAACGGTGATGCGTTGAACACCCTGTTGTGATGACGCAAGAGTTGCAACTACGGTAGCTGAGAGGCCATGCTTTGTGTTATTTTTAAAATGTTTCCAGAGCCTGATGAAATCGTTATAAATATGCATTTAATACTGTAGTAAAAGTAAAGTAAAGTGACACGGTACCTTGAAACAGAAGATATATCAGTTCTTTCATCTCTGGATCACAATGCTTCCTCCAATATAGAAAAATCCAACTTATAAACTGCAAACAAGCCGAAATATTAAAAACATTTCAGAATATCCCAAACACAACATGCAGAACTATGTAACAGTGCACATCTCATGACTTTCACCAGTTTAAAAGTGTTTTTCTCAATTGTTCCCATTATGGGTTTATTGGGTGAAGCCCTTTACCATTAGAAAACAAGTAGTGAAAGAAATATGTTTTTTTTAATACAGTTGTAAATGTAATATTCACTTCCATGTTTCATCCTTACCTTCTCAGCCCCCTGCTCAAACAAGTGGACTGGATGAGATCCGAAACTAAATAAGAAAGTAAAGAAAGAGTAATAAATCCTTCTCGTGTTCAGCAGAAGAAAGAATGATGCGTTTTTTCATAAGTTTTAATAGTAGTGCTCTGATGTCCACTCCCACCAAGATCTAAAGGATTTTTTTCTTTTTTTCGGTTTTTGTAGTTTAGCAAGGTCAAGTTCAAGTTTTAAAAAAACAAAATATGGCTGTAGATTTAGGCTGGGGTAATAAAGGTGTCCTTTTGGATGTATTTACAACAAGAACTTGTATGCAAACTACATTATACACAAAAGTTGTCACTGGGACAGTACCCTTCCAAAAAGGTACACCTTTGTACCCAAAGAGTGCATATTAGTACTTCAAATGTATATATTGGCAGTTCAAAGATACATATTTGTTCCTAAATGATACATATTAAGACCTTTTTTAAAGGGTACTGACCCAGTGACAGCTTTGTACCTTTATTTTTGACAGTGTAGATTAAATGTTTCAGATGAAAAAAAATGTGAGATGATGAAACTGATGCAAGCAGTATTGTGAAAGTGGTTTTCAAGTCAAGAACAGGTTATCGGTTCTCACATCACTAGTACGCAAAACTGCCAGATACATGAACACGTACAGCATACGGAGAACTGAAAACAGCATTACGACTTTATACTGTAAATGTTATGGCAACCATGAATAATGTCCTACTTTATAGCATCTTTTGTGCCAAATGTTGTTTAAATTTTAATTGCAGGTGATATCAAATTATTTTTTTGGTATTGTATTGTGTGTCATGTTTATGTAAATAAAGTTTTTTTTTTGTGATGTATGGTAAATCCAGAGGTAATTTTCCACAACGCTGACAATAGAGTTAACAAAAACTTAAATTTGGGTGAAGCCAGCCAGAACTTAAATGACGTGGTGAAATGTAAGTTTTTTTTTTAATAATAAAAAGAAAGCCTATTGAAAATATGAATACTAAATATGAATTCCTGGTCTGGAGGACCACGGTATACAGAGTTTAGCTAAAACCATAATCAAACACATCATTTGCAACTACGACTAGGTTTTTCAGGTGTGTTTGATATGGTTGAAGTTAAACACTGCAGGACTGTGGCCATCTAGGACCAGGAATGACCACCCCTGCTATAGCTAGCTAGATATTAAAGGAGGGGTCTGATAGAAGCCTATTTCATGCATTCTGATTATTTAACACAGTAGAGTTTAATTCTCAAAGTTTCAAAAAACCATCTGGACAAATGACTGGCTATTTCTATGAATGAGTATTTCTGTGCCGAATGCACTTCTTCAGGGTTTGTACAAGTTTCTAAAAGTTTTTTTCGACTACTGAGTATGTTGCAAAGGAAGTCCTTATATGGGCACTTTAACCAGAATAGAGACAGAGCGCAGCGCGTCATAACCTGAAAACCACGCCCACCGGGGGGAAAACAATCCAACCTTCACCATTGACTTTTTATTGAGAGAGGCCGCCTCCTTGTCATTTCAGGCTTATAACAAAAAACAGAATAATGCCTAAAAGCTGCTGTGTGACATTATGTACAGCTAACAAGCAAAAAAAGAAAACACAAATAAGTTTTTATAAGCTGTCGAGCCGTAAAACCCAGTCTTTAAGGAGAAAAAAGTGGATCGCCAACTACGTTTCCCCCTAGTAGGCGCAGTTTTACTAATACTAGTACTATGAAAAGTTGCCTGTTTCCACTTTTGTGTCTTTAAACGCTAATTTTTTGAGGTCGACGGCTTATAAAAACTTATTTCTGTTTTTTTTTTGGGGCTTGTTAGCTGTACACCTTGTCACACAACAGCTTTTAGGCATTATTCTGTTTTTAAGTTTTATCTGTAAATACGTTTTTATAAGCTGTCAACCCCCCAAAAAACGAGCGTTTAAAGACACAATTGTGGAAACAGGCAACCTTTCATAGTACTCCTATTAGTAGAACTACGTCCACTGGAGAAACGTAGTTGGCGATCCACTTTTTTCTCCTTAAAGGCTGGGTTTTACGGCTCGACAGCTTATAAAAACTTATTTCTGGGTTCTTTGGATTGTTAGCTGTACATATTGTCATACAGCAGCTTTTAGGCATCATTCTGTTTTTTGTTATAAGCCACAAATGACAAAGAGGCGGACTCTCTCAATACAAAGTCAATGGAGACGGTTGGATTGCCCCCCCGGTGGGCGTGGTTTTCAAATTTGCATAACTGAGCTCTATAGCACACGCACACATCAACCAAGAACTGACATAAAAATCAACATCACCAAAGAAGTGTTTTTGTTTGTGAGGAAATGAGTTTTGCAAGTGTGTTTGTTTAACGCTGAATTTTGTTGAAATGGGGCGGTACCAGTGATGAAACAACCAGTCATGAGTCACAGGCGGTAAGTAAAACTGCATCAAATGTCTGTTCTGTTGCCAATCGAAGTGTAAGTGCATATAGTGTACACAACACGAACATGTAGTGAATCATAAGTTATCCAGTGATAGTGGGATAATGTCTTATGTGTGTTGCGTGTTCGTGACTCGCTCCGGTCAGGGTGCGCTTCTAGGAGTTCAGTTTTGTTTGGAAAGTAGCAGTACAGCCGATCTGTCTTTTATAAATCTGATAAAACTAAAGACTTTAACTAAAGATATTAACAGAAACAGTGTGTGTTATGTGACCTTTAAACAACATTTTTAAGGAAAACATGCACAAGTTGTTTAGTGGTGACACGTAAAATAATGTTACTACGACACGAATGTTTTTGATCTTGCAAAAGGAAGCAACCAACTTTACATCAATGAAATCCCCTGTGTGGTTAAGCAAGAATTGATCTGTTGTGATCATATCAGGCTGTGATGATGTTATTTCTAAAGGGGTATATCCAGGCCTGCAGTTAATGTATTTTGTAATAATAATGTAATGTAAGTCTTATCAGTTTTAAGTTGTTTAGGGTAATTATATAAATACTTGTTTTAAAATATTTTAGTCACAGAACTTCACCCATCAGACCAATGTGTCTGTGAAACAAATATAAAATAATGGATTTACCAAGTATTGTTAATAGAGATATGCTTACCAACAGTGGACGACTGGACACACCTCTCTGAAATTCTCACTGGTCAACAGATGCATCAACAGGGGCACGAGCTGCTGCGTTCATTGCAGTGGAATCATTTCGAACACAATGAAAAAATAAATGCTCTTAAATTACATTTGTTTGTCAGACGATGAATATCAGTTAACAACGAAAGAAACGAGACTCAATTTAACCTATCGTTTCCTAAAAGTATTTACTTTATCAGCAGTTGATACACCGCACACTGGGGACATCTGCTGGTTACATTGGGTTATGTGATATCATGAAAATTTGAAATAAAACAGTCAACATTATGACATACATCCAATACTAATGTAGGTAAAAACATTATCTACTGCTACAGAATCTGAATTATTATTTTATTGCTCAAAAACATTACCTACATTTATAATATGCTGTCTCCCATTAATCCAGGATCCTTAAAAATATTTAGCTGTGTTTTTAGATAACACTTCAACTCAGCTATGAGACAGATACAGAGATGGTGGGTACAGTAGGCCGGAGACGAAGTGATGACAGAATACAATGAAAATGGTTTATTGAATAATCTTACATCGCATTTTAATGCTCATTCTGACATTGTCTGACTACAAACATATTTAACAGGAGTTATGCACTGTAATAAAACATAATGGACAATTACGGTAATTTTCTTTTAATTTTACAGACAATTCCTTTACCCCAAAACACAACTTAATGAAGTAAAACTAAATGTACCTATACATATAAGTAAAACAGCACTAAAACAATTTGGAAAATTGCTTTACTTTAATAAAACACATATTTTTTTTATTTTATTAGTGTGTAGCCTACCAAGCAAAACAATCAACATTTACTGCTTTACAATGATTTAGGATGTTGTTAAAAATCTTTAAATGGAAACTATATATTATATATATAGTTTCCAGTAAAGAAGTAAAGATTTGTAAATACATAGGATTTTAACTCACAAAAAACATGATAAGCATTTTTATTAAAAGAACACCAGTTAAATGTCCTTACAACTACAGTCATACAGTAGTATTACGAATGTTAGTGTCGAAATATGACCCTTTTGAATATAGTGTTTTTGTTATACAAACAAACACAGGTCTTTGACAAGTTATAATGTATTGTTATATACTATAGTGTACTGTATGTATTGGGTGCATATATAAAGTACTGTGCAAAAGATGTTTTAATGTCCATATTTATTTTCAATCTATTTTATTAAGATACAAATAGAAAATACAGAAAATATGTATAAAAAAAATAATTTTCAGGACTAAATTTCTTCTTAAGGCATCGTCTGTGTTTAGAGTGACCTCTCTCTTGGCACTAAACACATCTTGAGCGTTTTTGAGCAGAATAAAGTAAAAAGATTAATTTCTTTAAAATTAGAAATTAGGATTTAATTTTATTTAGGTTTAAAGAGACTGAGAAACAATTATATATGATCACTATAACATTGCAAAATCAACAAATCCAATGGTAGCATAGTGGCCTAAGACTTTTGCACAGTACTGTGTGTGTGTGTGTGTGTGTGTGTGTGTGTGTGTGTGTGTGTGTGTGTGTGTGTGTGTGTGTGTGTGTGTGTGTGTGTGTGTGTGTGTGTGTGTGTGTGTGTGTGTATTGCTATATATTACATAAGGTCCTTGTTTTGAGCCTCGGCTGAGTCAAGAGGCCTCCGTGTGTCAGCATGAGTTTCCACCAGGTACTCCGGTTTACTCACTGTTAAAGACATGCAAGTCTAGCTGAATTAGAGATGCTTATTAAAATGGCCCTTATTTGATTTTGTATAATTTCTCTTACCATGAATATCTAGCCGTAGGTGCTGGAGTGGCACTAAACAATAATAAATAATATAATGCTTACTTAAACAATTAACTAAATGTTTTTTTTTTTTTTTTTTGTACTTTAGGCATTTATGTTGGTTACGAATATGTTACGACTTACTTGCATCTTTTGCCTATAAAGAAACACAGTCCTCCAGCCAGAAGAGTGGCTCCAAGAACACAGAAGACTGGAATCAGGATGTGGTTGACATCAGTTTGTTCTGCTAAGATCACAATTACATCATTTAATGCATTAAATAAACATTTTCTGTGTTGCTTTTTTTGGTTGCAGCTACCTCAACAGGCAGTAATCACTAAAGATTCATTCTATGAAAAAGAGAAGCTTTGGCATTTAGAAATGTTCTTCCCTGTTCCAACTTTTAGAGATAAATAAGTGATATGAGTTAAGAGTAATACAAATGGTTGGAGGATGACAAAGCTTTTGTGATAATGATATATGGAAGGTTGTGTATAAAGCTTTAAAGACTATATGAAATAGTTGTGTATGAGTCCCATGGTTGTAACAAGTAGCAAAGATCAATCTCAATCAGCTACTGTTAGAGTGGAATACGAGAGCAACTTCACTGCTCAGGACAAACCAGGAACTCATGCATAACCAAACATTTATGCTGGGGTATATGCTGGAATGTCTAACATGTTACTAAATTAAAAAAACAATGCAAACTTAATGATCATCTTGCAGATTTTTTTTGTCTTACCTTTCACAAAGATGGGACGGCTGGCTACAAATTGATCCTTGACACCATGATAATTGACTGTACACGTGATATCGCTGTGTTCATCATCTTTTGTGGGTGTGAAGGTCAGAATAGACTCAACTTCCCAGTTTCCATGACCAATGTCCTTATAGCTCATCATGTTTTGGCCAAAGTGGTTCCAGGTGAGAGTGGGCTGGTGGGAGGGGCAAGTGTGCCTGACAGAGCATCTGAAGATCGCAGGATGACCCTCCTGTACAGCCTGATCAGAATGCAGCTCCGGTTGTGAAGCTATCTCTAGATTGTAAATGATAAAATTCACATCTCAGATACGAAATTAAAGTATAAACCAGTGTTTAATACAGTGCCACACTTTTAAAACATCTTTTGCATTTAGATTGTTATTAGTAAAGTTCCCCACTGGAAAAAAAAACATAAAATCTAATGGTTTCCATTAAAACAAATTATACATTTCCCATTATTACTAATACTATTAAATGCATAAGAATTTCTATTGTTTTTCTCAGAAGATTTAATAGAATAAAAATGCTTACCAATCATACTAATGTGTACACAATTGCCCACAAAGGAGTATTTGTCTTTTTCTGATGTCTCTAATTCAACTCTAAAACAAAATGGGCCGATGTCATGGCCTTTGACTTCATCGATCTCCAGTGAGCAGTTTAATTCACCCAGTCGACCAACCAGTCTGGTGCGACCCTTGAAATTTTCCTCAATGAGTGTTTTATCCTCAGAATAGACGTAGTCCTTCTTTTTGTTTTCTTTTTTGTGCCAAATACCTCTCGTACGAGCAGAGGGCTGTCTTGTTCCGGGGTATTGGAATGAACAGGGCAACACAACACAAGATGAGACCAAAGCCTTCATTTCGTGCTCTACATTTACCTTCCAAACATCAGCAAACACGAAAACCCAAAAAACTAAAAAAAAAAAACATTTTTTAAATTAAAATCTGGTAAACTATTTGATAGATCAAATGAGGTTAGGAAAATGAAATACATGCATGTTAAAAGAAGTAAGTGTAAAGTTACACAAAATTATGTGTCCATTCAGAGCATGGATGTAATGTTATACAGTCATACTTTGAAGTCAGTAAAACAAACGATTGTCTTTGCCCTTATAACTACTTTAATTCAGCACAAGGTTTATGGCTGTATATTTACAGTATATTTGATAAAGGGGTCTAAACTGTGGGAATTATGTTTCATTTCCATAAAATCCAAAAATAGATCAATATGAAGGGCTGCCTGGTGTCTGGCAAGATATAGAGTACTACATAAATGTAAAAAGTTGTTAAGGACAAGGAACAGAAAAGATTCAATAACTAATGGATATTAAAATGTAAAAATATGTTATGTTTGACAAAAACATGTTAAGTGATAGAAATTAAAAAGTAAGCTACATATACAAACATATTGTACATGAAACATTATGTACTGGTTTATTAAATTGTATAGGGGTTAAAACAAAGCAAACTGTTACAAATGCAAAGCAACTTTTACAAATGAAAAGTTTAACCTAAAAAAGCCATGTCAAACATTTTGTGTCAGAATCTCACGCCCAATATAACATGCATGAATAGAGGGGAAAGAAACGCAGTACCTTGGAAAAAAAGATGAAGTAACAGCTGTCCTTTCATCCCTGAATCACAATGTGTGCTCTTATTTACAAAAACTACTAAAAATATTCAGTGTCATTTAATACACTGAAAACGATAATATGCAGAACTGTACAACTTTCACCAGTTTACCACCTAACTTTTATAACTTTCACTTTCCATTGGGCGGCGCCTTTTCCCTACGGAAACTCAAAAGGAAAGTGAACATGCCAAGTATAAAGGTCAAGTGACAAAGAAAAAAATGTTTTTGTTCTAAGACCCCACCGTGAAACTGTCTTTAATAAGCCCCTGTAACCCACAATAAACTGAGCATTAAATAAATGTATTATTAACATTAACAAAGATAAAAAATTGCTTTATGCTATAAGTGCAGTTTATTATTTGTTCATGTGTTAACTAATGAACCTTATTGTAAAGTGTTACCCAATTATTTGTTCATTATGTTAAAATATGTAAAAAAAAATTTTAGTTACCATTTTGCCGATCTAATGGCGGACTCATCCACTGTATGCTATTCAGACCTGTCCTCACCTGAGCGGGAAGCTGTGGAGCAGTTGATACCCGGTTATCGCAGATCCTACGCAAAGTACAGCGCCCAGTTCACCCAGGCTCCAGACATCCACAAGCGACCGAGAAGTGCAAAAAGCGAACACCCTACGCGGTGCAGCTTCACGGACCGCGCTCGAGGGAACGGAGACGCCATCGCCCAGAATGAAAGCGATCGGGAAGCCGTGGAGGAGCCGCTGCCCGGCCGTCGCAGATTCAGCTTGCCTCACATCACACTGGCTACAGACGTCCGCAGGCGATCGGGGCGTGCTGCGAGTGAGCTTCCCTCGCGATGTAGCTTCACGGACCGCGTCCAGGTGACCGAAGACGCCATCACCCAACATGAAAGCGGTAAGACTCCGCTTGTTATTGTTACCTGCATTACTTGCCACATGTACAGTTTAGCTTCTTCCATCAGCACAGAGGGGTTTACTTGTGCTAAGTGTATTGAAGTAGTAAGGCTGACGGAGAAGATTGCAGAACTAGAAGCGCGCATCCAAACGCTAGTTGATGACAGCAATACCGCTAATGCTACAAACGCTAATACCGCTAATGCTACTAACGCTAATGCTACAAACGCTAATACCGCTAATGCTACAAACGCTAATACCGCTAATGCTACAAACGCTAATACCGCTAATGCTACAAACGCTAATACCGCTAATGTTACAAACGCTAATACCGCTAATGCTACAAACGCTAATGCTACAAACACTGTTTCGGGTGCGCCTAGTGTTAAACGTAATACACATAGCTCGGTTCCATCATCTGAGTCAAGGGGGCCGACTAACTGGGTGACTGTCAGGCGGCAAAGTCGTTTCCGGTGCCCACCCAAGATCCCCCTGGTAATTTCAAACAGGTTCGATATTCTAAGCAACACAGCGACTGAGACGTCTGTTAAAAGTGCCTTGGTCATTGGAGATTCGATACTTAGGAACGCAAACATTGAGGCACCAGCCACCATAGTCGATTGTATACCGGGAGCCAGGTCTTCAGACATTAGATCAAAACTTAAAGTGCTGGCTAATGCTAAGCGTAAGTTTTCTAAAATTGTTATTCACGCCGGCACGAATGACACCAGACTCCGCCAGTCGGAGATCACCAAAGATAATATTAAAGAGATATGTGAAATTGCTAAAACAATGTCAGACAATGTAATATGCTCTGGTCCCCTCCCCGCCTACCGGGGGGATGAAACTTACAGTAGATTATTGTCTCTTCAAGACTGGATGTCAAAATGGTGCCCTCAGCATAACGTAGGGTTTATAGACAATTGGAAGCATTTTCGGGGGAGACCTGACCTGCTAAAGAGAGATGGCCTCCATCCATCTCAGGAAGGAAGGGCGATTCTCTCTATAAATCTGACCAATAGTCTTACTTCGAATACAGTCTGACTATCCAGGGTACAAGTCAGACAACAGACGGATCGGCTTAACCGTCCATCTGTTAGCTGCCGTGATATGTCAAGATCACTTATATCCCAGCACTTCGAGTCAATCTTACCAGAATATCAACACATTTCAACTGTATCTGTTCCCCGAACAAATAAATACAGAGCACCGCTTGCCACATCTGGTACAAATCTGATTAATATAAAATTAGAAAACAATACTTTAACGGATGAACCTCGAATGTTAAAATTCGGCCTTCTTAACATTAGATCGCTTACCAATAAAGAACCTATTGTCAATGAAATAGTTACAGACCAAAACTTAGATGCACTCTGTTTAACAGAAACCTGGCTTAAAGCAGACGACTACATTAGTTTAAACGAATCCACCCCACAAGACTATTATTATAAACACGAACCTCGATTAAAGGGGAGAGGGGGTGGTGTAGCTACAATATACATCAAAATTTTTAAAGTAAACCAAAAATCTGAAGTAAAATTTAAATCATTCGAACTAATGTTGTTAAATATGGAAATAACCGATCGTAACCACAAACAGCTCTCTTTTGCCTTAGCTACAATCTATAGACCTCCGGGCCACCATGCAGATTTCCTTAAAGAAATAGCAGATTTCCTGTCTGAGCTTGTAGTCACTGTAGATAAAGCTCTTATCGTTGGTGATTTTAATATTCATGTGGATAACCCAAAAGATGCACTAGGACGTGCATTTATGGATGTTCTAAATTCTCTCAATATTAGACAAAACGTGACAGGGCCAACGCATACTCGTAAGCACACATTAGACTTAATTCTGTCACTCGGGCTCAATATTAATGACATCAAAATATCACCTCAGACTGATGCAGTTTCTGACCATTACCTTGTGTCATACACTGTACTTCTAATAGGATCAGTAAATCCACAACATGCTACGGATTAGCCAGAACAATAATTTCCACCACTAAAGATAGATTTATTAGCACTCTTCCAGACCTGTCCCAAATTAAACATGTAGCAGATAACTCTGACGATCTAGATATTGTAATAGAAAACCTAAACAATGTCTGTTCTAACACATTGGATGCCGTTGCTCCCATTCGAAAAAAGAGAATCAAAGAAAAAACGCCAGCTCCATGGTATGATCATCACACCGCAGCTCTTAAAAAGGCAACTAGGAAAATGGAAAGAAATTATAGAAGCACAAAATTAGAAGTATGGCGTGCAGCATGGAAAGATAGTGTTAAACACTACAGACAGGCTATTAAAACCGCCAGATCTACCTATCTTAGCAAGCTTATAAATGAGAATCATAATAACCCTCATTTCCTCTTCAGCACGGTTGCAAAACTGACTAGAAATAAAGAACAAACAGAAACCAGTAGTAAACTTCAACACAATAGTAACGACTTCATGAACTTCTTTTCTAACAAAATTACGGCTATAAGGGAAAACATCGTAGCTACCCAGGCAGCCACCACTCAACCCGTTAGTTCACTTAACACTAGACTACCATACGAACATCTTGATTCATTTAAACCTACTACAATAGATGAGCTCTCTAGACTAGTTACATCATCCAAATCATCATCCTGTATATTAGACCCCGTTCCCACAAAACTGCTTAAAGAGGTATTCCCTGTAGTGTCAACCCCGGTTCTAAATATCTTTAACTCATCGCTAGAAATAGGATACGTTCCAACAGCTTTCAAACTAGCAGTTATTAAACCGCTGATTAAAAAAACGCAGCTTGATCAGGGAGAGCTTAATAACTTTAGACCAATCTCAAATCTCCCTTTTCTTTCGAAAATATTAGAAAAGGTAGTGGCAAGCCAGTTACGCACATTCTTGACAAATAATAGTACATATGAAAAGTTCCAATCAGGATTCAGGCCCCACCATAGCACAGAGACAGCGTTGCTTAGAGTTACAAACGACCTCCTATTAACATCCGATCGTGGTGAAATCTCAATTCTTATATTATTAGACCTTAGTGCAGCCTTTGACACAATAGATCATACAATCTTACTCAATAGACTAGAAAACTATGTTGGTATCAGTGGTCAGGCGCTAGCCTGGTTTAGGTCGTATCTAACCAATCGCTATCACTTTGTTTATGTAAACGAGGAAGAGTCATATCACTCCCTGGTTAAATACGGTGTACCGCAGGGATCGGTTTTAGGTCCTATCCTGTTCTCGTTATACATGTTACCTCTAGGAGACATTATCAGGAAACATAACATAAGTTTTCACTGCTATGCGGATGATACCCAGCTTTACATCTCCTCACATCCCAGCGAAACACACACGTTTTCTAAGCTAACAGACTGCCTTAGCGATGTTAGTGACTGGATGGCACATAACTTTCTTAAGCTGAACTCCAATAAGACAGAGATACTTATTATTGAACCGAATCGCTACAAACATAATATGTCAGATTACAAGTTGCACATAGATGGCTGCACTGTGGTGCCATCTTCCACGGTTAGGAACTTAGGTGTGATGTTCGACAGCAACTTATCCTTCGATAGTCATATCGCCAACGTCTGCCGCACAGCATTCTTCCATCTTAGAAATATCTCGAAAATACGCCATATACTGTCTACATCTGACGCAGAGAAGCTTATCCATGCTTTTATGACCTCTAGAATAGACTATTGTAACTCGCTACTCGGGGGATGCCATGCAAATCAAGTAAACAAGCTTCAGCTAGTTCAAAACGCTTCCGCAAGGGTACTTACTCGATCTAAAAAGTATGACCACATAAGCCCAATTCTGGCATCTTTACACTGGCTACCAGTTAAATATCGCATACAATTTAAAATATCACTAATCACCTACAAAGCTTTAAATGGCCTAGCACCCTCATATCTTAGAGAATTACTATCAGAATACAATCCATCACGCACACTACGGTCGCAAAATTCTGGTCTCTTGATTATCCCCAGACTATCAAAAGTGTCTAAAAGTGGAAGGTCATTTTCCTACTTAGCCCCTAAGCTCTGGAATGATTTACCAACCGATGTCCGAGAATCAGACACAGTCGATAATTTTAAATCTAGACTTAAAACTTTTCTCTTCAACAAAGCATTCGCATAATTTGTCTAGTAAAAGTACTTAACTCGAAATAGTTATCTGTACGGAACAAAGCACTCGCGGTCATAACACAGATCAACCAAATAAATAAATAAAAATCTTATCTTAACCTATAGTCGGATTGCGATTTTGGAACTTTCGTGTTCTTGTGAATAGTATGCCATACAAACCCGTTTGCCACTGAACCTGCATTAACGACGACAGTGGGGCTTTTGGCCTTAGTCAAACGGGTTGGCACGTACGGTTGGGTTGTGATTTTGGCGCTTTCTTTCTATTGCGAATAGTATGCCATACAAACCCGTTTGCCACTGAACCTGCATTAACGACGACAGTGGGGCTTCCGGCCTTAGTCAAACGGGTTGGCACGTATGGTCGGGTTGCGATTTTGGCGCTTTCTTGTGTCTTGTGAATAGTATGCCATACAGACCCGTTTGCCACTGAACCTGCATTAACGACGACAGTGGGGCCTCCAGCCTTAGTCAAACGGGTTGACACGTATGGTCAGGTTGCGATGTTGGCGTTTTTTCGTGATCTTGTAAATAGTATGCAATATAGACCCGTTTGCCACTGAACCTGCATTAACGACGACAGTGGGGTTACAGGCCTTAGTCAAACGGGTCGACAGGTTTCATTTTCTCTTAAAAATCGGAAGGTGACCCTTAGTTACCATATATACCGTCGCAGTGGGCCCCCAATTTGAAAAATCCTCAACTGTGTATAATATAATTATGCCGAAATAGTTAGTCTGTCTGAAACTAAGCTTATTAAACCACATCACTGTGTGACACTTGCATTACATGTGAACGGCCCCTACGCTAATATGATTTTGTTTTTCTCTCCCTGTCTCGTCCCTGGGTCCCATTGACCCTGAGGACAATGGGACAAACAGACCCAGTTCCGGTGGATGTGGAAGTCGGCACACCTCTGATCTACTGGTCGTCCTTCAATGTGATGCCCAGCTGATGCCTGACCAACGACCACCGGCAGGACCCGCTTAATATCCGCTTAATCTCTGCTTAATCTCCGCTTAAGCTCCTTATCCGTTAATATGTGTGTATATACATGTATATCTCCCAAGGGTTTTTCCCTCCTAGGACTTTTATTTTTATTTCCTCGGCTAAACAACCCGGGGTTTTTGTTTTTTTTCTCCTAGGGGGTTTTTTACCCCGGGGAGGTAGCCTGCTTGGGCTTAACTTAGCTTCTTCTTCTCGACGTTACATTAGTAATATGCTCGCTCATAATGTCGCGTCATAGCCGCAGCAAATTTGACTGCTAATGCTATTGTGTATTATGTTATGCTATCTGTCGTTTTTCTGTGCTTTTACTGCTTCTATTAATGTAAAGCTGCTTTGAAACAATTGAGTATTGTGAAAAGCGCTATATAAATAAAATTGAATTGAAAATTGAATTGAATTAAATCAGGTTTACAATTTATTAAAGCTGCTTATATTATTTATGTAAACTGTTTTTATTTATATTCCATTGCAACTTTAAACAGGTCTAAATAGCATGAAATTAAACTTGTTGAACTCACATCAACATGTATTTTACAATCATTTAAGCTGAAGTCACTGTTACAAACTCTACACCATGCAAGATTTTAACTCTTTTAAGACAGGGATACACTTTCGTGTAGTCTGGTGTAAAATGTGTCTTATATTTTCACTTTTGGGGCACTCTCCCTCTGCCATGGCGCTCCTGTTTCTAGATACACAGATTAGTTTGGTTCGGGAGAAGAGATAAAAGCCCGCCCACACTGACAATTGATTGGTTGATGTCCTGAAACAGGCCAATCAGGTTGCTCTCTGTCTTACATGCGCTAAATGAGGCAAACACACACTCAGACGCAAGGTCTCCCTCTCTGCTGTGCACTCGCTAAATTACATAGTCACACAGCTTTTCGAAAACCGGGACATTGGAGAGTTTTCCCCGGACAGGTTATTAAAAAGAAGGACAATCCCGGTAAAACTGGGACGGGTGGGAACCCTACCTGCTTACCTTTAAAGCCCTCAATGGTCTTGCTCCACCCTACCTTTCTGAATTACTCTCTCCCTATACTCCTCCTCGTTCTCTTCGATCTTCAGATTGCAAGCTTCTGTGTGTACCCAGATTCCGACTATCATCTATGGGTGGCAGATCTTTCTCTGTTATTGCTCCCAAGCTATGGAACTCACTGCCCCCAGCCCTAAGAACAATAACATCACTTCAAGAATTCAATTCAAATCTTAAAACGCATCTCTTTGCTCAGTACCAATCATAATGTATGTCTTCTAATTCTTCTTCTTTTTGTCCTGTATATAACACTTTGAAATGTGCAACTGCAATTGCTGATGTTTTGGTCTGTAGCAAATAACTACTACCTATTTCTATGTTCTATTTAAGTGTTGAATGTCTGCTGTATTCTAACCAACCCAGGCTCATTGGAAATACGTTACTCTGCCTACATTTTTGCAAAACCTAAAATACGTAGCTGAAAGTACATTTCCCTGTGAAACATCCACTAGAGGCGCTATGTGGTATACAGCGAGTCATACTTGGCCCGTTTCAGATGCATGTTTATTAAAGTTTATAAAAGGGACAATATTAATAAAGGATGTTCAGACTTGTCAGCACAATATTTTTATTTCCCACCTTTTCCAAATTCATATCTTGATTGTGTTAGGTTTTGCTCATATTGTGAGACAATGTAATCAGAATTCAGAACTACAGTTGAAGAGAAACCTCTTTTATAAATATTTATTTATAATAAATAAATGCTTGAACATGACATGTTTTTCATGCAAAGGACTTAAATGATCAGCAAATTAGTTGCCAATTCATTTATTTTTGCTAATCAAATTGTTTCTTTTGAGACTTTTTGTTTATAACAATATTTTGTGATAAATGGCAGTGGATTATAAATAGAAAGTAAGATGAAAAAAATTAGATACCTAAAATATCTACTGCAAAACAGTGGGTGAGAGTGGGGCATTTTTGGCTTTGGCTCTATCATTCAAAAAATATTTAAGTTAGATGAATCATTTTTTTACACAATTAACACACACATCTCTGCTACAAATGAACACTTAAAGTTTGTTTGTGAGACCTACCATTATCATACAATTACACCGAAAGTTACAGGAGGGCAAACATTACCCCCTAGGTGGGGTTCATTGTAACAAACAGAGGGTTTGTTGTAACACCTGCTAAAAAAAATTATTAAAATTCAATAAAATTCTGTCTATATACTAAAGGTGGATATTGTTTATATATCTGCCTATAGATATCCACACATTCATCCATCCATCATCCTTCATTTAACCATCCTTGTATTATGCATTAATAAATAGAAATATATATATTTCAAAAGGGCTGCACAATTAAGACAAATTAATCATAATAGTGAGTTATTTCCTCTGATATTGTATTAACAGTTATCATTTTGATGAATAGTAGTTACATTGTTTTCATTTCATTATCATCGTATACCTGAGGCTTCATTGTAACACTGTGTGAAAACTAACCCAGCTTTGTAAAATGTTTTTAATCCCAGCTATCAGTTACAAGGACTTGCTGACATGTTTCAAATGCTGTTTTAGGTAAGACGACAGTGATTCAAATATTATAAGGTTGGATTTGGTGACTTACACACCCAACTCAGAAATGGAAAAAAACTTCCATGCCTCCAAAATATTAACCAAAACACATCAAAACTTTTCTCAGGAGATCTTGTAACAGTAAGAGAAAAATACCAAAAGCACAGATTGCTTGGCCCTGTATAAATATGTAATACATTTTCATTATTTTACTCTGAATATATGTAAGTAAATAATTTTTTTAATAACAATTATAAACGTTAAAGTAACTCTTATCTAAAATTGTAATTGAACATATGTGTGGTATTATTCATGTCTGGCATTCCACACAGTGGCGTGTTTACCCACCACGCAAACCACACAATTGCGTGGGGCCTCTCAAGCTTTGGGGGCCCCCTAGTGGCCACAAGTGAGTATCTCATTTAATGAGTTAATGATAGAAAAAAATCAACCATGAAGCGTTCGTATCCAAGCGGTGCTCAAAAACGAAAGAAAACGAAAGAAAAGAAATTAAACACTGAAAGTTTGCAAAAGCTTACAATGTTTTTTTCAACTAAAAATCAAAATGAAACATCTGAAGAGGAGGAAGACCCAGCAACGTTGCGCAGTGATCAGGCTGCTGCACCCGCACCTCTCCCTGCTGTTGCCGGTGGCAGCGAGATGAGCGCCCTGAGGCGGTCCTCTGTGACCGTGATAGCGTGCTGCCTTCGCACGATCTAGTGGTAAGCGAAATTGTGCTTTCTGATGACCCAGCGCTTTGGCCTGAGAAAATAACAGACCATCAAAGATGCAGCATTGTCAAAAGGGGACCAGTTCAAATAAAGGATTTAGATTTTCCTCAAAATTCTGACAAAATTCCCCGTCGTTTCACTGTGGACTTTTATTACAAAAAAATGAAAAACGAGGAGAAAATTCAGAGAAACTGGTTAGTTTATTCAGTCAGTAGTGATTCTGTGTTCTGTTTCTGTTGTAAGCTCTTTGAAACGCAAAGCACTTATTCGCTTAATAGTGGTGGATTTCGCTCGTGGATCAATATCCACAACCACTTAAAAGAGCACGAGAAAAGCAAGACGCATCGCGCAAATATGCAAAACTGGCGTGAACTTGAAGAACGACTGAAATCCGGGAAAACTATTGACAGCAAAAGTCAGGAATTGCATGCTCTTGAAATACAGCATTGGAAGGCTGTTTTAAGCAGAATAATTGCTATTGTCTGTCATTTAGCAGAACGAAACCAGGCACTACGAGGTCATTCAGAAAAACTTTTTGAGCCACATAATGGCAACTTTCTTGGACAGGTAGAGCTCATGGCTCAATTTGACCCTATAATGAGTGAACACCTCAGAAGAATTGAAAAAAAGGAGATCAAAGATCACTATTTAAGCAACATCATCCAAAATGAGCTCATTGCATTAGTTGGAGAGAAAACAAAGGATGCAATTCTTCAGAAAGTCAAAAATGTAAAGTATTTTTCTGTGATAATGGATTGCACACCAGATTTTAGCCACAATGAACAACTATCTATGGTGCTTCGCATTGTGAATTGTGAGTCATCAGTGGGAGCAAATATTGCAGAACACTTTGTTGGATTTGTCAGTGTGAATGATACCACAGGGAAAGGTTTGATACCCTAACTGAGCAGCTAGATAATTTCAAATTGAACATTTCAGATTGTCGTGGGCAGTCATATGATAATGGGAGTAATATGATCATGGGACACAAGCAGGGAGTGCAGAAAAGACTGCTTGAGATCAATAGTAAGGCTCTGTGTGTTCCCTGCAGTAGCCATAAACTGAACTTGGTTGTTGCGGATGCTGCCAAGTCATCTGTGCTTTCTATGACATTTTTTGGCATTCTTCAGCATCTATATAACCTCCTCTTCAGCTCATCAGTACAACGCTGGTCAATCTTGCAAAGCCATGTGCAGCTCACTGTCAAAAATCTGTCAACAACGAGATGGGAATGCCGCATAGACAGTGTAAAAGCACTATATCACCAGTTACCTGAGATGGTAGAGGCCCTAACAGCACTTGGTAAACATGCAGCAGAAAAAAAGGATGGAGAGACATTGTCTGTGGCAAAGAATCTGTGTAAGGATCTGACATCCTGGCGATTTGTTCTCTGCATTGTGATCTGGTACAATGTACTTTATCAGATTAATCGTGTAAGTAAACTTCTGCAGAGTCCAAAAATGTCAATTGATGTTCTCAAACGGGAAACAGACAATGTCAAACAATTTCTCCAGGTGTACAGAGAGGGTGGACTCTCATCAGCTCAAACAGATGCAAGAGAAATTGCTGAAAAGATGCAGATAGACATGACCTTTCCTGTTGCACGACAACGGAGAACAACACGCATGTTTCTCTATGAGGGAAAAGATGAGGCTCAGTTCACACCAGAGGAGCAATTCAAGCAAGATTTTTTTCTTCCTCTGCTTGCACTTAATAGTGTTAGTGAGAGGTTCACACAAATTGACTACTTTTTCTCTCTGTTTGGATTTCTATATTCAGCTGATAACATGAGAAAGGCAGCTCAAGAAGGCACTCTTGAAGAATCATGTAAGAAACTGGAGAAGACACTGGGAGACATTGACAGTCAGGACATGATTCTTGAAGTGAGGGCAGCTGTTCATGTTTTTCCAGATCATGTCTCTACACCTGCAGAGATGTTAGATTACATCTATAAGGAAAATCTCTTGGAGCTTTATGGCAATTTAAGCATTGCCTTGCGTTTACTGTTGACATTGCCTATCACTGTTGCCACATTGAAGCAAATTAAAACTTACCTGCGGTCCACAATCTCCCAGGAACGACTGAATGGCTTAGCAATGATTTCTATTGAACAAAGAGCAGAAGATCCCTGAACATAGAGGATATAATTAAGGATTTTGCTGAAGCCAAAATCAGAAAGGTTCAGTTCATCTGAAAGAAGTAGATCTTCGAATATGCAAGGCATTAGACAACAAAAGATGTTTGCTAGGTAAAACCAAAACCTTTAATTTATTTAAGGTAAATGATTCTGTATCATTTTGAATAGACACTATTTTTGTTTTATTTTTTTAAACCAAAAACTTTTGTCATATAAAACAATTTTGTGTTATGCAGTTGAAATAAATCTGGTTTATCTCTCTAGTTTGCAAGGTAAAACCAAAACATTTAATTTATTAAACCTAAAGTATTGTGTATCATTTTGAACACTATTTTTGTTTTATTATTTAAACCAAAAAGTTTAAAACTATTTTGTGTTGTGTTATGCAGTTCAAAGTTAAATAAATCTCTCTTTCTTAATTCGTTATCCTCAATTTTAATGATGTGCAAATTAAAGGGAAATCAGAGGCAATGTTGGGGCATTGGGGGCCCCAGGTCATTGGACTTTGCTAAGGGCCCCCAAAATGGTAAACACGCCACTGATTCCACATAGTTTTAGTAGACTTACCTATGTTAAACCAGTGCTCCAAAAATCTTTAAATATAATGCCTTTGGGAATTTCATAATGGCAAACAGCACTAACTCTCTACCTTATGATCTTGCATGGGACACTTCTTGTCTGCTGTGTAATTCATGACAAATACAGGGTTTTAAAAAAATACAAAATAAAAAAAAAACACTAAAAGAGACTGGGTACTGTGCAAAAACTTTAATAAAGAACAGCAAGCAAAGACAAAAATAAACAATTGAAGGGTGCTTGATAATGTACAGGTGTAGGCAGTCATGCTGAAAGCTGGTTGGGATGTGGGGACTTGTGCTGGAATTCGCGGGCAGGCTCCCATGTGTCATCCCAGGTTTTGCCACTGTAATATCAAAGTGCAGATAATGTCATTAGAAAACATCATTGTTAAAGGAAAACATCATTGTTCTCCTCTACTAGACCTAATTCCAGCATCATCCTAATATGATACATTCTGAAAAAACAGAGGTATTAATTATTGGTAAAAAAATCCCTTAGATCCCAACTTAGATTAATTAATATACACATTCACGAGGCGCTGTACAAAACTTAAAAGTGCAGGCATTGAAAAAAGATATGTGTGTATTAATTTGTCTAAGTTAAGGTAAGAGCATAGTAAAATATTACTATTTTATTAAAGGAAATTGTAATATTTTACTGTGTTTTTACTACTTGTTACTTTAATGCTTAGAGAGGACATGTCCTATATATAGTTATATGAATGTGCACTTTAGCAGATTTTAGTTAATAGGTTATACTCTTACTAACAACAAAATAAAAATACCCATTGCCATTATGCCATATATTACAAATGCATACTTTTCATTGTCTCATTAGAAAACAAGCAGGACAGCTCTCCGAAGGCATCAGCATAAGCTGAAAAAGATTTCCAATGATGGTCCATCTCTGCAACAAGAATCTTCTGCTCCTCCTGAAGTCTCCAAACTGACACTGTCCTTAGATCAACAGAGTCTGGAATGCAATTATGAGAAAGTCTTAAGTCATTGGGTTTTCATGGCCTCTAGGTTTTGTAACTGGCTTTGCAGAGCTTTTTTGGTCTACAATGACAAACATTCACAGATAGCAAGAAACAAAACCAAATCTTTAATGCACAGCTTCAAACACTACTAACACACAATTCAAAACATCTACCACAAACTCTACTGATGTCATTACCTTCTGATATAAGTGAGATGGCCAAATTGTCAAACTTTTGCTGATTCCAGCCCATGGCCATGAGGGTCGGCAGGTCTGAGCATCCTGCAAACACAGAAAATATTATGTCACCATATTATTCCCCCTATTTATTATATGATTATATAACTAGTGCAGTATTGCACCTGCTAGTGCAGTTGTTTTACCTGCTTTTGACTTGGGTTTTGTGGTCACTGCGATAGAGAGGAAGGCATTGCACTGTTTTACCTCCTCTCCTAGTGTTAATCCAGCAACATCCTGATATGCCATACTCCATTTCACCTGGTTAAAAATTAGGAAAGAAAGAAAGAACCTGGGGCGGGATTCACAAAACATTCTTAAGAAGAAAAATCTTCTTAACTGCCATTTTTATCTTAAATTCAAGCTTAAGAAAAAAGTTAAGAATATTTTGTATTCTCAAAAAAGCTTCTTAAGAAAGTTCTTATTTTTTTCCTTAAGTATGTCTTTAAGAAAAAACTTAAGAAGAATTCCAATTCTCGAAAAATAAACTGTCTTAAATAACATCTTAAAGTTAGGATAACCTTACAGTAGTCTTAAATCTCAAAATGTAAGATGTTTTATAAGTTAATGTGATTGTTTTAAATGTGACATGTTGTTTGTAGTCTGAAATGGCAATTTAATCAGTTTACTTCACATAGATTAGTTTAAAGAGGAATTCCACACTCATATAATGAAGTTTAATGGCTACTCAGTATATGAAACACAAATAAGTATTAGTGATATTAGCAAACATTTAACTTCCTCCGTAATAGCCTACATTCATTGTAAAATTACTTAAAAGCTAAAAGTCGCTCTAAGCGGGAGGCGAACCGGTAATCGCTCCGTCATGTGAGTTGAGGGCTCCGAAACCGCGGGCACGCTTCACCCTCCGCGTCCGTCTCTTGACGCGTGAGCGCGGGAGACGAAGCCGTGGGCAGGGAGATGAAGCAGGCACACCCGGAGCGCTCGACCCGCATGACGGACCGATTGGGACATTATGGAATTATACGCACCGCACCGCCTTAAAGACTAGCTGGCCTCTGTTACAACAGCGAATAACATCTTGTAATTGTCCTAATGCATCACTCGTTTGTATCGCGTTAATGATCGCAAGCTAGCCAAAATAGTAATGGATAAGTGTATTGTTACCTCATTAGCAGGGTATCTTATTTCATTTAAAAGCTTGTCATTTTATTCTTAAGACACAAATTTAAGATATTCTTAAGAAAAAAATTGAGAACTTCTTAAGAAATGTTTGAGAATTCCACTTAGGAACATTCTTACGCAATTCTTATAATTTATCTTAAGAACTTTCTTATTTTTTGTCTTAAGAATGTTTTCGTGAATCCGGCCCCAGATGTTTAATTTATTTTCTATCACACAGCAACTTTTCCTTACCTCACATTTAAAATCATGGGCTTTGGTATGAAATACTAAAAGGAAATGAATGTTAAGAAGGTGTTGGAGCTCACATCTATGCTAAATTGTTGGGAATTAAGTATGAAAAGATATTTAAGATTCTGCTTTAACAGGACAAAACAAAGTTCTTTACATTCTTACCATTAATTGTGACCACAGCAATTGTCTTTCCTGGACAGACCCTTAATGACTCTGGTGAACAACCACAGATTTTGTCAGTCATTTCCACAGGTACAAGACGCACTGAAAAACATCATACAGTAGAGGACAATTAATATCATTTCTTTTGACTGAGTAATATAAGATTGTAATGGATCAATAGTGGTGAAGCACATTGTTGAAAAAGTACATGAGAATGTACATTTTTAAAATGCTGACTGACACGGTGTATCCACATACATTCAACATCAAACAAAAATGTATAATTGAGATAGTAAAGCATATTACTGTAGCTTAACTATTCTGAAAATTATATATGATGTACGTACACAAAACTTACCACAATGGGAAAGAGCCGTATCCACCACAACAGTTGTTAAAGGCAATGGCTGGAAGAATTCAGCAGTCATGGCATCTATGCTATGGAGGACATGTCTGGTGTGCATGATGACGTCACATTCAGCACAGAAGAAGGGGCGAGGTCAACAGTCACAACACTGGATAACAGCTGGACTTCTCCCACAAACATTTTCTTGTGCCACAGCCGTGTTCAGCAGACGGGGTCTCTATGCCCTCCACCTCTCTGAAAAGAGACTTTGACGTGTGCTCCAGTTTGAGGAAGCCAGAAGAGGATCTCTTGGGGGGGATCCAGGAGGTGATGCCTCTGAGAAATTGTTCAATGATCTTGTAGAAAACACTAAAATAGTTAAAATAGTATACAAAAACAATACTTTTATATTTCCCTTTATACATATATATATATTTACAGCATCTAAGTGTACTTCATGTGTAAAAGGTCCAGTATTCAAGCTAATTTAAGAAAATAAACTATGTATTTATTTACATTATAACCCACTGTCATATTCTGTATATGTACAGATATAAATGATCATTTAAACACACTGAAGTACACCAACAGTCTCTGGAGCAAAGCCAACCTCACAATGAGTGTCAAGAACATTGGGAGGATCAGTGTTCCGAATGTGATCTGCTTAAGAGGATTAAAACAACACAAAGCAACATTTATATATAACATACAATATAATATACATATTTACAAATTCCAACTTGTCCTAAGGCTAGTGGCACAGTCTGGTTACAGTCTGTAATGGTGCAAGCTCACTGTTTAACATTATAGCTTGAGAGAAAAAGTAGAACACTTTATTTTCCCAAACCCTTATGTTAACAGTCCAATAACTGTATGGTTATCTATGCGTCATGCAGATGATGACAGCAAATAAGAATGCTCAAATAGAACCGATTGTAAAGAAACAAGCTGATTGGCTATTGACAATAGCCTTAGGGGTCAATCACACCAAACGCGTTTTAAACGTGTGGAAACGCAAGGGCGCAAATTGCTAGGCAACCACAGATGCAACTGTCTTGTCAATCAAACATTGAAGCGTGAGCACTCTTTTGCTGTTATGACAGATATTAGCAGAAACTTTACAAAGAGGGCACTTGCTCTGGCCTTGATGCGGGGTGAGAGTGCACAAACATGCAGGAAATGGTGAGTGACCCCTTCACTACAACGGAAGGCCCGCCTCTCCCCTCATTCGATTGGACAATGGAAAGACGCGAATGACGTCGGACGCTTTTCCGCTCTCAGCTCCTTCAAACAGCACGTGCTGCGGCCAGCAGCAAAAAACGCAAAGGCGTTCGGCGCAAATAAACAGTGTGCATAACGCTTACTGCCCATAGAATATCAATTTAAAAAATGCATCTACAACTGCCATAAACACGTTTGGTGTGATTGGCCCCTTAGAAGTATTCATTAATTTTATACACCTGCAAGTACCCAAACAGTGTAGATCATAAAAATATATTTTAAAATGTAAACAATACTGACCTTTCCTTGGTTGAATACTGCTTGACCTTGCATAGACAATATTTCCCATCAATGTCTCTTTTCTCTAATGCACCCTCGGCTCAGGTGTCTTCACTGGCGCTGCTGCTTCCTCTTCTTGCAGCTCACCAAGAGAGTCATCAGGACTTTGGAGCTCATCCTTCAGTTCTTGACCATCAACCAAGTTATCCAAGATCATGAGATGATATTGGAGCTCTGAATGGATGGACATGTTGATGGGCAGAAACACAAACAGACAGAAAGACTCACAACAAAGAGAACAACAGATAAAACAAATATAAATGTAAACAGAGAGTGCTACAGTGAGACTGACAAGTACAGTTTAACAAAACACATGTGACTATTAAAAGTGCCTTTGTTTTTGGTTTGTTTGTGGTGGTGGATTTGAAGCCTGCAAATTTGAAGGACATAAACAGAAAATAAATAAATAACTAATAATACACACACGCACTAACGCACGCACACAAGTCAACATAATAACTTAGTTGCGAGCTAGTGTAATATAGGTAACATATCACTACTGAAAATATTGCATTTACCTGTATCTTGCTGCAGGATTAACTTATACACTACAAAATTAATTGAATTAAGTTAGCTAATTTTTATATTCCCTACCGGAAAATCCAGCTAAGACCAGCATAAGCTGGTAGCTGGTTTAAGGTGGTTTAAGCTGGTCCTCCCACCCTGGCAAACCTACAAGCTGGTGGGTCAGCTGGTCAAGGTGACCAAAACACAGCTTGCTACACCAGCAATACCAGTTAAAACTAAGCTGGGAGACCAGCTAAAACCAGCTTATGCTGGTCTTAGTAGTTTTTTTCAGTAGAGTAGACATCAGACTGCCCTTTAACTTTCATACTTAATGCAAAGGTCAACTACGATAAAAAAAATGGGTAACACTTTACAGTAAGGTTCATTACATAACATTAGTTAACTACATTATTTAATATAATTAATATAACATGATCCTAATAATTAGCCTGCACATGTGGTGCAACAAAGTTATTTGTTTATTGACTTGTTGTAAGAATTAATTCTTTCTTGGTTCCCCACACCCACTGGTTTCTTATTTTATAATGCAGTAGTTTAAATATTTCATACCATACTTTGTATTCCTCATATTTTTATGATTGAGCAATAATCACTTTTTTACATATTTTATCCTTAATGCAATAAGATTTTGTAACTTCTCTATATGGTTTCGAATCTATGCTATAAGTGAATTATTTCTGTTAGAGTCAGCATTTGTTGTCCTCGAATGTACCCAAAGTCCCTAGGTGAACTTCTCCTTATTATTGAGTGTTAGTCCAGTCACGTAGGCATATCAAATCTCATGACTTCTATATCCTTGGGGATACTTCTCCAAACTATGAAGCTTCCTTATGCTTATTATAAAATTGTCTATACTGCCAAAAACACTGGACACAAGTTAGGCATTTGATACTACTGGAGGGATTATGTGACTAATGCAAGACACCTGGGTGAGGGATCTAAATTAGTCTCAGGTGACTAAGACTTCCTCTTTTTACCAATATATATTGTGATGCTCTATCAGTAAATGTTTGGCTATGATTGGGACAGAACCTTGTGTCTACGTCTTTCATAGCCCCTGATCAGACTCTCTGCCACTCGGCTCAGACCTCCAAGCAGCAAAACATATCTCTAGACCTGATTAGAAAATACAATCTAACACTTGTATTATTTACCGTCCTAAGATTGCCGCATGCATTTGAATCTTTCAAACACAACTTATTGTCATGATAATTTTTATTATTTTTTTGGCCGTGTAAATGTAAGAATCCATCTCAACTTACCGAGTGGAATATCGCAATGGACGTGGTCGTCTCGTTCGATGACGTCAGAGTTATTAAATTACAGGATTTTAAATAAACAAATTAATAATCATATAACACATAAACTAATCAAACACAATCGCAATATAGTAAAATGTATATTTATATCTATATTTGTTAACATCAACGAGCCTCTGATAAAAATTATTTACCATCCAGCATGGTAACTTACGTCTAATCAAAGCTAACTTACCTAACAGTTAGATGAGCTGAAAACGCTTAAAATGCTACTCTCACGCGCCGTGGAGCATTGTTAAAGTCACTTCTGAGTGTTGTTTTACCTGCAGATGATCGCTGTTTTAATAAAACTCCTCTCTGAATGTTGTTTTACCCGCATTTGAGCGTAAACTCACCGCTGAATGCTACTGAACCTGCAGCGTTGTTTAACTCACCGCAGACCGCGCTAGTTGATACCTATTTGACCTATCAGACTGCGAGGGAATATTAACATTTAAAACCCAGTTGAATGGCCAGATGAAGATGATCCGGGTCATAAAAGAACAGATCAATTGAGATTATGGGGGTCAATAAAATATATTTTTTGTACCAGGGTAATTGTAGCCGGGTGTCCACTGCTCACTAACTTTACGTTTCACCGAGTACATAAAACAATCACCTGACTGAAACATACATATCGTTACGTTCTGGCAAAACTTTATTATCTTTTGATATTATCTATTCGGATTAACAGTTACAGTTAACTCATAGCATACTCGAGTCTCGGTAGTGAGACACCTAGACCCATGTAAAATATTTGGTCTGGCTGTTCAAGAATAGTTTTGCCATATAGTTTTGTGCGGTTTGGTACGTATTACGTAATCAATGCGATATCATTATTGTGCGATTCCCTGCCGTTTAATTTCATCAAAACACAAAAAACGAAAACATACAAATGCATTTTTATTATAAATTGTTCCGTTTGCGAGGCAATACCATACTCTTTCGGTAACTTACCTCGAGTAAGTGCGATGACCTCAAGGAAGTGCGATCCAGAAGATATGTGCTCTTGGCACCTCAAAAACATGGAAATAATTACTAATTGATGTCAAAATGAGTGTATGCTGACAAGTCTGAACATCCTTTATTAATATTGTCCCTTTTATAAACTTTAAATAACATGCATCTGAAACGGGCCAAGTATGACTCGCTGTATACCACATAGCGCCTCTAGTGGACGTTTCACAGGGAAATGTACTTTCAGCCACGCATTTTAGGTTTTGCAAAAATGTAGGCAGAGTAACGTTTTTCCAATGAGCCTGGCTTGATTCTAACTGTCTTTGTAAAGCGTCCTTGAGCATTGGAAAGGCACTATAGAAAATAAACATATTATTATTATTATTAGTGTGTTATCCAGTCTGAAGTCTTGTGTGTGTTAAGTTTGTGTATTTAGATCCTGTTTCCTGTTGTTTGCCCCCCTGTTGTTTGCCCCCTCGAGGGCTTTTGTTTTTGTTAATTATTAAAGTGTTTTCTGTTCACCCCACGACATCGTCTGCGTTTGGTTTCATCCGTCCCGTGTCCCTGACAGCTACAAAGTCCTTAAGTCCTATTTTCCCTTAAAAACTTAAGGGACTATAACAGGTCCCTTAATGTCACACGTATGTATTGGTATGTAAAGACAGTTTAAACAAATTTGTAAAAAGTTTTTTTTTAGATAATTCCTGCCTATCCTGCCTTTAAAGCACCACTGTGTACTTTTTTTTGGTTAATTCTTAGCAAAAACCCATGTTTTCTTTCAAAAGTATGTGCTCATTCATGTGTAATTACTTCCACCCCACTAATCAAAGAATTCTCGTATAGAATCTGCTATTTAAAATACATACCGTCGAATCTCTCTCTGGCTGAATCCATGTTGTGACTCCATCTTTGAAATACATTCGCCGACGAGGGACATTCCTGAAATTCAAGCTCCGCCTTTTGCGCTTTCACGCTGGCAGCTAGCTGAAGCCTCCCGAGGTTGCATGTGTAGGCGGTATACGTCATCAAGACAGTCTTATTTCAGAATATTAACAATTATAAAGCTGACAATTATTCTTAGTTAATTGTAACTTGATGTAATATGCTTATGACTTGCGAATGTAATGCTTAGTTAATTTGAATAAACCAGGCTTGATGACGTATGCAGCCTGGATATGCGACCTGCGTAGACTGAATCCTTCGGATTTTACAACAGCCGCACGCCGTGATAAACCTGCGATCTAATGCTTTGATTTGAAAGCCTGTTGAAGACATATTCTCGAGGACATTAAAACAAGTCGCCAAGGAAGCGAAACGGGGATTTTAAACGACAACGCGAAAGGAAAAACATCACGACCAAAGTCAATATTGGAGTTAGTTTTCCAAGATGGGGCTCAATAGACACTGAAGTTGCTGCTTTTTATCTTCACCACAGTTAATTCAGCATATTCGTTTAAATCTATACAGTCTATGTTGTAAACTTGAAGTTTTATAGTTCCTTGGCTAACTATAGCATGGTTATGCAGTTAGTGTAAACACGCATGTGGTTTAATGTGTTCGAACAGCCACACCCCATCTCTCCGCCCATTTATGTAATCTGAGGTACTGAGATAAATGTTTTTCATCTTTTCTGACCTCTAGCACAAACACACGGTGACAGCCCTATTTTTAGCCTTTCATTGATAAAAGCGTCTGATCTGCGCGTCTTTCGTTTCATTTTACAAGCGTGTGAAAGTTGAGCAATCTTATTTCACTAATATCAGAGATTAAAGCTCTTACATATACACGGACATGTAACGTTTACTTAAAACATAAGCATTGGACAAAAAAATGGACAAAAAGAGACGGATTTAAACACCAAGTGTAAACGTGATGTGTCTCTCTCGTCCACTTGTGATCCGATCGATGAAAACACATCTAAATACCAAGTGTAACAGTCCCTGGGATATTTTTCCTCGCGTGGATGAAAAAGGAGTGTCTTAGCTACGTATATGGTTGCTTTTTGTATGTGATTTTAAGCGGACATATCATGACAATCAGACTTTTTACATGTTTAACATACATCGGTGTGCTTTGACGGATCACAGGCAAAGTACATTGCAAATTGTTCATTTTTTTCATTGCTTTTGCTTTGTAGCTACTGGAAGCCATGTTAACCTTGGCATGACAGGGCCACCGTACTAGTTAAAACGCGTTCCGAATGGGGGGGGGGCTAGAAAGTAATATTCAGTTGGTTGTCATATGGAATTTTACCGCTAGATGGGAGTAGATCCTACACAGTGGGGCTTTAAGGTACAATAATGTTTAAAAAAGCTTTGCACTTGGTCTCACTAGATCTGTATCATTGAGGACAATTATTTTGTTTATTACTCAAAAATAGTTTGTGTTTTTAGATAACACTTCAACTCAGCTATGAGGCAGATACAGAGATGGTGGGGAATAACAGCAGGCCAGAGACGAAGTGATGACAGAATACAATGAAAATGGTTTATTGAATAATCTTACATCGCATTTTAATGCTCATTCTGACATTGTCTGACTACAAACAGAGTTATGCACTGTAATAAAACATAATGGACAATTACGGTAATTTTCTTTTAATTTTACACACAATCCCTTTACCCCAAAACACAACTTAATGAAGTAAAACTAAACGTACCTATACATATAAGTAAAACAGCTCTAAAACAATATGGAAAATTGCTTTATTTTAATACAACACATATTTTTGGGATTTTATTAGTGTGTAACCAATGAAAACAATTAACATTTACTGCTTTACAATGATTTAGGATGTTGTTAAAAATCTTTAAATGGAAACTATATATTATATATTAAAGTAAAGATTTGTAAATACAAAGGATTTTAACTCACAAAAAAAGCATAAGGATTTTTATTAAGAGAGGACCAGTTAAATGTCCTCACAACTTGGTTATCATACAGTAGTATTACGAATGTTAGTGTGGAAATATGACCCTTTTGAATATAGTGTTTTTGTTATACAAACAAACACAGGTCTTTGACAAGTTATAATGTATTGTTATATACTATAGTGTACTGTATGTATTGGGTGCATATATACAGTACTGTGCAAAAGATGTTTTAATGTCCATATTTATTTTCAATCTATTTTATTAAGATACAAACAGAAAATACAGAAAATATGTAAAAAAAATAATTTTCAGGACTAAATGTCTTCTTAAGGCATCGTCTGTGTTTAGAGTGACCTCTCTCTTGGCACTAAACACATCTTGAGCGTTTTTGAGCAGAATAAAGTAAAAAGATTAATTTCTTTAAAATTAGAAATTAGGATGTGTGTGTGTGTGTGTGTGTGTGTGTGTGTGTGTGTGTGTGTGTGTGTGTGTGTGTGTGTGTGTGTGTGTGTGTGTGTGTGTGTGTGTGTGTGTGTGTGTGTGTGTTGCTATATATTACATAAGGTCCTTGTTTTGAGCCTCGGCTGAGTCAAGAGGCCTCCGTGTGTCAGCATGAGTTTCCACCAGGTACTCCGGTTTACTCACTGTTAAAAACATGCAAGTCTAGCTGAATTGGAGATGCTTAAAATGGCCCTAATTTGAATTTTGTATAATTTCTCTTACCATGAATATCTAGCCGTAGGTGCTGTAGTGGCACTAAACAATAATAAATAATATAATCCTTACTTAAACAATTAACTAAATGCAAATGTTTTTTTTTTACTTTAGGCATTTATGTTGGTTACGAATATGTTACGACTTACTTGCATCTTTTGCCTATAAAGAAACACAGTCCTCCAGCCAGAAGAGCAGCTCCAAGAACACAGAAGACTGGAATCAGGATGTGGTTGACATCAGTTTGTTCTGCTAAGATCACAATAACATAATTTTATAAAAAACATCAAAAAAGCTTTTGTGATAATGATATATGGAAGGTTGTGTCTAAGGGTCCTATTTTAACGAGTTAAACGCATTGTCTAAAGCGCACAGCGCAACGTCTAAATGGGCGTGTCCGAATCCACTTTTGCTAATTTAACGACGGGAAAATGGTTTGTGCGCCGAGCGCATGGTCGAAAAGTGTTGGCACAATTTTTTTAATGAGAAATGGGAGTATTTCGGGCGTAACGTGCAATAAACCAATGAGAGTCTCAGCCCTCAACCCCTTTAAAAGCCTGTTGCGCTGGCGCTATGTCTAATCCCTATTTAGATGACGGACTTTGTAAACTGAAAAACTAAGCGAAAGAAGAAGATCCCCAGTTTAAGATTAATGTTAAATAATTGTGTTGTTTTCACTTGTATTGAAATTGTTATTTTTTGGATTAAAACCTTTAAAACACATTTTCTTTTAGTCATGGAAGTAAAAAAGCAGGCTTTTAGTTGCTTTAAATGTATGGCTATCCAATATCATCAAAAAATAATTTACAAGTATGTAAGAAAAGGTTTGTACTATAAAAATACTTTATTTGTAACAAACAGGAGATAAAGTATTTACAAACCTCTCTCCTTTCAGAACTTGGACAGTGTCACAAGATTTTTTAAGCATTACTTAAAAATGTTTGTCATCTCACCATATCCACAGGTACAGAGTCATCATATACAATAAATCCGTGAGGTAGCATTAAAAAACATTTGAAAACAGATGCATTTGTTTAAAGCAAAGCATTTATTTATTTATCAGGCTGCAGGTGAAGCAGCTCTTTGTGCCTTCTAACGTCATAATTAGTCCTCATTTATGTCCAAGAGACTCAATAATAATCTTTTACATTCAATCCTTTAATCTTTCATATTTAAAAGCATTTTTGTGCTGCTCCGCATTCATGTATGTGTTAAGCAAACCCGCGTTGTCGTCCCGGTTAGGCGCTTATTACTAATGCGCTCTTTAAATAACAAAAAAACATATTGACTTTAGACTTTAGAGCAGGTTTTTGTTGGTCAATGGCGTAGTCTATTTTAGTTGCCTCAAAATAGCAACGCGCCAACAATGCGCCTGAACACACCTCGTTTTCAGACCAGAACGCCCATGGGTGCAAAAGGGGGCGCAAATGCATTTTCTATTTAAACAACGCGGGGCCAAAAAAAAAATTATAATTGCGCAGGGTGGAAACTAGCATGACACTTGCGTCGCGCATTGCGCTGCATTGCGCCGGGTGTAAGATAGAGCCCTAAAGCTTTAAAGACTATTTGAAATAGTTGTGTATGAGTCCCATGGTTGTAACAAGTAGCAAAGATCAATCTCAATCAGCCACTCTTAGGGTGTTTTCACATATACACTGTTTAGGTCGGCCCAAATGACGTGTCGCTCCGAGTACGGTGCGTTTGGGTCAGTGTGAACACAACAGCCGCACTCGGGTGCGCACTCAACGGCCGCTCCAAGACCGCTCTAAACAGGTGGTCTCGGAGCGGGTGTCGCCGAACTCTGGGGCGACCCACCTGTGGTGTGAACACTGCCGGACCTCGGACCGAACCAAATACAGGAAGTTCTCCCCATGTTTGAGCCACTGGGCTTCCGTTGTGACGTGACTGAGCCGGGTGTTATATTGTGGGTTAACAACAAACAAGCCAATCTGGTCCGTTGCAGAGAGATTCGCTGTCTCCTTTACGTTTGAGCTGATGATTTTATAAATGCATAGCTGTCTTCCACACACAAATAGTGACATTACGGGCTTTTTAGCAAACGGCTCCGTGAGAAAGGCTTTAATAGAACAGCTACGCAATTTCGCGTTAAAGCAAAGAAACTTCGCAAAGACGTGCATCGTTTATCTCCACATCTTGATAGCTGCGCTCTCCCTGTCAGGCTGGTTGTCATGGAAACGTGGGGGTGGTCATGAGACGGTAAGAGCTGTCAGAGACCAATGACAGCGCTGACCGTTGTCACATGGCATACGGTGCGGCATTTTGAGTAAAGTAAAAAATATATATATGTGAACACGGACCGCACTAACTGAAAAATGATACAATGTATTTTGGTGCGCTCCGAGGCCGCACCACGGTGCGCACCAACATATGTGAAAACAACCTTAGAGTGGAATACGAGAGCAACTTTACTGCTCAGGACAGACCAGGAACTCATGCATAACCAAACATTATGCTGGGGTATGTGCTGGAATCTCGAACATGTTACTAAATTAAAAAACAATGCAACCTTAATGATCTACTGTAGATCTCAAAATGTATAAACATCTTGCAGATTTTTTTGTCATACCTTTCACAAAGATGGGACGGATGGCTGCAAATTTATCCCTGACACCATGATAACTGACTGTACACGTGATATCGCTGTGATCGTCATCTTTTGTGGGTGTGAAGGTCAGAATAGACTCAACTTCCCAGTTCCCATGACCAATATCCTTAAAGCTCATCATGTTATGGCCATTGTGATTCCAGGTGAGAGTGGGCTGGTATGAGGGGCAGGTGTGCCTGACAGAGCATCTGAAGATCGCAGGATGACCCTCCTGTACAGCCTGATCAGAATGCAGCTCCGGTTGTGAGGCTTGCTCTATATATAGTTTGTAAATGATAAGATGCGTATCTCAGATAGTATATGAAAGTAGAAACCAGCGTTTAATACAGTACCACAATTCAAAAAAATAATATTTTGCATGTAGATTGTTATTAGTGAAGTTTCATGTTGAAAAAACTAGAAAATCTAATGGTTTTCATTAAAACAAATTATACATTTTATATTATTACCATTAAATGCATAAGAATTTCTTTTTTTCTCAGAAAGTTTTATGAATACAAAAATGCTTACCAATCATATTAATGTGTACACAATTGTCCACAAAGGAGTATTTGTCTTTTTCTGATGTCTGTAATTCAACTCTAAAACAAAATGGGCCGTTGTCATGGCCTTTGACTTCATCGATCTCCAGTGAGCAGTTTAATGCACCCAGTCGTCCAACCAGTCTGGTGCGACCCTTGAAATTGTCCACAATGAGTGTTTTATCCTCAGAATAGACGTAATCATCCCATTTGTCTTTTTTGTGCCAAATACCTCTCGTACGAGCAGAGGGCTGTCTTGTTCCCGGGTATTGGAATGAACAGGGCAACACAACACAAGATGAGACCAAAGCCTTCATTTCGTGCTCTACTTTTACCTTCCAAACATCAGCAAACACGAAAACCCAAAAAACTAAAAAAAAAAAACATTTTTTGAATTAAAATCTGTTAAAATAAGTGATGGATCAAATGAGGTTAGGAAAATGAAATACAGGTATGTTAAAAGAAGTAGTTGTAAAGTTACACAAAATATAAATAATGTAACCATTCAGAGCATGGATGTAATGTTATACAGTCATACTTTAAAGCCAATAACTTTAACCGTGACATTACCCTCCCCTCTACGAGTGGCTACCAGACACTCACATAAAACACAACAAAAACAAAGTCTGGTAGCAAGAGTCCAAGGGAGGGGTGGAGGGCTTGGGGACCCTGGTGAAGCCGGCAGCCGCCGGGACGAAACCAACAGGACGGTGGGCCGGACAGCGCCAGGAGAACCGGAGCGATCGCTCCGAGAACCGAGGCAGACGAATTACCCCCCTTCTGGGAATCGTCGACGATGATGTGCCCCCCGGAAATCATCTCCCGTCCCCTCGCGGAAATGGAGACCCTCACTCGGTAGCCACCCCGGGGAAATGATCGGGCGTGGTCCGTTCCGGATCCCCCTACGAGCGGGACGGTGGTCCTCCGAGGGACTGTCGACGACGACTCAACCGTTGGGGGACCGCCTGGGCCGATCCTCCTCCTGCAGGCCCGCAGAAGCGAGCGATCGCTCACGGTGGTCCCCAAGAGACATCGGGCCGATGGGGAATGAACCCCGATGTCACTACTCCCCCTCGACGAAACTCCTGGGGGAGCTGCCCTCCGTGAACTTGCTGCGTCCAATGCTGGCTGGATCATTCTGTCATGACACGGAAGGAGAGACAGGACGCAATCGCAAAGTTCGAAAATAAATAACATTTAATAATAAAACACGAGGGATAACATGGTGAACACAGGAACATCCAAGACAGGGAACAGACAAGGTAGCAATGACAATGATCCAGCCATGAGTGTGACACAAACACTGGTATAAATACACAAAGACTAATAACACACAGGTGGAATGAATGATGTGATAATTAACAAGTGTCCAGGTGATGACAATATAGAACAGACACAAAACATGACACGGATCACCGTGACATAACCCCTCCCTCTACGAGTGGCTACCAGACACTCACATAAACACAAAACAAAAACAAAGTCTGGTAGCGAGAGTCCAAGGGAGGGGTGGAGGGCTTGGGGACCCTGGCGAAGCCGGCAGCCGCCGGGATGAGACCAACAGGACGGTTGGCTGGACTGCGCCAGGAGAACCGGAGCGATCGCTCCGAGAACCGAGGCAGACGAATTACCCCCCTCCTGGGAATCGTCGACGATCAGATGCCCCCGGAAATCATCTCCCATCCCCTCGCGGAAACGGAGACCCTCGCTCGGTAGCCACCCCGGGGAAATGATCGGGCGTGGTCCGTTCCGGATCCCCCTGCGAGCAGGATGGTGGTCCTCCGAGGGACCGTCGACGACGACTCAACCGTTGGGGAACCGCCTGGGCCGATCCTCCTCCCGCAGGCCCGCAGGAACGAGCGATCGCTCACGGTGGTCCCCAAGAGACATCGGGGCTGATGGGGAACAAACCCCGATGTCACTACTCCCCCTCCACGAAACTCCTGGGGGAGCCGCCCTCCGTGAACCTGCTGCGTCCAATATGGCCGGATCATTCTGTGATGACACAGGTGGAGTGACAGGACGCAAACCCAGAGTTCAAAATATAAATAACATTTAATGATAAAACTGGAAATAATAACACGAGGAGTAACAGGTAACCAAACACAGGAACATCCAAAACAGGGAACAGACATGGTTGCAATGACAATGACACTCTATTGGCCACCGGTGTAACAGAAACAAGGCATATAAATACAAAGACAATTAAACATAAGACAGGTGTGGTGTATTGGCTTAATGAGTCAATGAGAGTCCAGGTGAGACGGATCAGTGCAATACACAAAACATGACACGGACTAGCCGTGACATAACCCCTCCCTCTACGAGTGGCTACCAGACACTCAAATAAACACAAAACAAAAACAAAGTCTGGTAGCAAGAGTCCAAGGGAGGGGTGGAGGGCTTGGGGACCCTGGCGAAGCCGGCAGCCGCCGGGACGAGACCAACAGGAACGGTTGGCCGGACTGCGCCAGGAGAACCAGAGCGATCACTCCGAGAACCGAGGCAGACGAATTACCCCCCTCCTGGGAATCGTCGACGATCAGCTGCCCCCGGAAGTCATCTCCCATCTCCTCGCGGAAACGGAGACCCTCTCTCGGTAGCCACCCCGGGGAAATGATCGGGCGTGGTCCGTTCCGGATCCCCCTGCGAGCAGGATGGTGGTCCTCCGAGGGACCGTCGACGACGACTCAACCGTTGGGGGACCGCCTGGGCCGATCCTCCTCCCGCATGCTCGCGGGAGCGAGCGATCGCTCACGGTGGTCCCCAAGAGACATCGGGGCTGATGGGGAATACACCCCGATGTCACTACAACCCCCTCGACGAAACTCCTGGGGGAGCCGCCCTCCGTGAACCCGCTGCGTCCAGTGCTGGCCGGTAGATTCTGTCACGACAGGGTTGGAGAGGGTTGTAAGGACAGGACGCAAACGCAAGGTTCCAAATATAAATAACATTTAATAATAAAAACACGAGGGCAGACATGGTGAAGGCAGGAACACAGGAACATTAACACAGGAACATTAACACAGGAACAGACAGGGTATCAATGACAATGATCCAGCAGTGAGCAAACAGAAGACAGAGGTATATATACACAGAGACTAAATGACAAACAGGTGTGATGAGGCAGGTAATTAATCAATGAATGTCCAGGTGATAACAATCGGAACAGAGACAAGACATGACACGGATTAAAGGCGGAGTCCACGATGTTTGAAAAACGGTTTGGAAAGTAGACGGGCCGACTACCAAAACACACTTATAGCCAATCAAATCAAATCAAATGCCGGGTTGCGTATGTGTGGGGCGGGTCTATCAACAGAAGGTCCAGATTCTATTGGGGTAGGGGCGTGTTTGTTTAGGTGATTTCAAATATCAACATTGGCTTTCAAACATCATGGACTCCGCCTTTAACCGTGACAACGACATCACATCATGACTGACAAATTGGGAACGCGTCTCGCGGGACCAATCTACTTCGAGAAACTTTGAAAATGCCAATGAACGTGCAGGTATTTGCACACACACAGGTGTGGTGGCAAAACTCTGGAAAGACGATCTCTGCATAACATATACAGTGGCAAGAAAAAGTATGTTAACCCCTAGGAATAAACTGGTTTTCTACTGTGATTTGCCATAAAATGTGATCTGATCCTCATCTCGGTCACAACAATAGACAAACACAATGCGCATAAGGTGACAACACACAAATAATTCTAGTTTCATTTGTCTTTTTTGAGAACCCCCATTAAACATTCATAATGCTGGAGGAAAATGTAAGTGAACCCTTGGATTTAACAGCTTGTTGAGCCTTATTTGGCAGCAAATACTTTAAGCAAGCGCTTTCAGTAGTTCTGAATCAGACTTGTGCATCGTTCAGAAGCAATTTTTGCTCATTCCCCTTTACAAAACGGCTTTAACTCAGACACATTCCACAGGTTAAGGTCTGGGCTTTGACTAGGCCACTCCAAATTGCGCATTTTGTTTTTCTTAAGCCAGTCTGAAGTGGATTTACTACAATGCTTAAGGTTGTTGTCCTGTTGCATCAACTAACTTCTACTGAGCTTCAACTGGTGGACAGCCACCCTGACATTATCCTGTAGGATTTATTTTAACTTAATAATTCATTTTACTCTCGATGATGGCAAGTGGTCCAGGCCATGAGGCAGCAAAGCAAGCTCAAATCATGATGTTCCCTCCACCGTACTTCACTGTTGGGATGATGTTTTGATGTTGGTAAGCTGTGCCCATTTTGCGCCATAACATTTTTCCCAAAAAATTCAAATTTTGTTTCAATCCATAAAATATTTTCTCAGTAGCACTGGGGTTTGCCAAGGTGCTCTTTTGCAAACTTCAGGCTCACAGCAATGTTTTTCAGGAGAGCAGCGGCTTCCTCCGTGGTGTACTGTCATAGACACCGTGCCTGTCCAAAGACTTGCGTATGGTAGACTCAGGAACAGAGCTGTGTGCCCGTTCCCAATGATGTCTTCAAGCCTTTAGCTGTTACTCGTGGGTTCTTCTTTACTTCATTGAGTATTCTGCATGGTGTCTTAGGAGTCATCTTGACTGTGCGCCCACTTCTAGGAAGGGTAACTACAGTATTTAACTGTCTCCATTTATAGACAATTTGTCTAAGTGTAGACTGATGGAGGTCTAAATATTTTGAGATTGTTTTGTATCCCTTTTCAGCCTTATGGAGTGCAACATCTCTTGATCAGATATCTTTATAAGAGCATGGTTCAGAAGAGCTGATTCTTCTTAACTCTTTCACCGCCAGCGCCAGCGTTTTCATGATTTTCACCAAAGTTTAATGCCTTCCAGAAAATGTTCTTCTTCAGATATATAAACATACAATATACCAAATGAAAGAACAGACCCTCTGCTTTCAAAAAAAAAAAAAAACGTTTCATTCTACCTTGAGGAGTTCTTTTGTAATCAGCTTTTGAATATGGGTAGGTTTCTGCAAAAACACCACATTTTGAGCAAAAAGCAGAGATAATTCCATTTTTGTGACGGACTTTTCATAGAGATCCCATTCAGAGTGATCTTTAAAACAGACACGGACATGCAGCAGCTTGCCACAGGGCAATACTTCCGGGTTTAAAAAGTTGCGGAAGGGTGCCACCTAGTGGATAATAGCGGTATTGCTGAAAGACGGAAATACTCGTCATTGGCGGGGAAGCGTTTTCTCTTGATTGACGAGATACCTCGTCAATGGCGGGAAAAGAGTTAAGGACAGCAATCTTAAAATGTGTGAATGTCTTAATATCAAAGTTGCACTAAACCACACATTAAAACTCATTTTATTAATTGGACTCCAGTTTGCCAGCTTCTGACAAAAAAAGCTTTCAATAAAGTAATTAGTCCATGGGCTCACTTACATTTTCTTCCAGCGCTGTGAATGTTTAATGGGTGTTTCCAAAAAAGACAGAAGAAACTGGAATTAGACTCTGGTTAAAAATCGGTTTGTGTGTGGTGTGCTGTCTTTGACAAATAATGCCACACCACATACTATAGGAGGAAAACGGTTAAATCTAGGATTTTTCTAGTCTCATGTTTGTGGTCTATCACATTTTGACAATCTTATAAGATGTAATTATATATTAATACATGTATATATAATATATACATACATGTATATAAAATGTCCTCTGACAGAATCTCTTGCTCTATAAAATGCATGAATAGAAGTAAAGTGACACAGTACCTTGAAACAGAAGATATATCAGTCCTTTCATCTCTGGATCACAATGCTTCCTCTTATATAGAAAAATACCACTTATAAACTGCAAACAAGCCGAAATATTAAAAACATTTCAGAATAGCCCAAACACAATCTGCAGAACTATGTAACAGTGCACATCTCATGACTTTCAATAGTTTAAAAGTGTTTTTCTCAATTGTTCCCATTATGGGAAAAGCCAAAACAAGTAGTGAAAGAAGTTTTTTTTTTAATACAGTTGTACATGTAACATTCACTTCCATGTTTCAAGCTTACCTTCTCAGCCCCCTGCTCAAACAAGTGGACTAGATACGATCCGAAACTAAATAAGAAAGTAAAGATAGAGTAATAAATCCTTCTCTTGTTCAGCAGAAGAAAGAATGATACGTTTTTTTTTCATAAGTTTTAATAGTATTGCTCTGATGTCCACACCCACAAAGATCAAAAGGATTTCCTTTTTTTGGTTTTGTGGTTTAACAAGGTCAAGTTCAAGTTTTGAAAAAACAAAATATGGCTGTAGATTTAGTCTGGGGTAATAAAGATGTCCTTTTGGATGTATTTATGACAATAACTTGTATGCAAACTAGTTTAAATGTTTCAGATGAGAAATGTAAGATGATGAAACTGATCATGCAAGCAGTATTAGGAAAGTGGTTCTCAAGTCAAGAACACACTGTAAAAAATACTTGCTGCCCTAAATTTTTTTGTTGAATCAACTTGGATTTACAAGTCATTTCAACTTACTATTATTTATCTTGACTAGAGATGAGTTGTTATAACTACAGGTGAGTTGTTATAACTTATAAAATTAAGTTGACTTTTCTCAACTATATTTTACAAGTTGTGACAACTCATCTCTGTTGTCATGACTTGTAAATCCAAGTTGATCCAACAAAAAATATTAAGGCAGCAAAGTATTTTTTACAGTGCAGGTTATCAGTTCTCACATCACTAGTATGCAAAACTGCCAGGAACATGAACATGTACAGAATACTGAAAACTGAAAACAGCATTACAACTTCATACTTTAAATGTTATGGCAACCATGAATAATGTCCAACTTTATGGGATATTTTGTGACAAATTCTGTTTAAATTTTAATTGCATGTGATAATAAATTATTTTTTGCTATGGTCTTGTATTGTGTGTCATGTATATGTAAATAATGTTTTTTGTGATGTATGGTAAAGCCAGAAGTAAGTGTCCACAACGAGGACAATAAAGTTAACAACAACTTAAATTTGGGTGAAGACAGACAGGACTTAAATGAGGGGGTGAAATGTAAGTTTTTTGATAATTAAAAGAAAGCCTATTGAAAATATTGTAGTGGAAGATTTTTTATTTTTATTTTTATTATGGTTTATGAACTTATAATTGTTAAATGCAAAATCTTGTTCTTCTGTTCTAGTGAAAGATTTCTGTTCTTTCCATCTGTTCGATAGTATAATGTCCAAAGACTATGACATTATGCAAAGTCCTACCAGATAAGATAAGGGGGGGGGGGGGCTTAGTGAACAACAAATCATTAATCCCTTGCTATTTATTATATGTGCAACACAAAAAAGTACATTTATATAAAAAATTTATTTTCACTCCCTTCAGTAAAATAAGAATAACTTTTGAATTGGACATGCTAAAGAGATCATTCGTTTTTTTGGGCGTTTACTGTCTGCTGCTGCTAACAACCAGCACTGTCTGCAGTCTGCTAGAGCACACAGAACCAGAGTTATTCACTTTCAACGACAATGTTTACAACACAAAAAAAGAAAATTGTCTGTTTCGTCATATGAAAAACAACATAAATAACAATATTTGTCACAAACAGCAGTTTTTTATGTAACTACAAAGGGTTTTCTCCAAATTGATATAAAGAAATTGCATTTATTTCACTGTATGTGGTTATGGGAGCACTTCAAATATTTTAGGCGGAAATTAAATACAAAAAGGGTATTATAGTCCTCCCTTCAGTTGGAGTAGAATAGCTTTTGCATAGATTATGATAGAGAAAAAATTACCTTTTCCTCTGTAAGCTGACAATTGCTCGAATCAAACAAAACTGTCTGCAGGCTTCGCTACCACTAATATCAGAGTCATACACTTTTAAATACAGACTTTAGAAAAAAAAAACACATCAAAAAGCGTTTTTTTATTTTTGTGTTTATTAGAGGACTGACAACACTTTCAACAGTGTTTTATGAAATTCCAAAGTGTTTTCTGTAAAATGATACCAAACTTTTGTATGTACACCTCTGCATGTGAGTATGGGAAGCTTTTGAAATTGGGTAGGCCAAATCCAGGAGGAAATCCCCAAAATAGCCTCAGAGTGTAAGAAGTTAAGTTAGAAAACCCAGTAAACGGTAGAGCTCACTGAGAACAAAACAATTTCTTTGATTTTACTAGACGTGCTTCAGCTGATTTGTTTCTCAATCATAGATAAACTGAAGGTTATTTTCTAAGTGACGCTGGAACTAAGATGATGATCTTTGGTTCATGGGCGGAGATGGGATGACTGTATTTTTCAGTATCTTGCTATAAATATGTGTTTTAACCCTGTAAACGGGGCTCTCATTTTAACTTCAGACACCAGAGGGTGGGAGCCTATTCTGCAGAATTTAATAAATTTAGACAAAGAAAATTCTGTTAACAGTGTGTCTGTGTGATCCTTGACTTTCACTCTTTGATAGTATTATTTGATGCGGCTAAATTCCACAACAGTAATGGCGACGAGGATGGGATTCCAAAGCGGAGGACTCCAGACGTTTGGGAAAGACTGACTGATCATCCCGGAGCCGAGAGGTCTCTGGCTCCGTACCCCAGGCCTAAGGGAAGGGAGAGTCTATAACATTTCTGGGGTCAATGCTGACGGAATCCCAAAAAGAACCATTTTTGTGGCATCTGAATAGATAATATGGTAAGAATTTTCGTTCGTGACCATGGATCAGAGAAATTCGAAAGAGAGTAAGTCAATGGATCTGGAAAATGGTGTGTACACTCGAGTGATCAAATCAAAGGGCATGGGTGCGTTAGAAAGCGTAAAAATGTGGTAGAAAAGGTATGACTTTCCTCCAAAAGGAACATTGAGTGTGAAAGCACTTACTTTATTAAGGGAAAACATCATTGCGGATGGCAGAGAAATGAGAGCATAGAGTAAGATAAAGACCAAGGACGAACTGACTCAGACTAAGTCAGAGCTAAACATTAAGGAATGGTTAGAAGTTAGAATCTTTACCTGCATCAGTTTCATTACAAGATGAACTTAATTCTCTGTCTTTTTCTCCTCCACATGCACCTGCACGTACCCCACCTGGGGTACATTTCTCTTGTACAAAGGTACCTCTTCTAGACGATGATCTCCAACCCCCTCCAAGAAGACTCCCACAACCATCCGCACAAACACCCGCACAAGAAGCATTACCAAGAATACCAACTGCACCCCTGCCACCGCCAGCACAAGAACTACCACCTGAGATAAACTCACCAATCCTCCTTGACAGCACCTTGGAAGAGGAAGAGGAGGAAGTCCAGATAAAAACATCAACACAGGAGAGGTAACATCATGAGAGTCTTATCTGAAGCAAATGTTCCTCGGGGGACTTCAACCTGAAATTTCAATGAAGGTGAAGCAAACCTGCATCAGATGGGAATCAGGAAAGCTGGGTGAGGTCGTTACACGCTGAACGCCTGCATGACGAAGAAAAACGAAAGAAGTAGAGAAAGGCCGTTCAACAACTATCTTCAGCTTTTGTCAAGATAGGCGAATGGGGCAAGCCACAGCGTAATCAGCACAGTTTCCCTTCACAAAGACAAATTTCCAGGAGAACTGGCAACAAAAAGAACGAGAGAAGAAGAGGGGAAAGCAGTGGCAAGAAAATCAGAAAGAAAGGATTTGCTGGTATTGTGGACAGAAAGGACACTTGGAAAACCAATGTTTTCAATTCCTGAAAACTCTAGAGTCACCAGAATCCCAGGCGGGCGTGGGAAACTTTGCGGGGTGTAAAGAAAAAGGTGACTGAAGCCAAGAGGGGGAAAGAGAGAATGAGACGGAAAAGGGTGAGTCCAGTCTTGATTTTTCTGCAGTTCAAATGCCATATTATCTGCTTGCAAATTCTGTTTTTCTGATGTTTAGGATAGGGAAAGAAAATCTCTGTGCAATGAAGAACTTGCTTTGCTTACGATTGATCGAAAGGCATACTCTAAATTGCCTCTAAAAGAAATAATGATTGAATGACAGGCATTGTTGTTTATGGTCGACTCTGGGGCAACTCACTCTGTCATACGCAAAGATGAACTCCCACGTGTCATCTTGAGTGGGCAGTTTAACTCATATATGAGTGCTACGGGGCATATAGTGAGGGAAGAATTTACTGCTCAACTCTGTTGTATGCATGACAATGAGTTTATGCATAGGTTCCTTGTATCTGACGCATGTCCGGTAAACCTTATGGGAAGGGATTTGATGTGTAAAATGAATGCTAGCATTTTATGTAACAACCAAGGCCTGAGTATTTCATGTTGGGATCCCAGAATGTTGTCTATGTGTGTGTGTCTGTTATCTGTGTATGAATGGGCCTTTTTGAGTGAAGATTTGCATGCTGAAGGAAATATAAGATTGCCACAAGCTAGCGAGGTCATTTCAGCTGAAAACATGCATTGTACAGCTCATGTTGTTGACATAACAGGGAGAGAGTGGGAAGAGAAATGGTTTTCTGTAATAACAGAAAGTTTGACTGTAACCCATGTATGCTGGAATGATTTATGGTGTGTGACACAGTTGACAGAAAAGCAAAAACAAATTTTTGATTTTGAAAATTCAGTACCTCACATCCCCATGGCAAAAAAATACTAGTCAGCTGTGGGAAAAAGCAGGAGAATTTGCAAAGGCCTGCAGCAAGGCTGTTGATTGGGAAACATTGGCAGATAGCGTACAGTTCTCAGAGCAGTTATCAGCACACAGAAGAGATTATGCTGCTTTTTTTCATGACTGAGAAACAGAGAGTTGTAATACAGAAAGCTACTTCTGCTAATTTCAATTCACAAAAAAATTGCCAGCACACATGAGTTGTGTTAGTGTTGACCTGCCGCAACAAGTTCTTGACAATGTCCTTGATTATCTGTGGGCTAAAGACAAATTTGAAGTAGGATTGATGAAAGGGCATTTGTGGAACTGAAACAGGCATTACAACAGGCACCCACATTAGGTTTGCCAGATCTTTTACTGAGACAGTATATGAAAGGAATGGCTGTATGACATTTGTTTTGTTGCAAGAACATGGTGACAAGTTGAGACCAGTAGCGTATTTTTCAGGACGCCTTGATGCGGTGGCCAGAGGCCTGCCAGGATGTCTCAGAGCAGTGGCAGCTGCAGAAAAAGCTGTACAAGCTAGCAGTGAGTTTGTGGGATACGCACAGTTCCGTCTGTTAGTTCCTCATTCTGTGTCTCACATACTGCTTGAACAGCGCACGTCTCACTTGTCTGAAGCAAGAGGGCTGCGTTATTCCTGTGCATTGTTACAAATGGCTAATGTCACAGGTGAAAGATGTACAGTGCTAAACCCGGCAAAATTGTTGCCTACACCTGATGAAGGCACACCACATTGTTGTTTGTATGCTCTATGTGAAGTATGTAAACCAAGGCCTGACCCGCCTGACACACCCGTACCTAATTGCACCATCACATATTATGTGGATGGTTCCTCTTCCAGAGATGACAGAGGCATAAATAGGGTGGGGTGGGCAGTTGGGTCTGACTTTGAAGTAGTGAAATCCGGATGCTTACCACCTCACAAATCCGCAAAGGTGGCTGAATTGCATGCACTAACACTAGCTTGTCAACTTGCTACCAATCAATCTATAACCTTTACATTGACTGCTGGTTTACTGACAGCTGCTCTCCTAGAGCAAATTTTACTCCTTTCTCAAATAGCAGTGTATAAATACAAAGCACATACCAAGGAACAGGACATGGTATCCAGAGGAAATGCACTACGGACGTGGCTGCAAAACAAGCCTCTCTCATGACTACTAACACAAACTTTTCTCTTACACAGATTTTCCCAAGGAAATTATGCTGAAACAGCACAGGAGTCATTAAAAAACATGCAAACTTTTTTCTTCAAACAGAAATAGCTCTATGGAAATTATGTGGAGCAACCAAAACTCCTGAAGGGATTTGGATGGGTCCAAATAAAAAACCTTGTTTACCTAAACATTTTTTTTCCCATTTTGCTAGGTTGACACATGGGGACCACGGTGACAGGCGATACTCTTCAAAATGAAAATGACATGTTGCAGTATTGTATTTCTATGTTTTTGGTATTTCAAAATATCTCCAGGCAGGTTAAAGCAGCCCTACCCCGCACAGCAGAAGAACCATTACACAACATCAAACCAGGGGATTACGTGGTGGTAAAGAACCTCAGGAGGAAATCCTGGAAAGCCAGACAGTGGGAGGGGCCTTATCAGGTTCTGCTGACAACTCATACCGCCATAAAAATTGCAGAGCGTGCCACGTGGGTGCACGCTGCCCATTGCCGAAGGGTTGGTGCTGGAATCCAATGTGTGATCCAAAGGGAGGACGACTAACTGACTGCATGGTGTGGTCCTACCATACCAGAATTAATCATCAAGGGCACACGACCCCAACTCTAACTGTGCTCAACCTCTTCACCACAATTCAAAAGACCTATGTAATGATGACAGTCATGAAGTTATGAATAAATCATAAAAAGGGAGGAGTGTAGTGGAAGATTTTTTATTTTAATTTTAATTATGGTTTATGAACTTATAATTGTTAAATGCAAAATCTTGTTCTTCTGTTCTAGTGAGATTTCGGTTCTTTCCATCTGTTCAGTAGTATAATGTCCAAAGACTAGGACATTATGCAGAGTACCAGATAAGATAAAGGGGGGCTTAGTGAACAACAAATCATTAAGTTAGAAAACCCAGTAAACGGTAGAGCTCACTAAAAACAAAACAATTTCTTTGATTTTACTAGACGTGCTTCAGCTGATATGTTTCTCAATCATTGATAAACTGAAGGTTATTTTCTAAGTGACGCTGGAACTAAGATGACAATCTATGGTTAATGGGCGGAGATGGGATGACTGTATATTTCAGTATCTTGCTATAAATATGTGTTCAACCCTGTAAACGGGGCTCTCATTTTAATATCAGACACCATGGGAGCCTATTCTGCAGAATATAATAAATTCAGACAAAGAAAATTCTGTCAACAGTGTGTCTGTGTAATCCTTGACTTTCACTCTTTGATAGTTATATTTGATGCGGCTAAAATTCCATGACAGTAAGAATACTAAATCTAAATTCCTGGTCTGGAGGGCCACGGTATACAGAGTTTAGCTAAAATCATAATCAAACACATCATTTGCAAGTACTAAAGAGTATAATTAGGTTTTTCAGGTGTGTTTGTTTTTGATTGCAGCCAAACACTGCAGGATTGTGGCCATCCAGGACCAGGAATGGCCACCCCTGCTATAGCTAGCTAGATATTAAAGGAGGGGTCTGATAGTAGCCTATTTAATGCATTCTGATTATTTAACACAGTACAGTTGGTAACACTTTATTTTACGACCCGCAAAGTACCGCGTAATTAAACCGAATTTACAGCGTACCTATTTGTAACAACAGAGTACCTCTACAGTACATACTTGTAGGTATAACAGAACAATATGTTAAGTTTGGGGTAATAAGGGGGTAAGAATATATGGAAAATTATTCTCTAAGTATTGCATAACTACAGGGTACCTATTGTAATATTACGTGGTATGTATTACTTACGTCTATGGGTAATATGGTCTATTTTTAATATGTTTGTTTTTTTCATATTTGCTACTTACCTGATGAAGTGTATTGTATAGCCTACAGTTGATGTTTACAAGCTACGTCGGCAAATAAAATATAACAGCACAATAAAAATAATAGCAACTTGTACCTCTTTGATCTGTATATGTATACAGGAGTTACCAAGTAACTCTTATATTTGCGGGCTGTAAATTAAAGTGAAGAAAGTTTTTAAAACCTCTTAAAGAAATTTCACCTCAGGATCGCCGGGCGACAATTGTTTAAAGTTTAGAAAATATAAAAGAATAAATCAGAAAAAATAGTAGGCTATAAACCAATAGTTAAAATGACATACTAAAGCAAACACCAAATCTAACCCTAAACCGAAGCGAAAATGGTTTGAAAACAGGAAAAAGCAGCCGAGCAACCAATCCGTGAGAACGCCACGGAAAAAGACAGTCCGCAGCAGGGCCACGGAAAAACGCGAGGATCCGTGAGAATGCCACGGAAAAATGAGCACAAAACTCCGTGACCACGCCACGGAAATTTGTGAGATCATGTTGATCGCGTTCCAGCAAACTCCTGCAGACGGCCGCGCGCTCTACACCTGCGCAGTAGCCTACACATGTAGTCGTCTTTTGCTTTAGCGGGAGCTGATATCTGCTGTTGTTTCATTCTGGTTTGCCATTGCATAATTATATTTGGCTAAAATAATTGTCTTTACACATGTTGCAAAGTTTTATTCTACCAATGATAACACCTATTAAAAATAAACAAATAGCGTGCTGCTTTGTGGTCATTATTGTGTCATTTGAAATAAAAGTAAATAAATTGCAAAGCTCCCGCAAATTTAAGAGTTTCCTAGTAAATAGGGAATAAGTTGCTATTTTTATTGTACTTACCTTAAAGAAAAGATAACCACTTTGAATCAGCTGGACTTTTGTTTTTAAAAGCAAGTAATAGGCTTCTAAAAAAATAGGCTTCTTCGACTGTATACAACATTCAGTAGTCAATATGAAAAATTCACAATAAAATCATTAAAAAAAACATAATTTCCCCATAGACTTGACTAAGTCATACATACCATGTAATATTATAATAGGTACTCTGTAGTTATAAAATACTTAGAGTATAAATAATTTATAATTCTTCATATTCTTACCCCCTTATTACCCCAAACTTAAAATATTATTCCCTTATACCTACAAGTACGTACTGTAGAGGTACCCTGTTGTTACAAATAGGTACGCTGTAAATTTGGTTTAATTACGCGGTACTTTGCGGGTCGTAAAATAAAGTGTTACCGTACAGTTTTATTCTCAAAGTTTCAAAAAAACATCTGGATGTGTGACAAAGAATGTATGTGCTGAATGCACTTCTTCAGGAAGTTTCTGAAAGTTTTTTTTTTCGACTACTGAGTATGTTGCAAAACGAGTGCTGGAAGTCCTTATATGGGCACTTTAACCAGAATTGCACATGCACACACCAACCAAGAACTGACATAAAAATCAACATCACCAAAGAAGTGTTTTTGTTTGTGAGGAAACAAGTTTTGCAAGTGTGTTTGTTTAATGCTGAATTTCGTTGAAATGGGGCGGTACCAGTGATAAAACAACCAATCATGAGTCACAGGCGGTAAGTAAAACTGCATCAAATGTCTGTTCTGTTGCCAATCGAAGCGTAAGTGCATATAGTGTACACAACACGAACATGTGGTGAATCATAAGATATCCAGTGATAGTGGGATCATGTCTCTTGTGTGGTGCATGTTTGTGACTCGCTCCGGTCAGGGCACCCTTCCAGGAGCTCAGTTTTGTTTGGAAAGTAGCAGTACAGCCGATCTATCTTTTGTAAATCTGATAAAACTAAAGACTCTTCGGAGATATGTGTCACAGGTCGGGGTGGACCACAGAATATAACAAGCCACGCCCCTTCCTAGTTTCCACCTCGAGGAGGTCCCAAAGCCACCCCAATGACCAGACACACAGAGAATGAATATAATTAAAATGAATCTTTATTAAATTATTTAAAATGGTCTGGGGAAGGGAAAGGGGGCAATTAAAACAATAGCTCCTTCAAGCCTCCAGGCGGAGCTTCCATGGGGAGAGGGGGACAGGCTCCTTTGGGTTTGGTTCCTTGAATCCGTGGCGCGCTCCTCTTCTCCTGGAGGCAAGATCACAAGAGAAAGATAATTAGTATGCTGTCTACCAATCTTACTCTGTGCCGGGGGGTACTCCAACGGCTGATGTCAACGTGGTAACTAATCCTCTGCTCTCTCCCTCTCTCGCCCTCAGGCTCCTAGTTGAGGGCCCAATTGATGCTTTCCAGAAGGCTGAGGTGAGTATTACACAGAACTGGGACTTGGTTTACCTCCTCAGGTTCGTGCTGCAAGCAGAGGTAAGTATTACACAAGATTGGGACTTTACTTTCTTCCTCAGGTTCGTGCTGTAAGCAGAGGCAGTATTACACAAGACAGGGACTTTACTTTCTTCTTCAGGTTCGTGCTGTAAGCAGAGGTGAGTATTACACAAGACTGGGACTTTACTTTCTTCCTCAGGTTCGTGCTGTAAGCAGAGGTAAATATTACACAAGACTGGGACTTTACTTTCTTCCTCAGGGTCGTGCTGTAAGCAGAGGTAAGTAATACACAAGACTGGGACTTTACTTCCTTCCTCAGGTTCGTGCTGTAAGCAGAGGTAAATATTACACAAGACTGGGACTTTACTTCCTTCCCCAGGTTCGTGCTGTAAGCAGAGGTAAATATTACACAAGGCTGGGACTTTACTTTCTTCCTAATTCCTCTCAACAGGACGGTCTCTCCATACAAACTTTACTCTGGGGCAGTGGACTTAACAAGGTGGGGGTTTAACACAATATGCTTCGACTTACGGCCTCCAAGAGGGCAGGAGGGGGACGTTGGGTATGGCTGTGTAGAGCCGAACGCTTCTCTTGTTCTTCCTCTACTCACGGTACCGGAGACATGGAACAGGGGCGAACCTTTGAAGAAGCTCCACACAAGGACAGTTATTTTGTGCAGACGTCAGCCCAACAACCCTTCGTCAAAAGCACTGATCATAAGGTGGTTTACTCACTTCGGTAAGCAGACGCTTCACCACTGCCCATTCGTTTGTCAAGAAAAGATCCGTCACTTTACCCTCAAGGAAGTCCTAGTTGCAAATTTCTTCAATCCACACTCCACCAACCTCAACGGCTGTAATCTCCTCACGACTCCTCTGGCCTCGAAGTGGCTTCTGTCAACATGAGCACAGCACGACACTGCAAGCTTTAGGTGTACACACACAATGAAGACAAAGACTCACCCACGGCACTCCACACACACTTAGTGAACTACGGACGGAGCCAGAACTCGACCCGGGCCCGCCGTGCGGTTGGTTGGGCGTTATTCTTGGTGGAGGGGAAGAAGCGTATAGGAGATGGACACAGGACCCCCTGTGGTTATTACTGGTGCTCTCCGGCTCACACACGCTTCACTCCACAGTGGGGCCGCTACGCTACATGGTAAACTCACAACACAAGAGCAGGTAATACAATTTAGGCTCACAATACGTAATACAGACTTCAATGCCACTCACGTGCGTTTTATACTTCCAGTGCTGCTCCCCGGCTCGCCCTCCCTTTTACCAGCTGCAACGCTACGTGGTAAACTCACAACACAAGATCAGGTAATACACTTTGCTTAATTCTTCCCAATAGTTTAGTTCATTTACTCACACTCGTTGAGGCTTCTCTGCTATTCCTGGTCCTGTTCACAGCTGGAGTTCCGCTGTTGATGGTCTTCAACGTCCGCTACGGTGAATGCTCTCCCAAAATCTCTAACTCCACAAAGGCATATCGTATCCGTACATCCACATCATAACAGCGACTGTCTTCCACTTACTCAGCCCAGTGACTCGCTTTTAGCGATGCTTTCTTCACCCAGTTAATCCAACCTCCGTTTCCTCTGTTTACCGGTTCCGCCAGGCCTCCATGGCAACAACAACACAGCACTACCGCAGCACCACAACAACGCTCGCTACAGCGACCAACGACACTTTTTCCGTGGTGCTCCGCTGTACTATATAGCCACAACTCCTTCCTTTCGCCTCTCTTGGCCACGCACTCTTTCCGCTCGCTTCCAAAGCGATCCCCGGATCAACGGCGCTCTAGGCGCTGCACAGGAAGTGTAAGTTGTGGTCCGCCCTTGGCGGAGCGGAGCTCGCCCCGGAAATCAACTCTCTCTCTGGTGCTTCTACTGCTCTATTTATCTGTCTCCTCTTCAGCCCATCCTCCAATCGCAAGTCGCCAACTTAATTCCTCTCACCTGCTGCTCATAAAGCCCCGATTGTGTTGCCCCAGAAACCAGGAAGCACTGGTGTTCGAAGAATTCGGTCTGGGCGGAAACCATCTTCAGGCAGACCCAATCTTCGCCGCTTTTGGTTCCGCCCTATAATAGTCACCCTGTGACATATGCATGACTCTATACTCAAGATTAACATGATATTAACAGAAACAGTGTGTGTTATGTGACCTTTAAACAAAATTTTTTTAGATAAACATGCAACAATTGTTTAGTCAAGACACGTAAAATGATGTTACTATTGACACTAGTTCTTAATCATGCAAAAGAAAGCAACCAACTTTACATCAATGAAATCCCCTGTGTGGTTAAACAAGAATTGATCTGTTGTGATCATATCAGGCTGTGATGATGTTATTTCCAAATGGATACCCAGGCCTGCAGTTAATGTATTTTGTAATAATAATGTAATGTATGTCTTTTATCATTTTTCAGTTGTTTAGGGTAATCATATAAATACTTGTTTTCAAACTTTTTAGTGACAGAACGTCATGTCCAATAATATCCAATATTAAAGCTGTCCTTTAATCCCTGGTTACAGTTTGTGCTCTTACAGTAACTACAAGCAAGATTAAATGTTAACCCTCAAGAGTTCCTTTAAAAAACTTCCGTAAAGGCTCTCTAAGCGAATCTGCGAGACGTTAGTTATTGTTGACGTTTGAAAGTGTTTTCAAACAGACGGAGCGTAGCTAACTCCTCCCCCTCCCTTCCGTGCTTTCATGAACGCGTCCAACCCCCACCCCCAAATCCTTTTTGTCGTTTATTGGCTGGAATACTTTGTTTTGTTATGTGATGCTAGGTTTGGCCACTTGTTGATATTGCCGTTTGTGAAGCCTGGGCTGTCTACAGAGATCACGTTTTTTTACAGTTTGATCAGCAGACAGGCAGCAAGCAGATAGTGAGGAGATGCTTCCGGTATGTTACAAAAAATGTTTTATGGTCTAAAACGCTTCAATTCGCTTAGAGCGCCTTTAATTGTTCCTAAGGCCACAAAATGACACCTTCCCAAAAACTGCTCTAAAAATATCATACTTCAATATTTTCTTTCATTTTAAACGATGCAGTCTTTTAGAACTGCTTCTGCCTGAAACATACATATCAAATATTAATAAAATTTGTGGAAATTTTAACCCTTTATATGCCTGTTTGTTTACATTAGCCCATGTTTTTTTAACAGAAAAAACAAAAAAACTAAATATTTTCCAAAAAGCACATTTGAACCATCATGTGATTATTATTATAATTATACCACAAGATGGGTCAAAGATTGGTAGCAACATTGATTTTCATGCATTGTTATTTTTTGAACAAGGTCAGATTTTATAAAAAACTTCCTTAAGTGTTCCTAAGGCCACAAAATGACACCTTCCTAAAATTGCTCTAAAAATATCATATGTCAATATTTTTTTCCACTTTAAACAATTCAGTCTTTTAGAACTACTTCTGCCTGAAACATACATATGAAATATTAATTAAATTTGTGGAAATTTTAACCCTTTACATGCCAGTTTGTTTACATTAACCCATGTTTTTTAACAGAAAAAAAAAATATATTTTTCCCCCCCAAAAAAAACATTTGAACTACCATTTGATTATAATTATTATTAGACCCTAGGATAGGTCAAAGATTGGTAGCAACATTGATTTTGATGCATTGTTATTTTTTGAACAGGGTCAGATTTTATACAAAACTCACACTTCCTAAAGCCAAAATGATCCTAAGGCCAAAATGACGCCTTCCCAAAAACTGCTCTAAAAATATCATACATCAATATTTTTTTCCACTTTAAACTATTAAATCTTTTAACACTACTTCTTCCTGAAACATATATGTCAAATATTAATTAAATTTGTGGAAATTTTAACCCTTTAAATGCCAATATGTTAACATTAATCAAACCACAGTGTTCGCCTGATGTCGTGAAACCTTTTGTGGGACACCATAGCCCAGATAGTGACCTGTCCTGATTTCTCCCTCCAGAGACTAAGGACTGATTCATTTTTTATCTGTAAACACCGGTCAGAATGAGCAGCCCCACATTAGCCTGCAGTTTCTCTGTCTCAAGACCTCTCCAGTCTGTGACTGTCTCCCATGTAGGTTTGTCATGGCCTCAATATGCTGCAGGATTTCATGCATTAGCATCAATGAAAAGCTTGAAGTCAGGGCACTGATTCGGGCAGTGGCATAGTTTGTGAGCCCTGGGATCAAATCTCTGGCTGCTGGGAAGTAGCGGAGCGTTTCCATGTTTGTGGGAGACCAGAAGATTTTTCAATATTTGACATCTATCCTGCCGCCACTTCATCCATCTCCTCTCCGCTCTCACCTTCTGCGTTATAAACTACAAGTCTTCTGAAGATCCCTCTAATGAATTAGACTCCAGCTGGTCTACTTCTACCTCTGAGGCCTCCGTGTCGACCTCAGAATCCTCGGAGGAAGATGAGGAGCCATCCTCGCTCTTGAAGAGCATGATTATTTCAGGAGCCTTATGTGTGCTGTAATGCCTTGCCATTTTCACTACTTCTGCTATACTGTTCATACTTATAGCAGTGTACTTGCATAAACAACATGAGCGAGAAACAAAATGAACATTGATTTTGTTTCGGTTCTGGCCTCTCATCGTTTTTATTACTGAATTAGTTTATAACGCAGAATGTGCCCTTCAAAGAGAGAAGAATTTGGATATTTTGAATATGCCCCCCTGCCCCACTCATCACCGACCCCACCCCGACATCACCCCACCCCCTTACCACTCAGACACACTTTTTTTACACACACACCAATTTTCAACATTAAAGGTTTATCTTTTCAGCAGCTATGCGGTCCGCAGAAAACAGCAAAAATTGAGACATTTTGATGAATGCATGAAATGGTAAAAAGTAGCGCCACCTGGTGGACAAGTATAAAAATTAAAACTTCAAGGGCAGTAGTTCAAAATGATATATTGACATAAAGATATGTATTAGTTCATGTTAGGATAAATGGGGGGTCAAAAATGGTAGTTATAATGGTTTTCATTGGGGCATTTTTTGTCCTTAGGAACACATTAGTCGGTTTTTGCGTAGCTTACCCATTTTAAGCTAATTTTTAAAAACTGAAACCAAAATTAAAAATGATTAACCTTTGGCAAGTTTGGGCAATATTCAATCATCACAGTCAAGATGGTTTAAAAATCAAAATCAAAATGGCACAAAATGTCCCTAGGAACTCTTAAGGGTTAATAACATTTCAGAATATAATGTTATGTGCAGGACTATCTGTCATGACTTTCACCAGTTTAACAGCTAAATTGTTTTTCATAATCCCTTGCATTTACTAAAAACAGAAATGCATCCAAATGTAATACTGTTACATGACTCACCATTATCTTTTCAACACCCTCAATGAACAAGTGGATTGGATGAAAACAACTACGTTATAAAAAATAAAAAGAAACAAAGAAATGCTTCACTGGATAGAGAGAAGGGAGTTTCTATGATGCGTGTTCTGATGTCCGGTCCCCCCTAATGTTTTGATGTTTATCAAATACTTCACCCATCAGACCAATGTGTCTGTGAAAAAAAATATAAAATAATGGATTTACCAAGTATTGATAATAGAGATATGTCTACCAACAGTGGACGACTGGACCCACCTCTCTGAGATTCTCACTGGTCAACAGATGCATCAACAGGGCCACGAGCTGCTGTGGTGTTCGTTGCAGTGTAATCATTTCGAACACAATGAAAAAATAAATACTCTTAAATTACATTTGTTTGTCAGATGATGAATATCAGTTAACAACGAAAGAAACGAGACTCAATTTAACCTATTGTTTCCTAAAAGTATTTACTTTATAAGCAGTCGATACACCGCACACTGAGGACATCTGCTGGTTACATTGGGTTATGTGATATCATAAAAATTTGAAATTAAAGAGTCAACATTATGACATATATCCAATACTAATGTAGGTAAAAACATTATCTATTGCTACAGAATCTGAATTATTACTTTATTGCTCAAAAAATTACCTAAATTTATAATATTCTGTCTCCCATTAATCCAGGATCCTTGAATTGTATTTCCCAATTGGAATTCTGAAATGACAGTTACCTGGTTGTTCCTAATTTAGCTTATGTTTTTATCTAGAACCTCCTTAATAATAATGATTAAAAAAGCCTTGCACTTGGTCTCACTAGATCTGTATCATTGAGGACAATTATTTTGTTCATTACTCAAAAATATTTAGCTGTGTTTTTAGATAACACTTCAACTCAGCTATGAGGCAGATACAGAGATGGTGGGTACAGCAGGCCGGAGACGAAGTGATGACAGAATACAATCTTAGTCGCATCACATTTCAATGTTCATTTTGAACTTATTTAACAGGAGTTATGCACTGTAATAAGAAAATATACTGGTAATTTTCTGTTAATTTTACAGACATTTCCTTTATCCCTAAACACTTAATGAAGTAAAACTAAATGTACTTATAACACATTTAAGTAAAACAGCTATAAAACAATATGGAAAATTGCTTTACTTTAATACAACACACATTTTTTGAATTTTATTAGTGTGTAGCCTACCAAGCAAAAATGATTTAGGATGATGTTAAAAATATTTAAATGGGATTATTTATATAAACTATTATGTGTGAAGACAATGCAGACCACAAGACAGAACAAGAGTAAATTAAATGTATAATTGGAAAAATGCTAATAAAATGAATGCACAAACAGGTCTTTAACAAGTTATAATGTATTTATATATATATATATATATATATATATATATATATATATATATATATATATATATATATATATATATATTGTGTAATGTATGTATTGAGCGCATACAGTACTGTGCAAAAGTCCTAGGCCACCACCACCAGACTTGTTATTTTAGAAGTTGTAATGTCCATCCATATTTACTTTTCAATTTATTTTATGAAGATACAAACAGAAAATACATGCAAATATGTAAAAAAAAAAAAATCAGCACTAAATGTCTTCTTTTGGTATTGTCAGTGTTTCATGTGACCTCTCTTGGCTCTTTAAGAAATCCTGCAGTTTCCTGGAAGGGGAGTTTACCCCAAAAACTTGACACATCAGTTTTCTTATACAGTTTTTAATACTATTTAATACTACATTTCCTGTATTTTCTGGATGTATTCTATTAAAGAGACTGAGAAACTATTATGATCACTATATCATCGCAAAAACAACAAATCTAATTCTAGCATGGTGGCCTAAGACTTCTGCACAGTATTGTGTGTGTGTGTGTGTGTGCGTGTGTGCGTGTTTGTTTGTGTGTGTGTGTGTGTGTGTGTGTGTTTGTGTGTGTGTGTGTGTGTGTGTGTGTGTGTGTGTGTGTGTGTGTGTGTGTGTGTGTGTGTGTGTGCGCGCGCGCACATATACATTATTACTATATTATGGTCTTTGTTTTGAGCCTCGGCTGAGTCAAGAGGCCTCCATGTGTCAGCATAAGTATCCACCAGGTACTCCGGTTTACTCACTGTTAAAGACATGCAAGTAGGTGAATTAGAGATACTTAAAACTGCCCTTATTTTACCTTGTGTCTAGATTAATAATTTCTCTTACCATGACTATATAGCCGTAGATGCTGGAGTGGTTCTGAACAATAATAAATAAATAAATTATATAATGCTTAAACTAAAATGCAAATGTTTTTTGTTACTTGTCTTTAAGGCATTTATGTTGGTTACGAATACGTTACGACTTACTTGCATCTTTTGCTTTTAAAGAAACACAGTCCTCCAGCCAGAAAAACGGCTCCAAGACCAAATAACACTGGATTCAGGTAGACAACAGTTTGTTCTGGTAAGATCACAATAACATCATTTACTCTACAAGATAATCATTTTCTGTATTGCTTTTTTGGTTGCAGCTAAACTCAACAGGCAGTAATAACAAAAGATTCATTCAAGCTTTGGCATTTAGAAATGTTCTTCTGTGTTTCAACTTTTAGAGAATAAAAGTGATATGAGGTTAGAGTACTAAAAATGTTTGAAGGATGACAAAGCTTTTATGATATATGGAAGGTTGTGTCTAAAGCTTTAAAGACTATTTGAAATAGTTGTGTATGAGT